>NC_069501.1:1018205907-1018512952 GCF_027579735.1 Bombina bombina
AGTCTATCCTATCCAGCACATACTAATCCAATTGGATAATTTGCTAGGGCTAGGGATACTAAACATAGCAATATATTTTAAATGTATCTATCATTAATTTACAGCAAGAAGGGAGAAAGTTTAGCATTTATTGAACCAAATAAAAGATTATATAGATTCCTATAGATATTGAAAAAACAAGAGCTCTCAAAAAAGGGAAAAGGTTCCCAAATAATAATGTCCCAATATCCTGTTACGGCACAGTAAACAATAATGGCAATTTTCCAGCACTATTGCAGAAGGATAAGTGTCCCGTAATGAAGTTATGCAATATAAGATATGAAGATATAAAATAGATGGTCAGAGGTGTCAGGGTTCAGACTAAAAAAGCAAAACGCCCTTTACTGTGGCAAATACACTCAACAACAGAGCTTCAGGTGATCAAGGCTGTGTTAAAAGTTATTGTAGCAGTCCCACAAATCAACACTAACTCACTGTTACCATCAAAGATACCATTTCAATGCTGCCTCTGTAAACATAGCATCTAACATAGTAACGGTCAGTCTTGCGGTAAGGGGAGTCCCACAATCGCAGTGCCACACCTCCTAGGTACACCTATCTGTTATGGATTGACTCAATGTATTCCAACCTAGTGTGTTCATCTCCCCAATGGGTTCCTGTGTTGGCGATAAGTAGTAAAGTTGTGGATGCGCCTTCTGACACCTCTTCCGGCTACTTCCAATAATATTGCGTCTGCTTAAGCTGCTCCAACAAACACATCAGCCAGATATGCACGTTTCACCCCTAAGGCTCTGGGGCTTCTTCCGGCTCCAATCATAATCACATGTGTGAAGATATTCAACCTTTCTTTTGAAGAATGGAAAATGGAAAACTCCTCCCATCTTGAAGCCTTTAAATTATTTACGTGTCTGAGGTAAAATGGTAAGTAATTTGTAACAAGTAGATTAGTTACATTTGCACAAATAAAAGAAATATTACTATGTAATGAGAAATCATCATTAAACTCCATTTTATAATGATGAGAATTTAATATCTTTTTGTTTAATATGGTGATGCCAATGCTAACAATTATATACAGTATATATATATATATATATATATATATATATATATATATATATATATATATATATTGGATATTGCAATAACAACTGCTACACTGGTACTCCAATGCTTCAGCTCACGTTTACTTCCTATATGAGAAATGTATAATTGTCTTTATTACTTCTGATCCGTGTCTGGACATATATATATATATATATATATATATATATATATATATATATATATATATATATATATATATATATATATATATTTAAACATACAAATAATAATAATGTTGTTAATAAGGAGGCAGTCAAAGTATGACAAGTGCCCCATAAATTCCATGTTGTATATTTTTCATTTTTGGGGACCTTGATATGAACCCCAACTTATCCATTATAATTCAATTTCATATTTACTTAGAATGAAATGTTTCCTACACACAAGATACACTTAAGAATTTATTCTCCAAAAAAAACATGCAAAGTTAATTTCCTCATTCATCCCAAAAGGGGAAAGTGCTTTTAAATTATAGATCCATTTACATTCTTGTTGAAGAATCATCTTATCTAGGTTGCCCCCTCTGTCTTTGAGATCTATTTTTTGAAGACCCCTAAATTTAAGTTCATGTTAATTGCTATTATGTTTAAGGAAGAAATGTCTAGCTACACTACTAGTGTCTATCACTTTATTTTTTTATATCTCTTTTGTGTTCTTTGATTCTCTCCTTTAACTCCTACGTAATAACAAGGGCAATTACAGTAAACCAAGTACACTACTCCTTCACTTGAACAATTTATAGTGTCTATCACTTTATTTTTTTATATCTCTTTTGTGTTCTTTGATTCTCTCCTTTAACTCCTACGTAATAACAAGGGCAATTACAGTAAACCAAGTACACTACTCCTTCACTTGAACAATTTATATGTCCCTGAACATGCCATTTTTTTCCATATTTATCAATAAATTTGTTTCCAATTGCCATATTGGCACATACTGAACATTTTGAACATTTAAAATTCTTATTAGTACTTTTATATTGAGTTAACCAGTTACTGCCTTTATATGATGAAAAGTGGCTTTTAACTAGTTTATCTTTCAGATTTGGTGCTTTCCTTGCTGTTATTTGTGGGACTTCTCCCACACATTTAGCTATTTAGGAATCCAAAGTTAAAATATGCCAATGTCTTAAGAGGATTGTTAAAATTTTTGCCCAACAATCATTATAAGTGCTGATGAACCTTACTAGTTCTTCTCTTTGTACACTTTTAATTTTGTATAACATATCCTGCCTATTTGAGTATCTTGCTTTGTTATAGGCCTTTTTTAGGCAATTTTGAGATTATCCTCTTTCCTTAAATATCTGTTTTAGATCACTGACCTCTAGTTTAAAGGTTTCCAATCTAGTACAATTATGCCAATGTCTGAGATATTGACCTTGTAATATGTTTTGGAGTAAATGGGCCGGGTGGTGACTATCTGCTCTTAGCAGGGTATTCCCTGCTGTTTCTTTTCTAGGAGTAGCAGTGACAATTGATTGATTTTCATTTCAAATTATTAAATCAAGAAAACTGATTTGAATTTCACTATATATATATATGTAAACTTTAAATTGTAATTGTAAATATTCAAAGAATTCATAAAATGAATCAATTGTTCTTCAGTACCTTCCCATAGCATCAATGCATCATCTATAAAACGTATCCATAATTCTATATGGTCTTTGTATAGACCATCCCAGATAATTTCCTTTTCCCAATAACCTAGGTACAGGCATGCGTACATTGGAGCACAACATGTACCCATGACTGTACCTAGGATTTGCTCATACATTTTCTGATTGAAAACAAAATAATTGTGTCTCAACTAGAAATCCAGGAGGGAAATTACAAAGTTTGTGTGTTCATTATATTGATGTCCTCTTTGTTCTAAAAAATATTTACAGATCTCAACTCCTCTATCATGTGGAATTGATGAGTATAATCCTTCAACATCAATTGCTACCAGCAATGTATTTTCGTTAACAGAGAGACCCTCAAGTTTTTTAAGAACATCTAACGAATCGTTAACAAAGCAAGGTAAAATATCAAGGAAGGGTCTAAGGCAGTAATCAACATATTCAGAGATTTTTTTCTGATAGGGAGCCCATCCCATATATTATAGGTCTCCCTGGTGGAGGTAGTTTACCGTTATGCAGTTTTGGAATGGTATAAAAAGTAGGTATTATTGGAAATTTGACTTTCAGAAAATCAAATTCTCTTTTATGAATTATGCCTCGTTCCAATGCTTCCCCCAAAATTATATTTAACTGTTCAGAATATAATTCAGTGGGATCACCTTTTAAACATTTGTAGTGTATTTTATCCAGGACTTGTTTGATACATTCTTGTACATAATCTTTAGTATTTAAAATAACAACATTTCCTCCCTTATCTGAGGGCTTTATGGTGATGTTCTTATTTGCCTGCAGTTCTTTAAGTGCTAACTGTTGTTTACCCGTTAAATCTTTACTGGGTTGAACATTTACTTCCATTCCCTGGATATCTTTTTCCACTAATTTTACAAAGTTATGTACACTAGGTACTGTAGAAAGTGAAGGCATATGAGTTGACTTGTTTTTTAAGGCATTGAATCCTATATGTTGTGAACTCTGCTGCTCTTAGGTACTGCCCTCTGATGCCAATTCCTCAAGACTATGTAAGATCATGTATGTCAAGTACATTATCATTAGGTTTTCTTTAATATTAGATTCCTAGCGAATAAGTTTAAATCTTTAACCACTGTGAATTTATCACACTTATTAGTTGGGGCAAATGATAATCCTTTGCCTAGAACCTGAATTTGATAGTCTGAAAGGTTTACATCAGAAAGATTTACCACTTTTTTTGTTTTTTTATTAGGTTTTCTGATTCTCTTTCAATTGATTCCTGAGTGGATATTTCTTGCTTTCTTGTGCAGTTTGTCTTGTGTGTTCTACCTCTCCTCCTGGTTCTTTTATCTCCTGTTGTCTCTGGCCTAAAAAATCCCTTCTTCTCCCTCGTCTTTGCCTAAATCTTTGTTTATTTTTATCCTCAACTGTAGAACTTCCTGATTCTGAACTACTTGTAAAGTTTGGAGAGTAATTATAAACTTTGTTCTGTTGATAGTCTTCCCAGTCCCTTTCGAATTTCCTCCTTTTTCTAAATTTAATTTTATCTTGAATTTTCCTAACTTTAAGTTTGGCCACTCCCATTAACTTATCATATTGTTCATTACTTTTCCATTCATCAACTTTCTCTTTTGCTTCAGTCAAATCAATTTGTATTTGGTTAAGTCTTAACTCAATCTCATCTACCAAAAGTCTCATCCAATTAAAGGCACATTCACTCGCATAGTTGTCCCATTTTTTTCTGAAAGTAGAGGTTCATTCAGGTTTGAACCAGGTCTTTTTCTAACACATAAACCCCTGGGTATCATTTTTGCTTCTAAATATTAATTTAGGCTTGATATTTCCCATTTCAGTTTTTGTTCTTTCAATATTTTAGTTTTATATGTTTTAAATACTTTAAATATGATTTGGCTCTCCTCTGAATTTTGGTTAGTATTAACTGAACTACCTGGTAAGGAAAAGGTTTCATTCATATCAAAGTCCCACTCCGTTTTATCAAAACCTGCCATATTAAATATGCTATGCACTGATACCTCTCCCTAAAAAAAAATATTATATAAAAATGAATGTGCACGACAACAAGAAAGGCTATTTAAATGGCCAGAAAATTGAATATCAAACGGAGAGCATTGTCAGCAATTACCAGTATTCCCCATAAAGGGCTAGTTCAATGATCTGTATCCAAAGTACTCACAGGCCATTGGTGCAGTTGGAAAGAAATATAGGATACTAAACATAGCAATATATGTCAAATGTATCTATCATTAATTCACAGGGGAGAAAGTTTAGCATTTATTGAACCAAACAAAACCAGCTATTCTTATGCATTAATTACAGGCTTATCCCCTCATACCATAGTGCACTATGGACAAATACAATTATTATATGTAAATGTGTTGAAAAAAAAATAATATATATATATATATATATATATATATATATATTCCAATAGATATTGAAAAAATTAGAGCTCTCAAAAAAAAGGGAAAAGGTTCCCAAATAATAATGTCCCAATATCCTGTTACGGTACAGGAAACAATAATGGCAATTTTCCAGCACTGTTGCAGAAGGATAAGTGTCCCGTAAAGAAGTTATGCAATATAAGGTATGAAGATATAAAATAAATGGTCAGAGGTCTTGAGTGAGTGAGTGAGAGACTGCCTCACACAGACCTGTATAAAAAGCAATTCACTAATTACATTCACTACAGGTGTGTGTGGGCTCAGGGAGAAGGTTAACTATTTCCTTACAGAGGAAAAACAGCTCTCTCTAATCTCCTGCTTATGTAAACCCCAACATTCACCCTGTCACACATCCCCCTCCCCAGCGGAACACCATCACGTGGAGCAGCCATTGCTGAAGTACATGCACTTGAGAAAGTGCATCAGCATTTCCATGCAGTAGACCTGCCCTATGCTCCACCACAAAATTGAATGGTTGCAAAGACAAAAAACATCTGGTAACCTTTCAATTTTTGTCCTTGTTGGCATGCATCCACTTCAGAGGGGCATGATCCGTGACCAGGGTGAAACGTCTACCTAACAAATAGTATTTAAGTGTTTCTAATGCCCGCCTAATTGCTAAGCATAACACTGTTCCCTGAGTAACATTTTCCTACAATGTTCCTCCTTATTCACATACTGGGTAAGCACTGCCCCCAGACCAACTTCAGAGGCATCCGTCTGAAAGAAAAAGTCTTTGTCAAAATCAGGGGCTACCAGTACAGGATGGCTACACAGCGCTGAGCGTAACTCTACAAAGGACTTTTCTGCCTCACTATTCCATTTCACAAAGTCTGGACTTTTAGACTTGATAAGGTCAGTAAGAGGAGCAGCCCTAGTGGCAAAGTGGGTAATGAATCGTCAGTAATACCCAACAATGCGTAGAAAGGTACTAATCTGCTTTTTGCAAAGAGTTCTGGGCCAATTTTGTATGGCTTCTACCTTATTGATCTGGGCCTTTACCAACCCTCGTCCTAAAACATACTCAAGGTATTTGGCCTCGGCAAACCCAATTGTACACATGGTTGGATTGGCAGTTAACCCAGCTTTCTGGAGTGTTTTAAGTACTGCTTCTACCTTCTGAAGATAGGATTCCCAATCCTTGCTATGAATCACAACATCATCCAAGTAGGCAGAAGCATATCAGGCATGAGGTCTGAGTAGTTTGTTCATAAGCCGCTGAAACATAGCAGAGGCCCCATGGAGCCCAAAGGGCATAACTTTGTACTGAAAGAGACCATCTGGTGTAGCAAAGGCTGTTTTTTCTAGCCTGTTTTTTTAGGGGTATTTTCCAGTACCCTTTAGTGAGGTCTAATGTGGTGAGGAACCAAGCCCTTGCTAGTCTTTCTACCAGCTCATCAACACGGGGCATGGGGTATGCATCAAACTGTGAAACTGAATTAAGTTTCCTAAAGTCTTTACAGAACCGAATTGATCCATCTGGTTTTGGTACCAGAACAATTGGACTGGGCCAGTTACTATGAGATTCCTCAATGACATTTAAGTTTTGCATTTTCTTTATCTCTACTCTGACAGCCTCTTGTTTTTCCTCTGGGATTCTATAGGGTAGTTACCCCAGGATCCGTTATAATATCATGGAAAATCTCCTGGGTTCTGCCTGGTTCAGTAGAGAAAAACATCTTTGTTTCTTTCTATCATTTCCCTTGCCTCTTCAATTTGCTCAGGAGAAAGATTCATGACAATTATAGCCACCTGGTTTGGACATAGGGGAACCTCTCTGAGACTATCCTCTAATGCTACACAAGATTCCCTCTCTTTCCATTCTTTGAGGAAATTTATAGGAAAAATCTGTTCTTTTTTTCTGCGTCCTGGCTGACTAATCTTATAATTTACAGGTCCTACCTCTTCTAGGACTTCATAGCGGCCCTGCGAATGTGCCAAGAGTTTACTCTCTGCTGTGGGCACTAAGACCATCACCCTGTTCCCTGGCTGAAATTGCCTAAAAGTAGAACCAAGGGTATAACGTGAGCTATACGCTTCCTTATCTTATCCAAATGTTGAACCTCTGTAGACCCTGGAACTCCCTGTTCTTCCCAAACGTCTTTAAAAAGATCTAGTAAACCCCGAGGATGTCTGCCGTATAATAGCTTGAATGGAGAATAACCAGTGGAACTTTGGGGAACCTCTCCAATTACAAACAATAAGTCCCTTCCATCCTTACTAACTACTTTTCTCAACATTCCTTTAAGGGTTCGAGTAAATCTCTCCACAAGACCGTCAGTCTGTGGGTGATAAACCAAGGTTCTTAATGTTTGAATCTTTAATAGTTGGCACATCTCCTTCATAAGTTGGGAAACAAAAGGAGTACCTTGATCAGTCAATATTTGTTTTAGGATGCCTACTCGTGAAAACACCTGAACTAACTCTTTCACTATGTTTTTGGTAGTTGCTTGATGTAAGGGTATAGCTTCAGGATAACGGGTGGCATAATCAATTATTACCAAAATATATTGGTGACCTCTAGCAGATTTTTCTAATGGGCCAACTAGATCCATACCAATCCTCTCAAATGGAGTATCAATTATTGGGAGCGGTACCAGTGGTGACCTTCGTTGACACTCAGGACAAGAGGCACTCAGGACAAGAGGCACAAAACCTTTTTACATCCTCATAAACCCCTGGCCAAAAGAACCATTTTAGTACCCATCCCTGTGTTTTTTCAACCCCCAGGTGCCCTCCCAAAATATGTGAGTGTCCTAAATCCAGTACTTTTCAGGTGTGAGATGAGGGTACCACTAATTGTTCAACCTCTTGCCCTTCTTCCTTGGTCACTCGATAAAGAAGGTAATTTTTAAGGATAAAACAAGGGAAAGTGTTTCTAGGTTGACCACCCACTGGTACCCCATTTACTTCTACTACCCAACTTTGTGCATTTTGTAGTAAGGGATCATTTGCCTGATTGGACCCGAAAAAGAACTACTAGAAGCATCATCCTGCCCGGGGGCATTATACACAGGTTCATTCCCTTGCTCAGGTTCAGGTTCCTTTTGATCTCTTGTTAGCTCCTCTTCTGTAACCTGAGTAGCTACCTCTTTACTACACCGTTTTCACCGCCCATTCCACAAGGCCTCACATAAGGCTTTATTAAACCTATCCTTATTTTCTCTATCTACCTATTTTCTACCTATCTACCTATTTTAAACCTATCCTTATTATTCTTATTTTGCGTTCTCGACGAGTTTTGCAGAGTTTTGGATTTTCTAGAAATAAGTTCGGAAGTGTAAATGGCAATACATCATGGGGACTTTCAGTAACCCCTTCAGGCTCTACTTCTCTCAAAGATACCTGGTATTGTATCAACGTTTGAAACCCAGGATAAGTTCTGCCTATAACTAAAGGATAGGGCAATTTTGGCACAACCACGGCCACAACATTTTCCCTCTTGCCTAAAACAGTTACTTTTATTCTGGCCGTAGGTTAATTCACAGTGCACCCATGTATACAAAGTACCCCGACTGCATCATTTTTTTTTTTTAAATGAGATTTCTTAATTAGGTTCCCTGACACCAATGTTACTGCACTACCAGAGTCCACTAAAGCAATAGTTTTAGATCCATTAACAAGAGCAGTTATTCGGAAAGGTTGCACACTTTCCCCCATGCCTGAAAAGCATATGAGTCCACAAAAATCCTTTGGGTCCTCCCCAAGTCCACATTGCATGGGTTCTGGGACATTAGTGCACCTTGCCTTCACATGTCCTTTTTCTCCACATTCAAAACAGGTTACAGAGGTTTTCCTGAAATCGATCTGTTTTGGGTCATCATGGATCTCAAAGTTCGCTTTCCAGGGACGAGTACTCATTCTAGGCCGGACTTCCTCATCCTCCATCTTAGCCCTATACCTTTGGGACTCAGCAAATTGTTTAGTTGTCTGGTAGGGCCCAACACCAGTGGCAGTCTTAGATACCCCAGGAGAAACTTTGACAAGGTCTTTGGCAGACGGGTATCTCTCGACTTGTGTAACCATGGCATTATAAGTAGTGGGTTACTATGTGCGACCCATTCACGGAACCCTCGGGGCAGTTCCCACAAAAAACGGTCAAGTACAAGGTTTTCCAAAATTTGTTCTGGTTCCTGAGTCGCTGGTTTCAGCCAATTTTGTGCCAAATGTCTCAAATCAAACATCTGAGTCCGTGGAGGCTTTCCTTCATCATATCGACAGTTGTGCTCTCACAGTAGCAGTAACTCCCATTCTGGCTAGTATTTCTGCTTTTAGATGGGAGTAATCAGTTGCATGTTCCTCCTTAAAGGGACAGTATACACTCATTTTCATGTAACTGCATGTAATAGACACTACTATAAACAATAAGATGCACAGATACTGATATAAAAATCCAGTATAAAACTGTTTAAAAACTTACTTAGAAGCTGTCAGTTTGGCTCTGTTGAAAAGGTAGCTGGAAAGCCCACTGCAAGTGGCAAATAAGACACTCCCCCCCTCCCCCTTCTTTTGCATATGAAAAGACCCTTTACACAAACAGGAGCAAGCTGGAGAAGGTAGCTGACAGTATTCACATAAAACATTGGGGCTTGGTTAGGAGTCTGAAAATCAGAGCAATGTTATTTAAAAATAAGCAAAACTATACATTTATTTAAAAAAAAAACCTTTATGGGCTATATAAATGGATCATCTACAAAACATTTATGCAAAGAAAAAATGAGTGTATAATGTCCCTTTAAGGTCGTAGTATGCTTTCTGGGCTTCTCCCAGCAGAAAAGGAGCAATGATTCCTGCCCATTGTTCCTGGGGCCAGAAACAATGGGCAGTTCAAAGGTAAAGAGATATGCTTCCACGGCATCTCCTGGATTCATATTCTGAAGGCAGCCACTTGCCTGTATTCTGTCTGAAATACTAGCTTGCACAGGAACTCCTGGGACCAAAAGTGTCTGGCCTATCTCTTTAAAAATTTCTCTGTCACCTCTGTGTGCCTCCAACACAGAGGTGACAGCAAGTGATTGCATGTGTACCCAGCAAGTGATTGCATTCCTGCTGTGCCTGATTAGCCTTTAGTAATTGCAATGGGTTCTGCCCCTTTAAGGGGTTGACAAAGTGCACTCCTAGTCACTCCAATCCCACTTCTGACACCACATGTGACAAAGCAGTTGCCTGTGCACTTAGATAATCATTCAGGACAGCTAGTAGTTGCAGAATTTCAGCCTTTTTATTATAACAAACATATTGTGGGTTTACTGTCCCTTTAAATTGCAACAAAACAAATAAAAACCTACTCCTTTTTTTAGGAGGCTAACTAAACAGTTCAGCAGAGCTAACTACAAGAACCCTGGCCAGCTACCCTGCACCAGAGTTTAAATAAACGGTTCAAATTCAATAAAGTTTGCATAGCTCTCTCTTCTTACCATATTACTGTGGGTTAGTAAACTGCAGGATTCTCCCAGTCCTGTCTCTCTGGGCTTCAGCTGCTCACTGAGAGAGAGAAAGAGAGAGAAAGAGAGAGAAAGAGAAAGAGAGAGAGAGAAAGAGAGAAAGAGAGAAAGAGAGAAAGAGAGAAAGAGAGAGAGAGAGAGAGAGAGAGAGAGAGAGAGAGAGAGAGAGAGAGAGAGAGAGAGAGAGAGAGAGAGAGAGAGAGAGAGAGAGAGAGAGAGAGAGAGAGAGAGAGAGAGAGAGAGAGAGAGAGAGAGAGAGAGAGAGAGACTGCTTCACACAGACCTGGATAAAAAGCAACTCACTAATTACATTCACTACAGGTGTGTGTGGGCTTATATATAAACACACACACATATATATACACATACATACACATATTTCGACATGTGTGTGTATATATATATAGCTTGTTAAATACAATATATCTTTTTACACTTTTTTTTATATTTATGTGAAAAATGTTTATTAGATAGTGTTTATATGAGTGTTCCACTATATTTAAATTAATTTATGTTTTCTTTAATGCAACTTTTTTTTTTAGCCCTAACCCTTTACATGAGGTCATCAGTCACACTAACCTGACGAGTGCAAAATTAGTTTGTGCTAATGTGGTTGCGTTTACTTTCAGCCTTCATTATTTTAATATTGCACCTCTTGTAAATTGTGTCCCTGTTCATATATAGATTTTGGAGAGCCTTTTGCAAGAAGCTGGGGTTCACAGTGTATCTCTTTACTTCACATCACACACAGACAAAGAACAAACAGAATGTATGAACCAGACCCTTGAGACCTTTCTTCACCACTATGCCAACTAGTTACATTCTAACTATCAGATCTTTTACCTTTGAAATAATTTACGATCAACTCCCGTTGAGTGACCTTCATACTTCACCATTCTATGCAGCTCTAGTCTAGCACCCACATTCTTTCTTTCTTTTACCACAACCTTCACCTGGCATATCAGGAGCAGATCAACGTGTGAAAGACTTACTGCTGCATTGGAGGAAGATTTGTTTCCTTTAAAGGAAGGCTGCAGGCAAATACAGTATAAGAATTTTGCTAATAGACGATGCTATATACCTCTGTATGCTGTAGGAGACAGACAGCTAGATTACAAGTTGTGCGTTATGAGTGAAAAAGCAGCGTTATGGCTCTTTTTCCCTACCGCTTGTATTACAGGTGCTGTAGGTATAGGTGTACCGCAACATAACTACCGCACCTTTCAAAAAGTCCTTTTTCAATGGGACTTCCATAGCGCTGGTATTACGAGTTTGCCTGTCCGGCCAAAAAGTGAGCGGTACAGCCTATAACTACAAGATCTGTACTGCCACCTGAAAGTCAGTAGTTATGAGTTTTATGCTACAAAGCTGTACCATAAAACTCATAACTAAAGTGTTACAAAGTACACTAACACCCATAAATTTAGATTTTACTGTTAGGGGATTGTTTGTATTTTTTTATACAGGTAAAATAGCTGATTTCTTTGGGGCAATGCCCAGAAAAAGGCCCTTTTAAGGGCTTTTGGCAGTTTAGTGTAGGCTAGGGTTTTTTTTATTTTGGAGGGGCTTTTTTATTTTGATAGGGCTATTAAATTAGGAGTAATTTATTTTTATTTTTGATAATTTCTTTTTTTATTTTGTGTTATTAAGTGTTTATTATTTTTTGTAATTTAGATAAATGCATTTTTTTAATTTAATTAAATTTTATTGTAATGTTAGGTTTTATTGTAAGGCAGGTTAGGTTTTATTTTACAGGTAAATTTTAATTTATTTTAACTAGGTAGCTAGTAAATAGTTAAAGGGATGGTAAACTCAGTATAGGGTGAATATGTTATAGGTATTATCAAATCGTATTAAACTGTCTCCTTAAATTTCGCTATAAACATGAAATAGCCATTTACTTACAATTTCAAAATCAATAATCTATCCGTTCTGTTAAATCGCCAGCCCACCGTGACATCACATGGATTTACCCTGCCTGTGTCCAATCCTCTATCCAGTCGCTAGACAGGCTCTTTGCATTACAAATTATGCGCATGCGCCCTAACGATAATTCCCGACGATCCTAACAACCAATCAACTTCATCAAAATACGTCTAAGAATTTGCGCGTGCACGGTCGATTTCACGCATGCGTCTTCTGTTTTTTTTCACACGGCACTCTCGGCACTCGAAAGTAAGCACTGTATTGTATACTATTATTTTACGATACATTCCTTACTTGGAGTAGTGCCAGTAAGTACATCATACTAATTTCGATTGTCAATATGTTTGTTTCCCAAATGAAATGTCAGACCTAATTTGCCAATAGAATTTGAAGGAAGAATTAGATTACATAGAAATATAATTATAATAAGATATCTAACTGAGACATATTTGAACATTGTGTTTACAGATTGATAGAAATGTTGATGAAATAAAAAATTTTATGTACATAGCTAGTACGTTTTGAATAAACGATTTGGAATACTTTTATGTAGATAATCGTTCATAATTTGAGAATAAAAAGTAATTGATCTTATAAAAATACTATCTTTGAGAAACAAAAATATTATTTGGCAAAATAATAACCTTTGTAAGGATCGCTCGCACACCCGCTAGACACCAAATGATCATTCACACTTAGAAAAGTAAACATTGAATGTCACGAGTCAATGTTTACTTCCTAGACGTCATGCAAATGAATGCGCATGCGTCAACAATTAGAATCTCATGAACGAGCAATGAGGGTGACGTAAGGAGAGGGTGGAGAGAGGACTAAGGACAGAGTGTGGTTACGGGCATGTAAGAGGGGCGGAGCGAGGCGGGGAGATGCGGAGCAAACATCTTACAAAAGATTAGGAAAATTGTTTAGAAATTAAATACTAAATTAAAAAAATAACAATGCGGTTTGATCATACATACCTATAGCAGTGTAAATATGCAATTGATAAGTAAAAGAGTTTACCATCACTTTAATAACTATTAACTAATTAGTCTACCTAGTTAATATAAATACAAACTTACCTGTGAAATAAAAATAAAACCTAAGGCCTAGATTTAGAGTTCGGCGGTAGCCGTCAAAACCAGCGTTAGAGGCTCCTAACGCTGGTTTTGGCCGCCCGCTGGTATTTGGAGTCAGTGATTAAAGGGTCTAACGCTCACTTTACAGCCGCGACTTTTCCATACCGCAGATCCCCCTACGCCATTTGCGTAGCCTATCTTTTCAATGGGATCTTTCTAACGCTGGTATTTAGAGTCGTTTCTGAAGTGAGCGTTAGAGCTCTAACGACAAGATTCCAGCCGCCTGAAAAAAGCAGGAGTTAAGAGCTTTCTGGCTAACGCCGGTTTATAAAGCTCTTAACTACTGTGCCCTAAAGTACACTAACACCCATAAACTACCTATGTACCCCTAAACCGAGGTCCCCCCACATCGCCGCCACTCGATTAAAATTTTTAACCCCTAATCTGCCGACCGCCACCTACGTTATACTTATGTACCCCTAATCTGCTGCCCCTAACCCCGCCGACCCCTATATTATATTTATTAACCCCTAACTTGCCCCCCACAACGTCGCCGCAAGCTACTTAAAATAATTAACCCCTAATCTTCCGACCGCAAATCGCCGCCACCTACGTTATCCCTATGTACCCCTAATCTTCTGCCCCTAACATCGCCGACCCCTATGTTATATTTATTAACCCCTAATCTGCCCCCCACAACGTCGCCGACACCTACCTACACTTATTAACCCCTAATCTGCCGAGCGGACCTGAGCGCTACTATAATAAAGTTATTAACCCCTAATCCGCCTCACTAACCCTATCATAAATAGTATTAACCCCTAATCTGCCCTCCCTAACATCGCCGACACCTACCTTCAATTATTAACCCCTAATCTGCCGACCGGAGCTCACCGCTATTCTAATAAATGTATTAACCCCTAAAGCTAAGTCTAACCCTAACACTAACACCCCCCTAAATTAAATATAATTTTTATCTAACGAAATAAATTAACTCTTATTAAATAAATGATTCCTATTTAAAGCTAAATACTTACCTGTAAAATAAATCCTAATATAGCTACAATATAAATTACATTTATATTATAGCTATTTTAGGATTAATATTTATTTTACAGGTAACTTTGTATTTATTTTAACCAGGTACAATAGCTATTAAATAGTTAAGAACTATTTAATAGTTACCTAGTTAAAATAATTACAAATTTACCTGTAAAATAAATCCTAACCTAAGATATAATTAAACCTAACACTACCCTATCAATAAAATAATTAAATAAACTACCTACAATTACCTACAATTAACCTAACACTACACTATCAATAAATTAATTAAACACAATTGCTACAAATAAATACAATTAAATAAACTAGCTAAAGTACAAAAAATAAAAAAGAACTAAGTTACAGAAAATAAAAAAATATTTACAAACATAAGAAAAATATTACAACAATTTTAAACTAATTACACCTACTCTAAGCCCCCTAATAAAATAACAAAGACCCCCAAAATAAAAAATTCCCTACCCTATTCTAAAATACAAAAATTACAAGCTCTTTTACCTTACCAGCCCTGAACAGGGCCCTTTGCGGGGCATGCCCCAAGAATTTCAGCTCTTTTGCCTGTAAAAAAAAACATACAATACCCCCCCCCCAACATTACAACCCACCACCCACATACCCCTAATCTAACCCAAACCCCCTTAAATAAACCTAACACTAATCCCCTGAAGATCTTCCTACCTTGTCTTCACCATCCAGGTATCACCGATCCGTCCTGGCTCCAAGATCTTCATCCAACCCAAGCGGGGGTTGGCGATCCATAATCCGGTGCTCCAAAGTCTTCCTCCTATCCGGCAAGAAGAGGACATCCGGACCGGCAAACATCTTCTCCAAGCGGCATCTTCTATGTTCTTCCATCCGATGACGACCGGCTCCATCTTGAAGACCTCCAGCGCGGATCCATCCTCTTCTTCCGACGACTAGACGACGAATGACGGTTCCTTTAAGGGACGTCATCCAAGATGGCGTCCCTCGAATTCCGATTGGCTGATAGGATTCTATCAGCCAATCGGAATTAAGGTAGGAATTTTCTGATTGGCTGATGGAATCAGCCAATCAGAATCAAGTTCAATCCGATTGGCTGATCCAATCAGCCAATCAGATTGAGCTCGCATTCTATTGGCTGTTCCGATCAGCCAATAGAATGCGAGCTCAATCTGATTGGCTGATTGGATCAGCCAATCGGATTGAACTTGATTCTGATTGGCTGATTCCATCAGCCAATCAGAATATTCCTACCTTAATTCCGATTGGCTGATAGAATCCTATCAGCCAATCGGAATTCGAGGGACGCCATCTTGGATGACGTCCCTTAAAGGAACCGTCATTCGTCGTCTAGTCGTCGGAAGAAGAGGATGGATCCGCGCTGGAGGTCTTCAAGATGGAGCCGGTCGTCATCGGATGGAAGAACATAGAAGATGCCGCTTGGAGAAGATGTTTGCCGGTCCGGATGTCCTCTTCTTGCCGGATAGGAGGAAGACTTTGGAGCACCGGATTATGGATCGCCAACCCCCGCTTGGGTTGGATGAAGATCTTGGAGCCAGGACGGATCGGTGATACCTGGATGGTGAAGACAAGGTAGGAAGATCTTCAGGGGATTAGTGTTAGGTTTATTTAAGGGGGTTTGGGTTAGATTAGGGGTATGTGGGTGGTGGGTTGTAATGTTGGGGGGGGGGTATTGTATGTTTTTTTTTACAGGCAAAAGAGCTGAAATTCTTGGGGCATGCCCCGCAAAGGGCCCTGTTCAGGGCTGGTAAGGTAAAAGAGCTTGTAATTTTTGTATTTTAGAATAGGGTAGGGAATTTTTTATTTTGGGGGTCTTTGTTATTTTATTAGGGGGCTTAGAGTAGGTGTAATTAGTTTAAAATTGTTGTAATATTTTTCTTATGTTTGTAAATATTTTTTTATTTTCTGTAACTTAGTTCTTTTTTATTTTTTGTACTTTAGCTAGTTTATTTAATTGTATTTATTTGTAGCAATTGTGTTTAATTAATTTATTGATAGTGTAGTGTTAGGTTAATTGTAGGTAATTGTAGGTAGTTTATTTAATTATTTTATTGATAGGGTAGTGTTAGGTTTAATTATATCTTAGGTTAGGATTTATTTTACAGGTAAATTTGTAATTATTTTAACTAGGTAACTATTAAATAGTTCTTAACTATTTAATAGCTATTGTACCTGGTTAAAATAAATACAAAGTTACCTGTAAAATAAATATTAATCCTAAAATAGCTATAATATAAATGTAATTTATATTGTAGCTATATTAGGATTTATTTTACAGGTAAGTATTTAGCTTTAAATAGGAATCATTTATTTAATAAGAGTTAATTTATTTCGTTAGATAAAAATTATATTTAACTTAGGGGGGTGTTAGTGTTAGGGTTAGACTTAGCTTTAGGGGTTAATACATTTATTAGAATAGCGGTGAGCTCCGGTCGGCAGATTAGGGGTTAATAATTGAAGGTAGGTGTCGGCGATGTTAGGGAGGGCAGATTAGGGGTTAATACTATTTATGATAGGGTTAGTGAGGCGGATTAGGGGTTAATAACTTTATTATAGTAGCGCTCAGGTCCGCTCGGCAGATTAGGGGTTAATAAGTGTAGGCAGGTGTCGGCGACGTTGTGGGGGGCAGATTAGGGGTTAATAAATATAACATAGGGGTCGGCGATGTTAGGGCAGCAGATTAGGGGTACATAGGGATAACGTAGGTGGCGGCGGTTTACGGAGCGGCAGATTAGGGGTTAAAAGTGTAATGCAGGGGTCAGCGATAGCGGGGGCGGCAGATTAGGGGTTAATAAGTGTAAGGCTAGGGGTGTTTAGACTCGGGGTACATGTTAGAGTGTTAGGTGCAGACGTAGGAAGTGTTTCCCCATAGGAAACAATGGGGCTGCGTTAGGAGCTGAACGCTGCTTTTTTGCAGGTGTTAGGTTTTTTTTCAGCTCAAACAGCCCCATTGTTTCCTATGGGAGAATCGTGCACGAGCACGTTTTTGAGGCCGGCCGCGTCCGTAAGCAACTCTGGTATCGAGAGTTGCATTTCCGGTAAAAATGCTCTACGCTCCTTTTTTGGAGCCTAACGCAGCATTTGTTTGAACTCTCGATACCAGAGTTAAATTTATGGTGCGGCCAGAAAAAAACCAGCGGAGCGTTAACAGCCCTTTTACCGCCAAACTCCAAATCTAGCCGTAAGATAGCTACAATGTAACTATTAGTTATATTGTAGCTAGCTTAGGGTTTATTTTACAGGTAAGTAAGTATTTATTTTTAAATAGGAATTATTTAGTTATTAATAGTAAGTTTTATTTAGAATTATTTTAATTATAATAAAGTTAGGGGTGTTAGGGTTAGGGTTACGTTAGGGTTAGACTTAGGGTTAGGTTTAGGGGTTAATATATTTATTTAGTGTTAGTGATGTTGGAGGCCAGAGGTTTAGGGGTTAATAACTTTAGTATAGTGGCGGCGGCGACGTTGGGGGCGACAGATTAGGAGTTAATAAATTTATGTAGGTGGAGGCGACATTGGGGGCGGCAGATTAGGGGTTAATAAGTGTAATGTAGGTGGCGGTGATGTTAGGGGCAGTAGATTAGGGGTGTTTAGACTCAGGGTTTATGTTAGGGTGTTAGGTGTAAACATACATTTTATTTCCCCATAGACATCAATGGGGCTGCGTTACGGAGCTTTACACTCCGTCATTGCAATTGTTAGGCTTTTTTTTAGCCAGCTCTTCCCATTGATGTCTATGGAGAAATCATGCATGAGCACGTCAAAGCAGCTCAAAGCAGCGCTGGTATTTGTGTGCGGTATTGAGCTCAACGCATCCATATCGCCCGCAAACGCCAGGTTTTTGCAAACCTGTAATAGCAGCGCTATTAAAGGTGAGCGGTGGAAATAACTTGCAAGTTATTAGCGAGCCACTCATAACACAAATCTCATAATCTGGCTCAGAGTATGGTTGTCCACTAGGAACATTAAACTAGATGAGAAAACCACATTTAACTAGACCTATAAACTGTACCTATAAACTGTACAACTCAATTGAAAAACAAACTGAAATCTTTTAGGTAGAGGGAAGAAAAAATATAAAAATAAAATAATATGGTTGCTTAAGTGTGCACACCCTTAAACTAATACTTTGTTGAAGCACCTTTTGATTTTATTACAGCCCTCAGTCTTTTTGGGTATGAGTCAGCATGGCACATTTTGACTTGGCAAGATTTGCCCACTCTTCTTTGCAAAAACACTCCAAATCTGTCAGATTGTGAGGAAATCTCCTGTGCACAGCCCTCTTCAGATCACCCCACAGATTTTCAATCGGATTCAGGTCTGGGCTCTGGCTGAGCCATTCCAAAACTTTAATCTTCTTCTGGTGAAGGCATTCCTTTGTTGATTTGGATGTATGCTTTGGGTCATTGTCATGCTGAAAGATGAATTTCCTCTTCATGTTCAGCTTTCTAGCAGAAGCTTGAAGGCTTTGTGCCAATCTTGACTGGTATTTGGAACTGTTCATAATTCCCTGTAGCTTAACTAAGGCCCCAGTTCCAGCTGAAGAAAAACAGCCCCAAAGCATGATGCTGCCACCACCATGGTTCACTGTGGGTATGGTGTTCTTTTGGTGATATGCAGTGTTGTTTTTGCGCCAAACATATATTTTGGAATTATTGCCAAAAGTTCAACCTTGGTTTTATCAGACCATAACACCTTTTCCCATATGCTTTTGGGAGACTTTAGATGTTTTTTTGCAAAATGTAGCCTGGCTTGGATGTTTTTCTTTGTAAAAAAAGGCTTTCTTCTTGCCACTCTACCCCATAGCCCAGACATATGAAGAATATGTGAGATTGTTGTCACATGTACCACACAGTCAGTACTTGCCAGATATTCCTTCAGCTCCTTTAACGTTGCTGTTGGGCTCTTGGTAGCCTCCCAAACTAGTTTTCTTCTCGTCTTTTCATCAATTTTGTAGGGACTTCCAGTTCTTGGTAATGTCACTGTTGTGCCATATTTTCTCCACTTGATGACTGTCTTTACTGTGTTCCATGGTATATCTAATGCCTTGGAAATTCTTGTGTACCCTTCTCCTGACTGATACCTTTTAACAATGAGATGCCTCTGATGCTTTGGAAGCTCTCTGTGGACCATGGCTTTTGCTGTGGCATTCGACTAAGAAAATTTCAGGAAAAATCAACTAGAGCAGCTGAACTTTATTTTGGGTTAATCAGAGGCACTTTAAATGATGGCAGGTGTATGCTGACTCCTATTTTGAATGTGATTGCTTAATTCTGAACACAGCTACATCCCACACTTATGCAACCACATTATTTTAGTTTTTTTTTCTTCCCTCCACCTAAAAGATTTCAGTTTGTTTTTAAATTGAGTTGTACAGTTTATAGGTCACATTAAAGGTGGAAAAAGTTCTGAAATTATTTATCTTTTTATACATCACAGAAACCTGACATTTTAACAGGGGTGTGTATACTTTTTATATCCACTGTGTGTATATATATATATATATATATATATATATATATATATGTGTGTGTGTGTGTGTGTATATATGTACGTCATAAACTGAAAATTTCAGAGGGACCAATAGTAAATATCCACTATATGGTGGATACACACACTTGTGTGCCCTGTAGTGGCGCTACCCCTCACTCCCGGGTGAATATAAAGTTTAATATTTGGCTTACCCCACTCCTGGCTGGGATCTTCGATCTGTTTTAGCTGTATTGCTGTGCACTGCAGCGTAGGGAGATATCGGATCACCAAGGTCCGCGGCTTGTATACCTGTCTCTCATCTATTCCGGTGTTTTCAGCTGAGGAAACAGCGTCTCAGCCATGGGGATCCTCCTCCTTGTGCGGTATACTCACAAGCTCTCAAGCTCAGAGCAGCATTAACAACAGGGGGAGGGTCAAGCCTAACATACAGGGGATGCACGGAGTTAGAGTAATCAAACCGGCTGGATACAATGTGCAAGTAATAAAGAAATGTTGGATTCCTCTTACAAAAAATATAAAAAAACGATACTTTATTGTTCAATAGTAAAATACGTACGGAAGCTCAAAACTGACACACAACAGGCACAGCACCAGGGCTTACGAGTTTTGGCTGGTTAGCCATAATCATAGCCTGTTGGTGCTGTGCCTTACAGATCATTTAAGACACATGCTAAGTTTTGATTGACCAATAAAATCAAAGTTACGCCCATGTGTTTAATATAAAAGCAGCATGCACATAATAGAGAAATGCTTAGAGATTTGTCACACAAATTAGACTAGAGAAACATCAATACCACGCAATGAATAAAAATATATATGCACCAAGCATAATTTCATATATACACAGTGAAGAGGAAGGTAAATCAACATTACCTAATATGCCAATTCATATTTGAATATCTAATGTAACCTGAAATACATGTAAAATATGAAATTTCAGTGGTTAAGTATTCATGAGTACAGACAAAGAAATACAATAGAAAATGGAAAATTATAAGTATTCCAGCATACCTTGTAAGCAGGGATAGGCATAGACCAAAGCTGTCGTGGACATTTTCCAAAGTACAGACCTTAGTGAAGGACACCAAGGTCTACATTTAGCTACCAATCAGCAAGCTCTACCCAGGTGCTCAATCAAAAATGGGCCGGCTACTAAGCTTACATTCCTGCTTTTTCAAATAAAGATACAAAGAGAACAAAGAGAAATTGATAATAGGAATAAATTAGAAAGTTGCTTAAAATTGCATTTTCTATCTGAATCCTGAAAGAAAATAAATTGGGTGTAGTGTCCCTTTAATGGAAACAAAATTTCCATCAATCTTACTGGATCATATATTATATTGTGTGTGGTGCACAAAAGGTTAAAAAGGAAATATCACCATTTTGTTGGCTTTAGGGCATAAAGAATACAGTAACAAAAATTAAAAAGTTCCTTCCTTATAATCAGCACTAGATCTCAGGTCGGTGCACTGCTTTTTTATGCTTTACTTTTGCATACAAAGAAACAGTGCAATGTCAGCTTGCTTCTTGAATTGTCCCTCTCTCATCTCACTCTGAGTAACTTTCCCGCTACTGAGTGGCGCCCTCATGCAGGCACTGCCCTAACCCTGCAAAACATGGCGCCACATGTGTCAAGGAGGATTCTACTCATCCCGAGTCCCTCCCCACTGCAAAACGGATGGCGGACACTGCAAGGGCCAGTCACGGACACCAGTGTCCATGTACGGACACCTTGCCTATCCCTGCTTGTAAGTTGATGAATAAATATATGTGCTGGTTTAAAGATATATCAATCTAATAAAATAAAACAGGCATGAAAGGGAAAGGGGGGAGAGAAAGGGAGAGAGGGGAGTTGGGGGGGGGAAGGGAGGGGAAGGAAAGGGGGAAGGGGGAAAAAGGGAGGGAGGGGGAAAGGACAAAGGGTCAGTTGGAATGCAAAGTAATATATATTTCCAATAATTGATCGAATCAAAATTAGAATTTAGACCCTTGGGTATTCTGGTGTCCAATTTGAACATCCAGTAAACCTCCCTCTTAGCTAATAGCTGGTCCAGTTTACCCCCTCTATTCGGTTGTACCACTTTTTCAATTACACACCATCTAAAGGTATTCAAATTGCCTTCATGTTTACCATTAAAGTGCTGTACTTAGGGTGTGGGTGCCTTTCCCACATTGAATGTGGATAAGTGTTCCCTTATTCTTGATTTCATATCTCTGGATGTGAGCCCTACATACTGTAAATTACACTGTATGCAGGTAATCAGATAAATCACATTACTGGCAGTACAGTTAAGGCATGTCTGGATGTCAAAGCTTTGACCAGTGACTGAAGAAACAAAGTTCTTGGTAATTTGTACATAGTCACATGGTTTGCAGTGTCTGCTGCCACACTTATACATACCGACATGCCTTAACCAAGAGCTGCTACTGTTCTTGATCTGTTTAAGTTCCGTAGGAGCCAAAATTCCACCTAGAGTTCTACTTTTCTTACAGGAGCACTTGATGCCCATTCCTACAGTCTCTACCAACATATCATCTGCCGCTAGAAGGGGAAAATGTCTCTTGACTATCCCACATACCTTCTGGTATTTGGCACTGTGCTCTGTTACAAAATGTACCTCCTGAGATATTCTGGGGACTATAGTCTTCGACTTTTCCTGTAACAATACCTTTCTTTCAGTGTGTTCCACTATTTTCCTGGCTCTCAGAATGTCATGATTTTGGTATTTTCTCTCCCTCAATCTATCTGTAAGAGATTTAGCTTCCCTCTCAAAATAAGCTTGACTAGAACAGTATCTTTTTATTCTAGTAAATTGCCCTTTTGCAACTGCAAATCTGATTTGTTTTGGATGGCTACTATTGCCATGCAACAAAGTGTTGCCTGATATGGGTTTGTGATAAACACATGTAGATACATTGTATCTATAAACTCCTCTTAAGGTTAGATCTAAAAAAATAATTTGTACACAATTTAATTCAAAGGTGAAACTCAAGCCCATATCATTAGAGTGTAGATATTGTAAAAACAGAGGGACTTCAGCTGGATCTCCTGAACAGAAGGTCATCAATATACCTCCTGTACAGTTGGATGTCCTTTTTGAAGGGGTTTTCATCCCCACAGATGGGGCACAGCTCCCACCAACCCAAATACAGATTGGCATAGGGTGGGGCAAACTTTGCCCCCATGGCTGTGCCGCATCTCTGGAGATAAAATTCCCCCTCAAACTTGAAGAAGTTGTGGGTGAGAAGAAATTCAATCACTCTAACAGCATATGTCTGAAAGGCAGGGGAAAAATCACTGTAATCTTGCAAAAAGAAAGACATCGCTTGCATACCCTTGTTATGTGGTATGGACGAGTATAAAGAAACAGCATCCACTGTAAGCTAAACATATCCTTTGCTCCATTTAAAACCATCAAGAATGTTAATCACATGTTTAGTGTCTCTGATATAGGACACTAATGAAAGCAGCAAAGGCTGCAAAATGGAGTCCACCCATTGTGAGAGGTGTTCCAATAGGGAATCTATCCCACTCTCAATGGGCCTACCCTGGACATTTTGAATACTTTTGTGAACCTTTGGAAGATGGTGGAACCAGGGGGTCCTGGGAAACTTAACATCGAGATAGTTGACCATCTGGTCATCTATGAACCCCTGTTCCCTACCATTGTCCAAAATATGTTTAGTAGGATCCCTAGGCAGAATTTCATAGTCATGGGTTTTATCTAGTTGGCGTTTTGCCTCTGTCATATAGTCTTCCCTGTTCATAACAACAACTGCTCCGCCCTTGTCTGCGGAGCGGATCACAATTTGACTATTATTCTTTAGTTGTACCAGGGCTTCTTTTTGTTTCAATGTGAGATTCTGTTTATCTTTTTAACTTCATTCTGAAGTTTAATAAGATCATTTTCTATCCTATATTGAAAAGTTTCTAGGATATTACCACGACTATGTATAGGATAAAATTTGGATTTTTCAGTCAACGTCGTACCCTTATTTATCTTACCAGAGACAGTATTCAACTCCTTAGCCAGAGATTGTAAGGTAACAATATCACACATTTCCTCAAACCCTTGAATTCTATTCATTACATGTTCTGTTTGTGTAACTGAGGATGCTGGTGTAGTTTGTGCTCTCCAAAAATTATTTTAGCCCCTTCTACTGAAGATGACGAGCATTATCATCTGGATCTCACTGTGTGTTCAAAAGTTTCTAACATACTCCATTGGATCATGAAGCGGCCCTATGCGTTGTGGTACCACTGAGGGTCTGATGTATGACATCATAGGTCGTCTAATTTGTTTGATCTTGAATGTATATATGTACTATTTGCCAATTGTTTTTTGGTCTTAAGCAAGGTCTTAGTTTGCACTGATCACTAGTGTGCATATCAGGATTATATATAAAATGAATTTTTAATGTGTTTGCTGTTTATCGCATGCTGTATGCCGCTGTGGAAATGGGGTTACACAATGATGACACTAGTTTCCTCCATCGGATAATACGTATGTTCTTTTACACTATGCATAATATAATTTGCATCTGATAGTGTTTTTCATTTCCCCTTACCTTTTGGAGCGACTGCAATATGCGGTCTACATAGGTATTACTATATACCGGTTGTACACCTTAGTGTTCTACATAACCGCATATGTCATTGTTTATGTATACCGTTACCACGACAATGCTGGTACTCACGCCATGATACTGCGCATGTTGGCGCTGACTGATGACGTCACTAACAGGTGTTTGATGGCGGGACACTCAAACTACGGTTATTGTTAGATAAGTATATAAGGTGTAATTTGATGTGTGTTTGTCACTGTTTTTGACATTTGACAAAGGCGCAGAAATGTGCCGAAACGTTATGTCTTTATTTTTAAAATGATGAAATAAATAATAATTTTTTATTCAAAGACCATTGAGTACCTGTGCCCTGGGATTGATTTGGATACATTTTTGCAGCGCACCGTGGCACTTTAATAATTGTAAGATTGTGCAGTCTCATCTGGATATATGTATGTATGTATATATATATATATATATATATATACTGTATTTGTATATGTATAAAACATATCGTTTAAGTCCCTGAACTGCCAGAGAGGGCTGTCCATCTGCTTCATACAACCATCTAGCAGTTAAGGGGTTAAACAGTTTGTTTTACAGGACTAAACAAAAGACAGCACAAACTATATGATGGCTGATATCTCACATTAGAGCTGCTGGGGAGAGAGCAGTTTCACCTCTTCAGTCCATGAAAAAGGCTGTTGAAAAGAAAATAAGCAGACCTTCACTCCCGGTCTTCTCTAGGTCCACACAAGGACCGGGACCCTGTGAAGTGTAACAGCCTGTTACTAACAGGTCTCTAACAGGGAGAGGTCACAGTCTGCCTTTTAATCCCACTCGTGGAGCATTTGAAATCATGGAGGATTTGTATTCCTTATGTGCCCTGCATAACAAGAACATTGAGCACTGCAGGAGCCATAAAAAAAGCTTAAAAAAGACACTGACATTTAAGTGTCCAGTTTTTTTCTACAAATTTTACAGCACAGCTGGTGTCACCCCGGCATGGTCTACACCCCCTAGTGATGCCACTGATTATGTACCTTTCTGTCCCACACCTGTTTAGTGGAAATAGCTACATGGGTTTTGAAACTGTGTCTTTCAGTTGCTAGTGCTTCAGCTCTACCATTCAGCCATAGGTAGGCTTTAGCTATTACTGCAATTATTTCTCAGATCAGTACTTTTTCTTTTTGGACTGTCTGGCTTCACTTGCCTGCCAGCTGCAGCAAATCTGCAATTAAAGGGACAGTCTACAATAGAATTATTATTGTTTTAGATAAAAATAAAAAAATAAAAAGATAAAATACCCATTCACCAGTTTTGCATAATTAACACAGTTATATTAATATACTTTTTACATCTGTGATTACCTTGTATCTAGGCATCTTCTGACAGCCCCCTGATCACATGTTTTTTATTTATTATCTATTGACTTGTATTTAGTACTGTGTTGTGCTGACTATTAAATAACTTCACAGGCGTGAACACAATGTTATCTATATGGCCCACATGAACTAGCTGTCTCCTGTTGCGAAAAGCTAATAAAAAAGCATTTGATAAGAGGCTCTCTCTAGTGGCTTTGAAACAGACAGAAATTTAGGGGTTTAAATGTTATAAAGTATATTAATATAACAATGTAGGTTGTGCAAAGCTGGAGAATGGGTAGTAAAGGCATTATCTATCTTTTTAAACAATAACAATTTTAGTGTAGACTGTCCCTTTAACTCCAGTCCCTAAATACCCAGCACTTCCTTTAATTCTGAGCCCATTTATTTGAATTATCTGATTCCTGACTACTCTCCTACCTGCAGATTCTGCCAGATTGTGCTTAGACCTCTGCCTGTCCTTGACTATTCTCCTGGGTCCTAATTTTGTGCCACACTGCCTGACTGTTGCTGACTCTGCTTGCTTGACCACATCTCTGCCTTATTCCTCATCCTCAGTTCCACTACTGACTTTACCAAAAGCTAGGGGACCTCTCCACCTGACGCCAACTAGCGGCCAGTAAGTAGTGGAGGGATAACCTTGTGTCTGGTACCTTACAATCAGCCAAGAGATACTATGATGACCCTTATGATTATAACTAGATAAGGAAGACATTTTTATGTTGAAAATCATAGGGATTAGTCATGGGCAACATTTTCACATTTAGCATTCATTTGTAAAACAAATGCTGAATATGGCGCAGGCAGCAGCATTCATTTTGTTTAGGTGCCAGATATATCTATGTGAAAGAGTAGCACACAGAGATTAAACAAATAATAATAATATATTTCCTAAAAATGACCAGTGGCACAGGAACAATTTATTTCTCTTGTTAAGTGTATCCAGTCCACGGATCATCCATTACTTATGGGATATTAACTCCTCCCCAACAGGAAGTGCAAGAGGATTCACCCAGCAGAGCTGCTATATAGCTCCTCCCCTAACTGCCATTACCAGTCATTCTCTTGCACCCAACGAATAGATAGGATGTGTGAGAGGACTGTGGTGATTATACTTAGTTTCATACCTTCAATCAAAAGTTTGTTATTTTATAATAGCACCGGAGTGTGTTATTCCTTCTCTGGTAGAATTTGAAGAAGAATCTACCTGAGTTTTTCTATGATTTTAGCCGGAGTAGTTAAGATCATATTGCTGTTTCTCGGCCATCTGAGGAGAGGTAAACTTCAGATCAGGGGACAGCGGGCAGATTAATCTGCAAAGAGGTATGTAGCAGCTTATTATTTTCTGACAATGGAATTGATGAGAAAATTCTGCCATACCGATATAATGTAAACTCAGCCTTAAATGCAGTAGCAGCAACTGGTATCAGGCTGTCATGTATGTATATTTTACACTTCAGTATTCTGGGGAATGGCACTTCACTGGAATTATACTGTATGCATAAAACTTTAGCCTAATTTGCAGGGACTAGCAACAGGCTTTTTAATAACACTCAATTTATTAATGTTAAACGTTTTTTGCTGGCATGTAAAATCGTTTAATTTTCTGAGGTACTGGGTGAAAAAATGTTTTGTGCACTATTTTTTTCCACTTGGCAGTCGTTTTATTTAATTTATGACAGTTTACTGATCTCTCTCACTGTTATGTGTGAGGGGGAGGGGCCTTTTTTGGCGCTTTTGCTACGCATCAAAAAATTCAGTCAGAAGTTTATTGTCTTCCCTGCATGATCCGGTTCATCTCTACAGAACTCAGGGGTCTTCAAAACTTGTTTTGAGGGAGGTAATCACTCACAGCAGAGCTGTGAGATTGTAGTTGACTGTGATAAAAAACGTTTATTTCTGTATTTTTTTTCTGCTATCAGGGTTAATTATCCTTTGCTAATGGGAGCAATCCTTTGCTAAAATTGTGTTTTTTACAAATATTTGATGCTATAACTTTTCAGTTTATTAATTTTCAACTGTCATAACTTTTTCTGTGCTTCTTATAGGCACAGTACGTTTTCATATTATAGTAAATTACTTGAAAAGTATTTCCAAGTTGCTAGTTTATTTGCTAGTGTGTTAAACATGTCTGATTCAGAGGAAGATATCTGTGCTATATGTGCTAAAGCCAAAGTGGAGCCCAATAGAAATTTATGTACTAACTGTATTGATGCTACTTTAAATAAAAGTCAATCTGTACAAATTGAACATATTTCACCAAACAACGAGGGGAGAGTTATGCCGACTAACTCGCCTCACGTGTCAGTACCTGCATCTCCCGCTCGGGAGGTGCGTGATATTGTAGCGCCGAGTACATCTGGGCGGCCATTACAAATCACATTACAGGATATGGCTACTGTTATGACTGAAGTTTTGGCTAAATTACCAGAACTAAGAGGTAAGCGTGATCACTCTGGGGTGAGAACAGAGTGCGCTGATAATATTAGGGCCATGTCAGACACTGCGTCACAATTTGCAGAACATGAGGACGGAGAGCTTCATTCTGCGGGTGACGGTTCTGATCCAAACAAACTGGATTCAGATATTTCAAATTTTAAATTTAAGCTGGAAAACCTCCGTGTATTACTAGGGGAGGTGTTAGCGGCTCTGAATGATTGTAACACAGTTGCAATACCAGAGAAAATGTGTAGGTTGGATAAATATTTTGCGGTACCGGCGAGTACTGACGTTTTTCCTATACCTAAGAGACTTACTGAAATTGTTACTAAGGAGTGGGATAGACCCGGTGTGCCGTTCTCACCCCCTCCGATATTTAGAAAGATGTTTCCAATAGACGCCACCACACGGGACTTATGGCAAACGGTCCCTAAGGTGGAGGGAGCAGTTTCTACTTTAGCTAAGCGTACCACTATCCCGGTGGAGGATAGCTGTGCCTTTTCAGATCCAATGGATAAAAAGTTAGAGGGTTACCTTAAGAAAATGTTTGTTCAACAAGGTTTTATATTGCAACCTCTTGCATGCATTGCGCCTGTCACGGCTGCAGCAGCATTTTGGTTTGAGTCTCTGGAAGAGACACTTGAATCAGCTCCATTAGATGAGATTACACACAAGCTTAAAGCCCTTAAGTTAGCTAACTCATTTATTTCAGATGCCGTAGTACATTTAACTAAACTTACGGCTAAGAATTCCGGATTCGCCATTCAGGCACGCAGAGCACTGTGGCTAAAATCCTGGTCAGCTGACGTTACTTCTAAATCTAAATTGCTTAATATACCTTTCAAAGGGCAGACCTTATTCGGGCCCGGGTTGAAAGAAATTATCGCTGACATTACAGGAGGTAAAGGCCATGCCCTGCCTCAAGACAGAGCCAAACCTAAGGCTAGACAGTCTAATTTTCATTCCTTTCGTAATTTCAAAGCAGGAGCAGCATCAACTTCCTCTGCACCAAAACAGGAAGGAGCTGTTGCTCGCTACAGACAAGGCTGGAGACCTAACCAGTCCTGGAACAAGGGCAAGCAGGCCAGGAAACCTGCTGCTGCCCCTAAGACAGCATGAATCGAGGGCCCCCGATCCGGGAACGGATCTAGTGGGGGGCAGACTTTCTCTCTTTGCCCAGGCTTGGGCAAGAGATGTCCAGGATCCCTGGGCGTTAGAGATCATATCTCAGGGATACCTTCTAGACTTCAAATTCTCTCCCCCAAGAGGGAGATTTCATCTGTCAAGGTTGTCAACAAACCAAATAAAGAAAGAGGCGTTTCTACGCTGCGTACAAGATCTTTTATTAATGGGAGTGATCCATCCGGTTCCGCGGTCGGAACAAGGACAAGGGTTTTACTCAAATCTGTTTGTGGTTCCCAAAAAAGAGGGAACTTTCAGGCCAATCTTGGATTTAAAGATCCTAAACAAATTCCTAAGAGTTCCATCGTTCAAAATGGAAACTATTCGGACAATTTTACCCATGATCCAAAAGGGTCAGTACATGACCACAGTGGATTTAAAGGATGCTTACCTTCACATACCGATTCACAAAGATCATTACCGGTATCTAAGGTTTGCCTTTCTAGACAGGCATTACCAGTTTGTAGCTCTTCCATTCGGATTGGCTACGGCTCCGAGAATCTTCACAAAGGTTCTGGGTGCTCTTCTGGCGGTACTAAGACCGTGAGGAATTGCGGTAGCTCCGTACCCTGACGACATTCTGATACAAGCTTCAAGCTTTCAAACTGCCAATTCTCATACAGAGTTAGTACTGGCATTTCTAAGGTCGCATGGATGGAAGGTGAACGAAAAGAAGAGTTCTCTCTTTCCACTCACAAGAGTTCCCTTCTTGGGGACTCTTATAGATTCTGTAGAAATGAAGATTTACCTGACAGAAGACAGGTTAACAAAGCTTCAAAATGCATGCCGTGTCCTTCATTCCATTCAACACCCGTCAGTAGCTCAATGCATGGAGGTGATCGGCTTAATGGTAGCAGCAATGGACATAGTACCCTTTGCACGCCTACATCTCAGACCGCTGCAATTGTGCACGCTAAGTCAGTGGAATGGGGATTACTCAGACTTGTCCCCTACTCTGAATCTGGATCAAGAGACCAGAAATTCTCTTCTATGGTGGCTTTCTCGGCCACATCTGTCCAGGGGGATGCCATTCAGCAGGCCGGACTGGACAATTGTAACAACAGACGCCAGCCTACTAGGTTGGGGCGCTGTCTGGAATTCTCTGAAGGATCAGGGACAATGGAATCAGGAGGAGAGTCTCCTACCAATAAACATTCTGGAATTGAGAGCAGTTCTCAATGCCCTTCTGGCTTGGCCCCAGTTAACAACTCGGGGGTTCATCAGGTTTCAGTCGGACAACATCACGACTGTAGCTTACATCAACCATCAGGGAGGGACAAGAAGCTCCCTAGCAATGATGGAAGTATCAAAGATAATTCGCTGGGCAGAGTCTCACTCTTGCCACCTGTCAGCAATCCACATCCCGGGAGTGGAGAACTGGGAGGCGGATTTCTTAAGTCGTCAGACTTTTCATCCGGGGGAGTGGGAACTTCATCCGGAGGTCTTTGCCCAAATACTTCGACGTTGGGGCAAACCAGAGATAGATCTCATGGCGTCTCGACAGAACACCAAGCTTCCTCGTTACGGGTCCAGATCCAGGGATCCGGGAGCGGTTCTGATAGATGCTTTGACAGCACCTTGGACCTTCGGGATGGCTTATGTGTTTCCACCCTTCCCGATGCTTCCTCGATTGATTGCCAGAATCAAACAGGAGAGAGCATCAGTGATTCTAATAGCGCCTGCATGGCCACGCAGGACTTGGTATGCAGATCTAGTGGACATGTCATCCTGTCCACCTTGGTCGCTACCTCTGAAACAGGACCTTCTGATCCAGGGTCCCTTCAAACATCAAAATCTAATTTCTCTGAAGCTGACTGCTTGGAAATTGAACGCTTGATTTTATCAAAACGTGGTCAGTTATTGATAGGAAGCCTGTTACCAGAAAGATTTACCATAAGATATGGCGCAAATACTTATATTGGTGCGAATCCAAGAGTTACTCATGGAGTAAGGTTAGGATTCCGAGGATATTGTCTTTTCTACAAGAAGGTTTAGAAAAGGGTTTATCCGCTAGTTCCTTAAAGGGACAGATTTCAGCTCTGTCCATTCTTTAACACAAACGTCTGTCAGAAGTTCCGGACGTTCAAGCTTTTTGTCAGGCTTTAGCTAGGATCAAGCCTGTGTTTAAAACTGTTGCTCCACCATGGAGTTTGAACTTAGTTCTTAATGTTTTACAGGGGGTTCCGTTTGAACCCCTTCATTCCATTGATATCAAGTTGTTATCTTGGAAAGTTCTGTTTTTAATGGCGATTTCCTCGGCTCGAAGAGTCTCTGAGTTATCTGCCTTACATTGTGATTCTCCTTATCTGATTTTTCATTCAGACAAGGTAGTTCTGCGTACTAAACCTGGGTTCCTACCTAAGGTGGTCACTAACAGGAATATCAATCAAGAGATTGTGGTTCCATCTTTGTGTCCTAATCCTTCTTCGAAAAAGGAACGTCTGCTACACAATCTAGATGTAGTCCGTGCCCTGAAATTTTATCTACAGGCAACTAAGGATTTTCGACAAACGCCTTCCCTGTTTGTCGTTTATTCTGGTCAGAGGAGAGGTCAAAAAGCTTCGGCTACCTCTCTCTCCTTTTGGCTTCGTAGCATAATACGGTTAGCCTATGAGACTGCTGGACAGCAGCCTCCTGAAAGAATTACAGCACATTCTACTAGAGCTGTGGCTTCCACTTGGGCCTTTAAGAATGAGGCTTCTGTTGAACAGATTTGCAAGGCTGCAACTTGGTCTTCTCTTCATACTTTTTCCAAATTTTACAAATTTGACACTTTTGCTTCTTCGGAGGCTGTTTTTGGGAGAAAGGTTCTTCAGGCAGTGGTTCCTTCCGTATAAAGAGCCTGCCTGTCCCTCCCGTCATCCGTGTACTTTAGCTTTGGTATTGGTATCCCATAAGTAATGGATGATCCGTGGACTGGATACACTTAACAAGAGAAAACATAATTTATGCTTACCTGATAAATTTATTTCTCTTGTAGTGTATCCAGTCCACGGCCCGCCCTGTCACTTTAAGGCAGGTAATTTTTCCATTAAACTACAGTCACCACTGCACCCTATGGTTTTCCTTTCTCTGCATGTTTTCGGTCGAATGACTGGTAATGGCAGTTAGGGGAGGAGCTATATAGCAGCTCTGCTGGGTGAATCCTCTTGCACTTCCTGTTGGGGAGGAGTTAATATCCCATAAGTAATGGATGATCCGTGGACTGGATACACTACAAGAGAAATAAATTTATCAGGTAAGCATAAATTATGTTTTTATAGTATTCTTTATTGAGGTATCAGTAGAACGAACCTCAATTATCACAATCATGGGTGGGTAATAATGACTTATTATAACAGCACAATGTTCCAATAGACATTTATAGTTGGTGACCTCTGTATGTATTCTCAATATGAAGATGAAACCATGGATACAGTACCTCAAATATTTGGTTTACAGGAAAAAAATATTTAGGTAAGCTTGCAGGGTATCCTCTCTCTGATGTTCTCCTTCCATAGGGCTATTTTGAGTTAAACCACCTTGTCTGCCCATTTATCACAAGTCCCAGAAGCACACATTGGTGTCAATTTATCAAGCTCCATAACCTGTCCGCCTGCTCTGAGGCCGCGGAAAGAAATCGACCCAATCAAATACGATCGGGTTGATTGACACCCCCTGCTAGCAAATCTGCAAGGGGGGCATTGCACCAGCAATTCACAAGAACTGCTGGTGCAATGATAAATGCAGAGAGCGTATGCTGTCGGCATTTATCAATGTGCAGCGGACATGATCCGATATATCGGATCATGTCTGCTCGCACCATTACTAGGCCCCATTAGGTCTGCTTTTAACTGGGTGTGCAAAAATGATGGCACACATTCTCATTTCTTAGCTTTTTCCAGAAGCGGCTGCAAAAACTAGTACCCATCCATCACCAGTTGACTATTCCTTTTTTAAACAGAAGGAATGATAAACCATATGTTTTTAGTATGCATTAGAGGACCTCTTTTAGCCGGAACTGGACTGGGACCAAAAATAGGCCCAGGCATTTAAAGACAGAGTAGCCCACATATGTTAGACCTTTGTCAGCTTTGTAGCCATAATAGACCAGAACTCTCATCCTGCAGCAACACTTCTTAACAGTCACACAGAAAATGTATTTTCTACTTTACAAAATAGGCAGACTGGGGGGCGTGTCTGGGCTATGGTCTAAGATGGCCGCTAAACTGGGAGCTCTGGTACTCAGGGTTACATTTCGCCTGTAATCTGGAGATTTCATAGCCATCCAGCAGGAATTTATATCTCATGCAACAGGGAACATCTTGCTGAATGGAAATATATAAATATACTGCCCAGACTGGACCGCTGAGTGTCTCTGGTGGCTTCTAAGAAGAGAGAGCTCAGCTCCCCCCCGGGAAACCGGATAAGCAGAGAAAGCTGACACCCTCTGCCTAACATACATTTCTTCGACCATGGAAGAGTCCTTATATCTACAGGTACAAGCCTTATTTGCCAATTATGACAGACAAATACAGCTTCGATTTGATCGACTCATAGCAATTGCAGTTGCTCAAGTTACGGAAGACGTGGAGCCTAATATAGACAGGGAAATTGATTGTGGCCTGCAGCATGATGCCGTGCAAGTAAATCAGTGTTGTGCTCCCCCTGTGGTGGATCATACACAGAGCTGGGTGCCTGAGACAGGAGAACTACTGATGGAGACACATTATTATATGTGCCCTGAGCTGCCATGTGAACTGTCCGGCTTTGGAGCCGAGTCTTCCCGCAACATGCATAAATTACAACCCACTGTGGGACTATCTGAGGTTGACCTCGAGCCTACCAAACTTGATCCTGGCTTCAGAGCAACTCGGGCGGTCCCTTTTCAGCGGGAGTGGCTGCAAGACTGCCTCACGCAGGAAGACGACATACGAGCTGACAGAGAACTAATTCTGCTACGGGATGACAGTTTTAGGACCTTCGAGACACACGATATTGACACCAGAGAAGATTTCCCTAAAGAGACTGGCAATACTGAAGCCGACATCTCTGCAGATTTCTGGGCTGCGGCAGTGCCGGGGAGAGCGGCCGACTCCTATATGCACGGCCCTGTTGCAGCTTGGACTCTGTGGCTGACCTCTCAATTTATTTTGCACCCATCGATCCTAGTAGCCTTGAGAGTGCGGGTGGGTTAAGTTAGGGGCTATATTTTGGGATCGCTAACCATGCTAGCAGCCTGTGCTCCTTAACGGTTAATCTCCCTAAACCGGGTCATGATGCCACAAAGACTGGAAAGTGTTTTTTTAATTTGTATAGACTTTAAGAGATTTGAGGGACTATGTGCGCTGGGGAGCATACAGATAATATATAAGCCACATGGTTGCACATTGGGTGTGTGAAGAATGCTCTCCGGCTATGACTCCTTTGCTGCATCAGCGGAATATGAGAGAGACACTGGTGCGAATAATGTACACTACCTACTCGGTGTCATATCATATCCTGCAAGGTGTGTCAGGTGCATTGCTTGGGGGGGGGTCTCAATATGTATATAATCTTGGCATCGGGTTCATATTTATGTGTGGTTCTCCTCTGGAGGGATTTTGTGTCTGTCTAAAAGTTATTTATGACGTGTTTTCATGAGTCAGGTTTGCAATGCCACAGTTAATATTTGAGCATTGTTCCTATATTCTTGTATTTTATAGCTATCATCAAGTATGAGAGGGGGGATACCTGCCACTATATGTCATATAAAGATCTGTGTTTGCTTTGTCCTTTAGGCATAAGAAGTGTGTTTCCTATTACTGAAGTCTGTATAATGGTTTGAATGTACTTACTATTTCACTAACCTTAAATGTGGGTTACTCACCGCCAAAGTTTGTACAATCGCTTGTACCTAATTGTTCTTCACTAATATGAAGAATATGTTACTTATTGCTATTACTTTTATAATGGCCTGTATTTAATTGTATAATATTTAAGATTTCTGATGCGTTGAATAATATATAGGGGCCTAAAAGTGGCCTGTATACCATCCATATAGTAATTTTAGAATGGGTCCAGGAGTGGCCCTGTTAATACTCCCCCCCAAAGCTTTATCCCCTGCTTATACTTCAAACTCGTAGTCCCAAAGTGGCTACAAATTCTTAATTGGGGATTACATAACTTATATTTATCTGCCTATTTTAGGGGGCTATCTAAAGGTAAAGAATATGTTATCATAGCATTGGGTCTAAGAGGGGCCCTGTTAGCATCTCTCCCAATCTTCACCCCTCATCTATATTTCCCATCCGTGGCCCAAAAAGGGCTACTAACTTCTAACCGGGGTGTACTTGATTTTTTCTTAGTTGTTTTGGGAGGTTCTCTGATAAAAAATAAAATGAGGTTCATTTGGCAGTTTGCACCTTTAATACCTGTGTTTCTGTAATTGAAGTCATAAATGGCATAGTATTCTGCAATACCAACATTCTAATTTTGCAATGCCCTTAGGCCTAGATTTGGAGTTTGGCGGTAGCCGTGAAAACCAGCGTTAGAGGCTCCTAACGCTGGTTTTAGGCTACCGCCGGTATTTGGAGTCAGTCAAAAAAGGGTCTAACTCTCACTTTTCAGCCGCGACTTTTCCATACCGCAGATCCCCTTACGTCATTTGCGTATCCTATCTTTTCAATGGGATCTTTCTAACTCCGGTATTTAGAGTCGTGTCTGAAGTGAGCGTTAGAATTCTAACCACAAAACTCCAGCCGCAGAAAAAAGTCAGTAGTTAAGAGCTTTCTGGGCTCATAAAGCTCTTAACTACTGTGCTCTAAAGTACACTAACACCCATAAACTACCTATGTACCCCTAAACCGAGGTCCCCCCACATCGCCGCCACTCGATTAATTTTTTTTAACCCCTAATCTGCCGACCGCCACCTACATTATACTTATGTACCCCTAATCTGCTGCCCCTAACACCGGCGACCCCTATATTATATTTATTAACCCCTAACCTGCCCCCCACAACGTCGCCGCCAGCTACCTACAATAATAACCCCTAATCTGCCGACCGCAAAGCGCCGCCACCTACATTATAGCTATGTACCCCTAATCTGCTGCCCCTAACACCACCGACCCCTATATTATATTTATTAACCCCTAATCTGCCGCCCTCAACGTCGCCTCCACCTGCCTACACTTATTAACCCCTAATCTGCCGACCGGACCGCACCGCTATTATAATAAAGTTATTAACCCCTAATCCGCCTCACTAACCCTATAATAAATAGTATTAACCCCTAATGTGCCCTCCCTAACATCGCCGACAACTAACTTCAAACATTAACCCCTAATCTGCCGACCGGAGCTCACCGCTATTCTAATAAATGTATTAACCCCTAAAGCTAAGTCTAACCCTAACACTAACACCCCCCTAAGTTAAATATAATTTAAATCTAGCGAAATTAATTAACTCTTATTAAATAAATTATTCCTATTTAAAGCTAAATACTTACCTGTAAAATAAATCCTAATATAGCTACAATATAAATTATAATTATATTATAGCTATTTTAGGATTTATATTTATTTTACAGGTAACTTTGTATTTATTTTAACCAGGTACAATAGCTATTAAATAGTTAAGAACTATTTAATAGCTACCTAGTTAAAATAATTACAAAATTACCTGTAAAATAAATCCTAACCTAAGTTACAATTAAACCTAACACTACACTATCAATAAATAAATTAAATACAATACCTACAATTACCTACAATTAAACCTAACACTACACTATCAATAAATTGATTAAATACAATACCTACAAATAACTACAATGAAATAAACTAACTAAAGTACAAAAAATAAAAAAGAACTAAGTTACAAAAAATAAAAAAATATTTACAAACATAAGAAAAATATTACAACAATTTTAAACTAATTACACCTACTCTAAGCCCCCTAATAAAATAACAAAGCCCCCCAAAATAAAAAAAATGCCCTACCCTATTCTAAATTACTAAAGTTCAAAGCTCTTTTACCTTACCAGCCCTGAACAGGGCCCTTTGCGGGGCATGCCCCAAGAAGTTCAGCTCTTTTGCCTGTAAAAAAAACACATACAATACCCCCCCCCAACATTACAACCCACCACCCACATACCCCTAATCTAACCGAAAGCCCCCTTAAATAAACCTAACACTAAGCCCCTGAAGATCTTCCTACCTTATCTTCACCATACCAGGTTCACCGATCGATCCAGAAGAGCTCCTCCGATGTCCTGATCCAAGCCCAAGCGGGGGGCTGAAGAGGTCCATGATCCGGCTGAAGTCTTCATCCAAGCAGGAGCTGAAGAGGTCCATGATCCGGATGAAGTCTTCTATCAACGGCATCTTCAATCTTCTTTCTTCGGGAGCCATCATCTTCCATCCGACGCGGAACATCCTCTTCTCCCGACGCCTACTAGCCGAATAACGGTTCCTTTAAATGACGTCATCCAAGATGGCGTCCCTCGAATTCCGATTGGCTGATAGGATTCTATCAGCCAATCGGAATTAAGGTAGGAAAATTCTGATTGGCTGATGGAATCAGCCAATCAGAATCAAGTTCAATCCGATTGGCTGATCCGATCAGCCAATCAGATTGAGCTTGCATTCTATTGGCTGATCAGAACAGCCAATAGAATGCGAGCTCAATCTGATTGGCTGATTGAATCATAGGTATTTTATTTAATTTATTTATTGATAGTGTAGTGTTAGGTTTAATTGTAACTTAGGTTAGGATTTATTTTACAGGTAAATTTGTAATTATTTTAACTATTTTAGCTATTAAATAGTTCTTAACTATTTAATAGCTATTGTACCTGGTTAAAATAAATACAAAGTTACCTGTAAAATAAATATTAATCCTAAAATAGCTATAATATAATTATAATTTATATTGTAGCTATATTAGGATTTATTTTACAGTTAAGTATTTAGCTTTAAATAGGAATAATTTATTTAATAAGAGTTAATTAATTTTGTTAGATTAAAATTATATTTAATTTAGGGGGGTGTTAGTGTTAGGGTTAGACTTAGCTTTAGGGGTTAATACATTTATTAGAATAGCGGTGAGCTCCAGTCGGCAGATTAGGGGTTAATGTTTGTAGTTAGGTGTCGGCGATGTTAGGGAGGGCAGAATAGGGGTTAATACTATTTATTATAGGGTTAGTGAGGCGGATTAGGGGTTAATAACTTTATAATAATAGCGGTGCGGTCCACTCGGCAGATTTGGGGTTAATAAGTGTAGGCAGGTGGAGGTGACATTGTGGGGGGCAGATTAGGGGTTAATAAATATAATATAGGGGTCGGCGGTGTTAGGGGCAGCAGATTAGGGGTACATAGGGATAATGTAAGTAGCGGCGGTTTACGGAGCGGCAGATTAGGGGTTAATAATAATATACAGGGGTCAGCGATAGCGGGGGCAGCAGAATAGGGGTTAATAAGTATAAGGTTAAGGGTGTTTAGACTCGGGGTACATGTTAGGGTGTTAGGTGCAGACGTAGGAAGTGTTTCCCCATAGCAAACAATGGGGCTGCGTTAGGAGCTGAACGCAGCTTTTTTGCAGGTGTTAGGTTTTTTTTTCAGCTCAAACGGCCCCATTGCTTCCTATGGGGGAATCGTGCACGAGCACGTTTTTGAGGCTGGCCGCGTCCGTAAGCAACTCTGGTATCGAGAGTTGAAGTTGCGTTAAATATGCTCTACGCTCCTTTTTTGGAGCCTAACGCAGCCATTCTGTGGACTCTCAATACCAGAGTTATTTTAAAGGTGCGGCCAGAAAAAAGCCAGCGTTAGATACGCGGGTCGTTACCGACAAAACTCTAAATCTAGCCATAGGTGAATAGTTTTAGACATAGACTAATGGTCGAAAGATGGAGTGGTTTTGAAGGCCCAAGAGTGGCCAGACTGTAACATATGGATATGATGTTTGGATTTGTCATTTGATACACTAGTATGTTTTATATATTTTGTAATGTGCAAAATAGATGTTATTTTTACTTGTAAACCTCAATAAAAACTAATTTAAAAAAAAATAAATAAAAAAATAGGCAGACTGTAAAAGCTTTCCTATTGTAACCCATATCAATAGAGGATGGGTCTTCTATATAGCAGCAAGGCCCCTTTGCCCTGTGTGCCCTATGGTCAGTCCCTGCCTACTTTTAGCCATTGATCATCCCTCAGACTTTTGCTGACAATGTGCATTGTGAGACTTAGACACTGAAGTCCAGATAAGGGTTTCAAATTCATGGCAATTCCAATGTATTATAAAAGTTATTGTGTGTTTTTTCAAGTGATTTTGCACTGATAACTTTTGCAAATACTGTGTATTGGGGGACTTTGACATTGGTTTTCAAGATTATTTTCACAATATTTTTTTTTTTTTTGGTGGGAGGTTTTCTAATTCCATATCATTGGCGTCTTGAAAATAGTTGTTCTTTTTGAGTAGCGCTTATTATCTGTTCACATAATTTTTTCAATGTTAAAATGTTTCAAACAGCCAACTATACAATACCACTGATGAATTTGTTAAAACAAGCACAAGAACTGACCCCTGAGAGACACCACTAGTTACTGATCTCACATTTCAATACACTCCATTAATTAAAACAATATCCCATCTAGGTTACAGATTTTGCTATTCAACTTTTCTAGTTGTACTCAGTTTTTTTTTTTAATAATGGTTTTACTTTACCTATGTTTTTAACTTTTGAGTATGGTACATTAAGGGTTAACAATGATGTTGAAAGAAGATGTAATACCAATATGTTACTAGCGGATGTCACTAAATGTTACCTAGAACTCTGTATTACACAGTTGAGGGTACAACTAAAGAGCCTATTGTAACGAAACGTTGTTCCTGTAAACTTTTGGACTTAACTAATGAAAATAAAGGTCTTTTAAACAAAGATTTTTTTTCTGGTGGCTAGAGTGCTTTGGATGTATGATTCACACTCCTGCCTTTCCAACTAGCCCACCCTGGCTGTAAATTCACTCCCTGGCCTCTTCCTGTCCAGGGGAAACATAATCTGATAGTAACAGCCATCAAATGTATTACCATCCATCAGATTTGGTTTTCTCCACCTATTCATGGGTTTAACTGATTTATAACGCAACGTCCCCACTGCCCAGTGCTGGTTGTTAAGCACTTGAGGACCAACGTTGCACCCGAAAAGTAGCAAGATGGTGCAATTTACGCAAGCCCCACGAGTGGGGCAGTGCAGAAATAGCAGGCAGAGGTACCAATGCACAGAGGGACACTCTGTGGCCCTCTCTGTATTGGGCAGCGGTGGTGCAGATCGTTGGTGGTGTGGACGGTTAGGAGGGAGGCGGGTGGGTGGTCCATCGCTGCAAGGGGCGGGAGTGGGTGGGACCGCTACGCTACGGAAATAAAAAATCTCTGAGAGCGGCAGGGAGGAGGAGGGAGAAGGATGTAGAGGGTGTTCCTTTGGTGGAGGAAAAGATTAGAGGGTAGGGAAAGGATCTCAAAAGGGGGTAAATAAGGGGTAAGGGAGTTGAGCAGCTACACTACAGAAAAAAATGTTTGTTTTTTTTCTTTTTAAATTAAATAATAAATAAGTACCTAAGATGGAGGGGAGGGTTAGAGAGATTTTTGGGAGGGATCAGCGAGGTTGGAAGGTAAGGACAATAATAATAATAATACACTAAGGACAACAATAATAATAATAATAATAATAATAATAACAAAACTGTGTAAAACTGCATACTGGCAAACTTTCTTAATTAACTCCTTCACTGCTGGGAATAATACAAGTGTGGTGCGTAGCTGCAGTTAGTGGCCTTCTAATTACAGAAAAGCAATGGCAAAACTATATATGTCTGCTATTTCTGAACAAAGGGGATCCCAGAATAGCTTTTACAACCATGTGTGCCATGATTGCACAAGCTGTTTGTAAATAATTTCAGTGAGAAACCTAAATTTTATGAAAAAGGGAACTAGTTATTTTATTTGATCCCATTTGGCAGTGAAATGGTGACATTAAATATACCAAAATGGGCCTAGATCAATACTTTGTGTTGTCTACTAAAAAAATAAAAAGATATAGTTTTTATAGGTAAATAATAAAAAAGGGCTATATTTCTGTTTAAATGTAGTGATGGCAAAATTGCTAAAAATGCTCTGTTCTTTTGGGGAAGTTTTATTCTGAATTGCCCAGTTCTTAAGGGGTTAAACTTTCATGATTCAGACAGAGCAGCAATTTTAATCATCTTTATAATTTCCTCCTATTAGCTATTTTTATTCGTTCTCTTGGTCTCTTTATTTGAAAAAAATAGAATGTAAGCTTAGGAGCCTGCCCAATTTTGGTTCAACACCTGGGTAGCGCTTGCTGATTGGTGGCTACCTTATTGGTGGCTAAATGTAGCCACCAATTAGCAAGCACTACCCAGGTTCTAAAACAAAAAGCTTACATTCTTGCTTTTTCAAAATAAAGCTACCAAGATAATGAATAAAAATTGATAATATGAGTAAATTACAAAGTTTAATTGTGACTAGACTATCCATTTAAGCAATCTCTTTCTCCTATGACTGAAAGGATTAAAAATGTGTGGATGTTATATTTTTAAAAAACAGAGTGGGACAAAATAAAAAATAATCCCCAAAAAATAAAAAAACAGTGTTTATAAATTCAAGGGTTATTTGTTGCTATAAATTTGTAAAAATAAAATTAATCATAACTTTTATAACTTTTAAAATAACATTATAGCTTTCATGTATTTTATATATATATTATAAGGGATGCGAGGATCCGGAGGCGTGCTGGTCACCTATGTGCCTCTGGTCTGTATTGAGATAATTATGGAACACGGAACCACGGCTAAATGTGTAGCCTATGCTGGATGTTGACAATTACCAGAAGGGTCATAATGTATGTCTATTGTAAGGACATTGTAGGACATCTGATCCTTGCCTGACAAGGTAACCCAGTTTTAATATCCTATTTGTGGATTACAAATTCTACATAGAGATTGGATGACCGTTTATCTCCCTTCAATCACAAACTTAATTGTAAGACTTTCTGCCAGTTTGTGACTAAGAATTGAACACGGTGCTGTACATGTAATGTATGCTGTGCTTATGGGCCCATATACTCATTCAAGGGCACTATATGATACAGTGTTGCATATTTATTTATTGGAGATATATTTGTAACTGGATGAAGACCTCTCCCGGTAAGTGAATTTTCGGGGGTTAGTGTTAGGATTTTTTAAGGGTGTATTGTGTGGGTTTATTTTTTAGTTTAGGGCTTTGGGCAGCAATCGAGCTAAATGCCCATTCAAATGCCCTTTTCAGGGCAATTGGGAGCTTAGGTTTTTTAGTTAGGTTTTTATTTGGGGCATTTGGTTGTGTGGGTGGTGGGTTTTACTGTTGGGGGGGTTGTTTGTATTTTTTTTTTACAGGTAATAGAGCTGATTTCTTTGGGGCAATGCCCTGCAAAAGGCCCTTTTAAGGGCTATTGGTAGTTTAGTTTAGGCTAGGGTTTTTTTATTTTGGGTGTTTTTTTTTTTATTTTAATAGGGCTATTAGATTACGTGTAATTAGTTTAAAGATCTTGTAATTTGGGGAATGGGAGTTACCCAGCAACCAAGATGGTCGCATGTTCTGGGAGCTCCGTGTATGCAGCTTCTAATATACCCTTCTAGGCAATGGGAACCCTGACCATAAATGCCACAGCTATAGAGTATTAACACAGGAAGAAACCTGGGACATGCTGATACAAAATTGGAGGTCGTGAGTACAGTACTGAGCTGAGGAACTGTAGCGGATCTGCCTGCCACACACTGAAGCGCCATTTTGAGGGTTGGTGCACAGCTGCCCGACATGGAGATACAAATCCCATATGCCGCTATCAGGGATTTACTGGAGGAGCATGGGAGGAGGATGCTTGAGAGACTCGATGCTTTTATTGACACACTGCAAGTGGCGAGAATACACCGCGTTACAGCTGTAGAGGAACACGGTGAAGCACTGGAGTCACAGTGTATCGCAGCTCTCCAGGCACGTTCTCCATCACTGATGCTTGTGAGTGAGGGCCTCGAGATGGGGATCCGTTTTCCCTCTGCCACCACAGACACCTTGCACATCGAGGAGGAAATGCAGCATGGCCACTTGCACATGGGGGCAGGCTTTGTACAGCAATGCGGCGCTCACACTTTGCTATGCTCGCTTCTCTCTGCTACCAGCTCTGCGGATTCGATGCAGCGATTCTGCTGGGAGTGTTGTACGGGCCCTCAAAAGCACGGGCTATGTGCTACCACTTTCCTTGGGTCCCACGAGCTGTTTGGTTTCGTCTAAGGGCTGAGGGTTTTGCTCGCATGCAAACGGGTTAGGCAGATCCTACTAGCAGAACTTATAAGTATCTGAGCAGTTTTATTGAGACTACGGGGCCTAATACACAGTAAAATCCTTATGTAGCTTGACCACTTCTCCTGCTTCATGATGGCAATACCGCCTGAGACTCTCTCTGGGAGACCTTAAAATGTATTTATTGTTGCTGCATGAGATTGGGACTTGTCACTTCGGCTGCGGCCGCTAGATACGACAAGATGTCATTACCCTGTGATTACATATCTACCCGGACTCATAATATTGATGTTCAGTAACATTCCGCCTCTTACTTATCTCCTGTCAAGATGTGTGATGTATTTCTCTTGTTTTTTTCTCTGGGTCTTGTGCGACTATTATGAGCTATATATTTTAGGTAGAGCCATTCTCACATGATAAAAGTAGCCTATAGACATATTCTAAGTTAAGACTCCTTCAACACTCTCATGTCAATTTTAGAGCCTATTTCATCACTGCTTAATTGTGTTGCAACTGCAAGAATTTTATTATGCTCATTATGCAGTTTTAATGGGCTGCGGTCATACTGTAACGCCTATTGATTTTAACCAGTAGAGCAAGTAAATGTATCTCTCAGTGAGTTTAACTAGTTAATACTCCTATGTGAATAGTTATATTGCTATAATAGCCCTAGGGCCTGAAATATAGATTTGTAACTTGTTAGTATGCCTGCTACAACGTACTATATATTTCCTTAGATATGCACAGTGTGTATTCATATTAACCTCTTAGCCATTTGCTATACATTAAGCTGACTGCTTGAGATACCCAGGTCACCCACGAGTAGTTATATTCTCTAGGATAGGCCTTCTATACATTGTGAGGTTTGCTTAGATAGGTATCTATCCTATGTTTAAAGGGCCATAATACCCAAATGTTTAAACACTTGAAAGTGATGCAGCATAGCTGTAAAAAGCTGACTAGAAAATATCACCTGAACATCTCTATGTAAAAAAGAAAGATATTTTACCTCAAAAGTTCCTCAGTAGCCACCTCCCATTGTAAAGAATTTCTAAGCAGCATTTTAGTATGTCTGTCCTGGAACAGCTGAAAGGATGAGCCTCGTGAACTCTCATATTATTTCACCAATCAGGTAAAGGAAGCTTACTATGAAATCTCATGAGAGTTAAGTCAAATCTCATGAGATCACAGTAAGAGTTCATGACCTCAGCACTGCTGATTCTGATTGGCTGCTGTTCATTTCTTAATTTTTTTTTTATTTTTACCTGCAGCTGGGAGCAGGTGAAGTATAACTTTTTACACAGAACTTACTCTGCTGAGCTGAGGAGATTGTGAGGTAAAATATCTTCCTTTTTTACATAGAGATGCTCAGGTGATATTTTCCTGTCAGCTTTTTACAGTTATACTGCATCAGTTTCAAGTGATTTAGCATATGAGTATTATGTCCCTTTAAGTTGTTTGCAGGCTACTGTCTGTCCCCTAGGATATTAAGGAGAGGTACACACTCAAATAATCAAAAGCAAATGACATGCTATTGACTGACCCCTCTTGATATATATGTTTAGAGGCCGTGTATACCCACATTTTTAATCCCAGTACGGGAATGACTTCGTAATTTCCCTCTTACATTTCCCCCCCATCCCCGTTTGGCAGAGTTACGTAGTCTCTGCCCTGTCCAAGAAGTCACTGCGGCTTCTTGGGCCCTAATAACAAGAATATCACTGTTATATCTACATATATACTCCTTCCTACATATAACCTGTTAGATGCTGCAATTTTGTCTTATTTAATCTTTAAACTAAGGTAGCACCAACGTAAGATTGTTTGCTGGTCTCCCTTATGTGACCTAGACTGGCACTGTTGTTTCTTGAGCCTAAATATGATCAACTTGTCTTTTTATATTGTCTAATTTCTGTACATGACATTGTCCTACATTATGTAATGTATAGTATTTTCCAATTTTTTTTAAGCGGGTTTAGTTTGAATTTGCAGTTTTCTTAACTCTCCATATGATATTATAGTAGTAATGAGAAACCTACAATATTTATACGTTATTCAAGTAGGATTAGATTAGTTTTACAATCTTCTTAATGTATACTCAATGAGGAGGACTCTCTGGAATCCCGTGACATGTCTTCAGATAAGCCCCAGTTATCAGATCCCATGAGTGGATCTTTATTATACAGAAGACACTAGCGACCTTAATCATTAAAATAGAGGCTTTGATGAGGGATAATATTGTGCCCTGGTTAACACTTTGTCGAATATTATCTTATTGTATGTGACTATAGACCTGTATTATTGCTCGTGGGATGTTATCCTTCACTCTGTGACTGTTGTACTTGTTTTTTTGCCTCAATAAAAACATTTATTAAAAATAAAAAAAAAATTAAGAAAAAAAAGATCTTGTCATTTGTTTTTTATTTTCTGTAATTTAGTGTTTGTTTTTTTGGTAATTTAACTAATTTTAATTAACCCTTTAAGGACACAGCTTTCAGTTTGCTCAATTGTTTTATGACGGAAAAATTCCGTCATATGTCCTTAAGAGGTTAATTTATTTAATGTAGGGAATTTATTTAATTGTAGTGTAGTGTTAGGTGTTAGTGTAACTTAGGTTAGGTTTATTTTACAGGTTAATTTGTGTTTATTTTAGCAAGGTAGTTATTAAATAGTTAATAACTATTTAGTAACTATTCTACCTAGTAAAAATAAATACAAACTTACCTGTAAAATAAAAATAAACCCTAAGCTAGATACAATGTATCTATTAGTTATATTGTAGCTAGCTTAGGGTTTATTTTACAGGTAAGTATTTAGTTTTAAATAGGAATAATTTAGGTAATGATAGTAATTTGTATTTAGATTTATTTAAATTATATTTAAGTTAGGATTAGGGCTAGACTTAGGTTTAGGGGTTAATAAATGTAGAATAGTGGCAGCGACATTGGGGACGGCAGATTAGGGGCTAATAAATGTAGGTAGGTTGCGGCGACATTGGGGGAGGGAGATCAGGGGTTAATAAATATAATGTAGGTATCGGCGATGTTGGGGGAAGCAGATTAGGGGTTAATAAATATAATGTAGGTGGCGGCGATATCCGGAGCGGAAGATAAAAGGTTAATAAGTATAATGTAGTGGCGGCGATGTTGGGGGCAGCAGATTAGGGGTTAATATTATTTAACTAATGTTTGCGAGGCGAGAGTGCGGTGGTTTAGGGGTTAATATGTTTATTAGTGGCGGCGCTGTCCGGAGTGGCAGATTAGGGGTTCAAAATTTTATTATAGTATTTGCGATGCAGGAGGGCATCGGTTTAGGGGTTAATAGGTAGTTTATTGGTGTTAGTGTACTTTTTAGCACTTTAGTTATGAGTTTTATGCTACAGCGTTGTAACATATAGACATGTGCATGGCGAAAAAATTCGGTTTGGTTCAGTTCGGATCGATTCAGATTTTTTCGAATTTCGGTTCGGAGCGATTCGAATTCGGAAAAATTTGAATTAATTCGGTTCGGATTTGTTTCGGATTCATTCGAATTCGAATAAATTTGGTTTGGATTTGTTTCGGATTCATTTGGATTTGAATAAATTCGTCTGGATTCGGTTCGGTTCGGAAATTCGGAATTTCGGTAAGTGTTAGGTGGGATTAGACTAGTATTATGTACTGCACATTAGGTGTAACCCATAGCAGAGTGATATAACCTAATATACTGTACAATACTAGTGTAATCCATGGCCATCCGAATCTACCGAATAAATCCGAATAAATCCGAATAAATCCGAAGTAATTCGAATTTATTCGGTAGTTTCGGCACTATTTTAATTCAGAGATTCGGTTTGATCCGAATCTTCGAATTTTCTGAATTTTCCAAATTTCCGAATCGAACCGAATCGCACATATCTAGTAACATAAAACTCATAACTACTGACTTTCAAATGCGGTACGAATCTTGACGGGGTAGGGTGTACCGCTCACTTTTTGGCCTCCCAGGACAAACTCTTAATAACGGCGCTATGGAAGTCTCATAGAAAAAAGGCTTTACGAAATTTACGTAAGTTGGTTTGCAGTAAGGCCAAAAAAAGTGTGCAGTGCCCCTAAGCCTGCAAGACTCATAGTACCAGCAGGCGTTATAAAAGCAGCGTTAGAACCTGTTAACGGTGCTTTTTTAGCTTACCGCAAAACTCATAATCTAGCCGATTTTTTTCTTGTGCAGAAAGAGGCCAGGGACTGAATATATAGCCAGGATGGGCTAGTGGAGAAGGCATGAGTGTGAATCAGTTGGGAAGTGGGGTTATAAACCATTTTAACCCTTGAATAGCTGTTAAAAACCATATCTGATGGCTGGGAACTATCAGAATTGCTTTTTCCTGTGCAGAAAGAGGCCAGGGAGTGAATATACAGCTAGGATGGGCTAGTTGGAAAAGCATGTGTGTATTCAGTCAGGAATTGTGGTTAGAAACCATTTTAACCCTTGAATAGCTGTTGAAAACCAATTATGATGGCTAGGGACTATCAGAATTGTTTTTTCTTGTGCAGGGAGTAAAAAATCAGCCAATATGGGCCAGTGGGGAAGGCACACGTTTGAATCAGTCAGAAAGTGTGTTTGGAAATCATGTTAACCCTTTAATAGCTGTTGAAAACCAATTCTGATCAATAGGAACTATCAGATTTGGTTTTTCTTGTGCAGAAAGAGGCCAGGGAGTGAATATACAGCCAGGATGGGCTAGTAGGGAAGGCACAAGTGTAAATCAGTCAGGAAGTTGGATTAGAAACCATTTTAACTATTGAATAGCTGTTGAAAACCAATTCTGATGGCTAGGAACTATCAGAATTAGTTTAAATAGTGCACCAATAGTCCAGAGAGAGAAAATCCAGCCAATATGGGCTATTGAGGAAGGCACAAGTGTAAATCGGTCGGGAAGTGGGGTTAGAATTTGGAAACCATTTCAACTCTTGAATAGCTGTTGAAAACCATTTCTGATGGCTGGGAACTATCATAATTGTTTTTTCTTGTGCAGCAAAAGGCCAGAGAGTAAAAAAATCAGCCAAGATGGGCCAGTGGGCATGAGTTTGAATCAGTCAGAAAGTGTGTTTGGAAATAATTTTAAGCCTAGCTGTTGAAAACCAATTCTGATGGCTAGGAACTATCAGATTTGGTTTTTCTTGTGCAGAAAGAGGCCAGGGAGTAACACATCAGCCAATATGGGCCAGTGGGGAAGGCATGAGTGTGAATCAGTCAGAAAGTGTGGTTATAAATCATTTTAACCCTTGAATAGCTATTGAAAACCAATTCTGATGGCTAGGAACTATCAGAATTTCTTAAAATTGTGCACCAAGAGTCCAGAGAGGGAAAATTCAGCCAAGATGGGCTAATGGGGAAGGCATGAGTGTAAATCGGTTGGGAAGTGGGGTTAGAGACCATTTTAACCCTTGAATAGCTGTTGAAACCCATTTCTGATGGCTGGGTACTATCAGAATTGATTTTTCTTGTGCAGAAAGAGGCCAGGGAGTGAATATACAACCAGGATGGGCTAGTGGGGAAGGCATGAGTGTAAATCAGTCAAGAGGTGGGGTTATGAACCATTTTAACCCTTGAATAGCTGTTGAAGAAAACCAATTCTGATGGCTATGAACTACCAGAATTGCTTTTTCTTGTGCAGCAAAAGGCTAGAGAGTAAAAAAATCAGCCAAGATGGGCCAGTCGGGAAGGCACAAGTGTGAATCAGGCAGAAAGTGTGGTTATAAATCATTTTAACAATTGAATAGTCGTTGAAAACCAATTCTGATGGCTAGGATCTATCAGAATTGTTTTTTCTTGTGCAACAAGAGGACAGAGAGAGAAAATTCAGCCAATATGTGCTAATGGGGAAGGCACAAGTGTAAATCAGTCAGAAAGTGTGGTTATAAATAATGTTAACCCTTGAATAGCCGTTGATAACCAATTCTGATGGCTAGGAACTATCAGAATTGTTTTTTCTTGTGCACCAAGAGTCCAGAGAGTAAAAATACTGTTAAGATGGACTAGTGGGGAAGGCACGAGTGTAAATCAGTCGGGAAGTGTGGTTATAAATAAGTTTAACCCTTGAATTGCTGTTGAAACCAAACTGGTAATATCAGAATCCGTTTTTCATGGGCAGAAATAGGCCAGGGTGTGAATATACAGCCAGGATGGGCTAGCGGAGAAGGCACAAGTGTGAAGCAGTCAGGAAGTGAGGTTAAAAATCTGTTTAACCCTTGAATAGCTGGTGGACACCAATTCTGATTGCTGGTACTATCAGATTTTGTTTTTACTTTGCACAAAGTGCCCATGGCTGTGAATATAGAGCCAGGATAAGCTAGTGGGAAGGCACAAGTGTAAAGCAGTGGGGACATGTGGTTAGAAATCAGTTTAACCCTTGAATAACTGGTTAAAAATAATTCTGATTGCTGGAACTAAATCTGATGGATGGTGATTTCTGTGGTCAGCACATCAAATACACATAGGTGCATCAAATACACACAAGCACGCATAAAAATGCATAATGTTCTTACAAGTTTTATAGGTGTCCTTATGAAGAATGACAGTTCATTTAATAAAATATGATAATGGAATATGATATGATATGGATATTATATGATGATATCATGTGATGGCTCCACAAAATCACAGCTCCAGCTCCATCTACACAGCGTACACACTGCCTCTATGATAAGCAGGTAGGCATAAAAAAATTGTGAATATTAAAGTGGTTACATTGTATTGGGGCACTGGGTTGGAAACTTTTAGCACGCAGTTCATGAGGCTAGAAATTAACAAAGGGAGGCGGGTATAGCTGGTACAGTCAATATGGGTTATCATTTTACACAGGGGTTATAGGTAATATATATATATTCCTGTGTATAAAATAAGATAAAGTATATTAAAGTAAAGTAAGGGTTAATATATTAGAACACTATATATATATATATATATATATATATAATATATACTGTATATATATATAGAGAGAGAGAGAGAAGAGAGAGAGAGAGATGTACTGGTGAAGGAGGGCACTCACAGGACTTTTTAAATCAAATACTGCAAATTTATTTCTAAATACGTTACAACATTAATTTGAATGTCAACGTTTTGACCCCATCATGGGCCTTCTTCAAGACAAGATATAATCTGAAAAAAATGCAAAACATACAAATGGAATCTAGTTGGATGATACATAAAATAAAAAATGACTAAACATTTATTTACATAATTCTTACAACAGTGACACCCCTCCACCACATAAAAATCTAACAAACATGAAAGCTCAAACCAGAGCTCATAAATTAAAAAGTCAAACAGAAAGGGAACGAAGAAATGGATGCTACAAGTGTGGCAGCTGTGTGACCTGCAGCTCTCTCCTCACTGGAGAGAAATTTCACCACCCCGGATCAACCAAATGCTACTGGATTAGACATCGGCTCACATGCACCTCAGATTTTGTAGTATATTTTTTGTCCTGTACATGTGGACGCTACTACGTAGGCAAGACTAATACCACCTTCCGTGAGAGACTTACTAATCACAAGAGCGCTTTTAGAACTGCCCTTAAAGAGGGACACTCGGATCAGCCGGTGGCGATGCATTTTCTCGAACAACAACATCCTATTTCTTCACTCAGAGTGATGCTGATAGACAGAGTGCCCCCCCTTAAATGTGGGGGGTGATAGGAACCAAGAACTGCTGAAATGTGAAGCACTATGGATACATAGGGGGGTAGTTATCAAGCCGTCAACCTCAAATACGCTGGAATTCCGCAGCGTATTTGTGGCGAGGCTGATTTGCCTTAGTTATCAAAGGCTAGAGACCGGCAAAAGTAGAATTTTGTGACGTAAACTTCGATCCGCCAGACTCAGTCCGACACAGATCGATTCTTACGTCACTCCAGATGTTCCGCACACAAGTGCGGCACAATCTGACTACTTTTGCTAGTTATCAAAAAACTAGCAGGTACGCTTGGCACTTTTACGGCCCAGCGTACCTGGTTTTCAAACCGCCACCCTGGAGGCGGCGGATCCCATAGGAATCAATGGGAGTCTGACCATAGCGAAAGTACAAGTTCGCTGCTGCCAGACATCCCATTCATTCCTATGGGAGCTGTCTACACCTAACACCCTAACATGTACCTCGAGTCTAAACACCTCTAATCTGTCCCCCCCTACACCGCCGCAACTAAATAAAATGATTAACCCCTAAACCGCTGCTCCCGGAGCCCACCGCAAGCTACTCTATACCTATTAACCCCTAAACCGCCGCTCCCGAAGCCCACCGCCACCTACATGATATCTAGTAACCCCTTATCCTGCCCCCCCTATAATAAAGTTATTAACCCCTATCCTGCCGATCCCGCACCTCGCCGCAAATAAATAAATAGTTTAACCCCTAAACCGCCGCTCCCTGACCCTGCCGCAACCTATATTAAATTTATTTACCCCTAATCTGCCCCCCCTACACCGTCGCCACCTATAATACATTTATTAACCCCTATCCTGCCCCCCACTACACCGCTGCCACTGTAATAAATTTATTAACCCCTAAACCTAAGTCTAACACTAACCCTAACCTAAATATTAATTAAATAAATCTAAATCATATTTCTATTATGAACTAAATTAATCCTATTTAAAACTAAATACTTACCTTTAAAATAAACCCTAATATAGCTACACTATAAATAATAATTATATTGTAGCTATCTTAGGATTTATTTTTATTTTAGAGGTACCTTTCAATTTATTTTAACTAGGTACAATAGCTATTAAATAGTTATTAACTATTTAATAGCTACCTAGCTAAAATAAAGAGAAATTTACCTGTAAAATAAAAACTAACCTAAGTTACAATTACACCTAACACTACACTATACTTAAATAAATTATTCCTATTTAAAACTAAATACTTACCTGTAAAATAAACTCTAAGATAGCTACAATATAATTAATAATTACATTGTAGCTATTTTAGGATTTATATTTATTTTACAGGTAACTTTGTATTTATTTTAGCTAGTTAGAATAGTTATTAAATAGTTATTAACTATTTAATAACTACCTAGCTAAAAGAAATACAAAATTACCTGTAAAATAAATCCTAACCTAAGTTACAATTAAACCTAACACTACACTATCATTAAATAAATTAAATAAACTACCTACAAATAACTACAATTAAATACAATTACATAAACTAACTAAAGTACAAAAAATAAAAAAGCTAAGTTACAAAAAATAAAAAAATAAGTTACAAACATTTAAAAAAATATTACAACAATTTTAAGCTACTTACACCTAATCTAAGGCCCCTAATAAAATAATAACCCCCCCAAAATAAAAAAATGCCCTACCCTATTCTACATTAAAAAAGTTCAAAGCTCTTTTACCTTACCAGCCCTTAAAAGGGCCTTTTGTGGGGGCATGCCCCAAAGAGTTCAGCTCTTTTGCCTGTAAAAGAAAAATACAACCCCCCCCAACATTAAAACCCACCACCCACATACCCCTAATCTAACCCAAACCCCCCTTAAAATAACCTAACACTAATCCCCTGAAGATCATCCTACCTTTAGTCGACTTCACTCAGCCGAGCCACCGATGGAACTGAAGAGGACATCCGGACCGGCAGAAGTGATCATCCAAGGGGCGCTGAAGAAATCTTCCATCCGATGAAGTGATCCTCCAAGCGGCGCTGAAGAAATCTTCCATCCGGGCGAGGTCATCTTCCAAGAGGCGCTGAAGAAGTCTTCTATCCGGGCGAGGTCATCTTCGAAGCCGGGTCTTGAATCTTCATCCCGCTGACGCGGAACATCCTTCTTTCCCGACGGACTACCGACGAATGAAGGCTTCTTTAAGAGACGTCATCCAAGATGGCGTCGCTTCAATTCCGATTGGCTGATAGGATTCTATCAGCCAATCGGAATTAAGGTAGGAAAAATCTGATTGGCTGATGGAATCAGCCAATCAGATTCAAGTTCAATCCGATTGGCTGATCCAATCAGCCAATCAGATTGAGCTCGCATTCTATTGGCTGATCGGAACAGGTAAGGTAAAAGAGCTTTGAACTTTTTAAATGTAGAATAGGGTAGGGCATTTTTTTATTTTGTGGGGGTTTGTTATTTTATTAGGGGGCTTAGATTAGGTGTAAGTAGCTTAAAATTGTTGTAATATTTTTTTAAATGTTTGTAACTTATTTTTTTTATTTTTTGTAACTTAGCTTTTTTTATTTTTTGTACTTTAGTTAGTTTATGTAATTGTATTTAATTGTAGTTATTTGTAGTTAATTTATTTAATTAATTTAATGATTGTAACTTAGGTTAATTTTTAGTTTACAGGTACATTTCTCTTTATTTTAGCTAGGTAAGCTATTAAATAGTTAATAACTATTTAATAGCTATTGTACCTAGCTAAAATAAATTGAAAGGTGCCTGTAAAATAAAATTAAATCCTAAGATAGCTACAATATAATTATTATTTATATTGTAGCTATATTAGGGTTTATTTTATAGGTAAGTATTTAGTTTTAAATAGGATTAACTTAGTTCATAATAGAAATATTATTTAGATTTATTTAATTAATATTTAAGTTAGGGGGTGTGTTAGGGTTAGTGTTAGACTTAGGTTTAGGGGTTAATAATTTTATTACAGTGGCGGCGGTGTAGTGGGGGGCAGGATAGGGGTTAATAAATTTATTATAGGTGGCGACGGTGTAGGGGGGGCAGGATAGGGGTTACTAGGTATAATGTAGGTGGCAGCGGTGTCCGGGAGCGGCGGTTTAGGGGTTAATACATTTATAAGACTTGCGGCAGGGTCTAGGAGCAGCGGTTTAGGGGTTAGTAACTTTATTTAGTTGCGGGGGGCTCCGGGGGCGCCGGTATAGGGGGTAGAACAGTGTAGTTTAGTGTGAGTGCTTAGTGACAGGCTAGCAAGAAAGCTGTCAAACAGCCGAAGAGCAGCGAGATCAGATGAGTGATAACTCTCACAGTCTTCTGCTCATTGCCCCGCGGCTTTTTGACAGCTTTACTTGATAACTTAGGCGAATTTTTTCAGGTCCGCGGCGGCGATGTGAGGCGAGCTTAGGCGGGTGTATTGGGCCGGCGAAGGCAGGAAAGTTGACACGTTAATAACTACCCCCCATAGGCTTGATGCTCTCTTTTTAATTGGCTTGAATGCCAATATAGACTATGCCCTGTTTTACTGAAATTTGCTATCTAGGCTTGCACTTGATATGCTGCTCTTGATATGTCACCTCCCTTGCTTGGGTGTGCCGTTCTTTCTCCTTTATATCATGCTTCCCATGGGTGTGCCGTTCTTTCTCCTTTATGTGTTGCCTCCCATGTTGGTTCATTGTGGTCTCTTAGTTTATACGATTAATACTTTATGCTTGGTGTTCCATGGTTCTGATACTAAGCTATCCTGGTTGGATGGAGCTTTATTGGCTTTTGGGGTTTATGTGGATATCAATCACCTATGTTGTTGGTTGAGCATTTCCTAACCTATTAGTGAGGTGCTGTCCTTGTTTATACTCGCTACTATTTTCTGGCCTTTGGCTACATTGTCATCTATGCCGTGCACCGTAGCAGGTCTAGTGGGGTGTTTGAGACACAGCCAGGTTTGGGGTAGTGCCCTGTAAGTCTAAAATTTCCTGTGTGTTGTTTGTTAGCCCTGTATTTAGGAGGACCCTATCTAGTGGTGATATGTATTGGAGTTTGATTTGAGTCCTACAGGTATACAAGGTGGTGGGCACCACCAGGGCTGGATTGGGAATTAAAAGCAGCCCTGGAAAATTTGGTGACCAGCCCTATTTTCCATTGACTCAGTATAATGTGCCTTCCCCATTTTTCTCAAAGGAGATTACTGGGATACTCCTTCCCCCAATATTTATTTTTAGAATTATATTACATTATTTGGTATTAAAAAAAAAAAAGTGCCAGAGTATTGTTTTATAGGCAACCTGCAACCCAATTACATCCATTAATCACCCCTTTAAATTATTACTTTCCAGCCCCAGCTGCTGCAGCCCACTGGGAAATATCCTGGTATCCTGGTAGGCCAATCCGGCCTTGGGCACCACTCTGTATTAGTGGTCTCAGAGTGAGATTTTTATCCCATATCTGTTTGTTGATATATTGGGTATCAGACCTGAGTCTGTGTTACCACGACTGGTTAAGCTATTTTAATTTAATCACAGACCGGTATGGGTGCTGTACACGGTTGTACTTATTGTTTATATTGGGGCTGGCTGTCATATTGTTGTAGCCACACAGGTTTTCATTCAGCAGGGCTGTGGCAATTGTTTGTTGCGGGGCAATTGACACAATGTGCATGGTCGTTGCTCTCTTTTTACTATGCAGGGTGCCGCTCTGTATTGATAGGTTCTAGCACTGTATTTGGTAGTTGCATTATTGCTCACATCTAGCATATGTTTCCCTCATGCATGTTCGGGGCTTATGACTCTTTGGCTTTTTGCCATACTGCAGTGGTTAGTCTTTGCACACCATTGATGTGCACTGTATGCTCTTGCTGGCTGATGTTGCATTTTGTTGTACGCTAATATTGGGTCCGTTATAACCCATTGGTTGGTTCAAGGGTGTGTGAGCAGGTTGTGTCCGTGATTGGTTCCCTATTATTATGGGTGTGTGGCCGCTTGTCCGTGTGATTGGATGCCGCTCATGGTACGTCCATTTAAAGGCAGTGTGAGGGGTACTTCCAGTATCACTACTATTGCTGTTCTTTTGGGAGTTCGGCTTGTACGCCGTTGTGAGTGGATGCATGCTGCATTAGTCCTGTAAGTTTCTACTATGTCATCTTTATTTTACCCTGTGTTTGTATTGAGTTGTCAGACTCTTATGTTGGAGGTGATTTAGATTACTACGTGAGGTATGTTGCATGTTTGATACAGGCTTTAGTGCTTTACCGCAGTTGATGCCTGTGAGATTGGTTACTTATATTTGTACAGCTCATGTTTTTTCATACAACGGGGATATGATGTGTTAACATATCAGCTTTTATAACCATATAGGCTGTTTGAGTGTGGAGATCAGTATCATGGAGATTGTGCCAGTTAGCAGTTTCTTTTTAATTCTGATATCTGTATAGCAATAATAATTACGTTTAATTGCTGGGTTGGCATTCTGCCATATGCTCACTATCTGTTTTATGTTGCCTTGAACACACTTTTTGGTTCTAGGTTTGCCTTGCGTCTGTGTAGGTTACATGGGGTTATCATTTAACAGACTGTTAGCGTCCATTGATTACATTGTATATTGACTATTGTGCTTTATGCACCTCTATTTAAAGTGTTTATTGTGGGTTACTTATTAAGAGCTTCCTCATAGGAGAGATACATCCTTCTTTCCCTTTCTGTTTGGCTTTTTAATTTATGAGCTCTGGTTTGAGTTTTCATGTTTGTTAGATTTTTATGTGGTGGAGGGGTGTCACAGTTGTAAGAATTATGTGAATAAATGTTTAGCAATTTTTTATTTTATGTATCATCCAACTAGATTCCATTTGTATGTTTTGCATTTTTTTCAGATTATATCTTGTCTTGAAGAAGGCCCATGATGGGGTTGAAACGTCAACATTCAAATTAATGTAACGCATTTGGAAATAAATTTGCACTATTTGATTTTAAAAAGTCCTGTGAGTGCTCTCCTTCACCAGTACAGTTCTATCTAATCCCCCCGAGGATTGCACCCTGGCATTGATTACACCAGAGTAGAAGGAGTGCTGGGCCACCGGTTAAATATCATATATATATATATATATATAGATAGATAGATAGATAGATAGATAGATAGATAGATAGATATAGATATAGATATACAGGGGTTATAGGTAAACTATACATAGCTGCATATATATGTATATATATATATATATATATATATATATACTCCACAACAGTTGCAGCGTCGCGCTCTATCTCTTCCTCCTTACACGCTGCACGCTCTCACGGCACTCTCAGAGCTCCAAAGGGGGGGGGATGACGTCATCAAGTCTCCTGGATATGCTACCGAGTAGTTACTGCTCGTCTCACAGTACAGGTATGTAAAAAGATACAAAAGGTAACTCAGGCACTTCCAGGAGATTAAGATAAAAAGAAAGCTTTATTTAATCCAAGTGGTAAAAACAGACTAAAGCTTAGTCTAAGCTGACACAGCTTTAACGATTAACATACAGTGAATAAGGACTGCTGGGTTCCTGCTGCAGACATGTTTCGTGCTAGGATAGCACTTGTTCACTGCTTACAGGATACCCAGACTCCTCTATGTTTAAATAGAGAATTTCTTAAAGGTACATATACATTAGTTCAAACATCCTTATTGATTTTAACAATTCTATATGAACTTGTTTACCAAAATATGATACACTATCTCTGGTTTCTAATATTACATTTTAAATTTTTAACCAGGCATATTATTATGTTGGAGAGTTTTATATATAGCAATCTTGCTTAGTATATAGTTTTATTCAACATCTTAATTCAAAAGGAAACTGCTATTTCTCTCAGTAATGGTATCATATATTGTTTAAAGCCCTATTTATATAATTAATCACCTCTTTAGTGTACACTTGTCTATATAAAATATATATGCGTAGCATATAGACATACCTAATTTGTTTAGAAACACCTAAATTAAAAGGTTGGGGATTCATTAAGAAGATTTGTGAGAATTAAAGAAGATTTAAAGGGATATATATTTAGTTAGACACACAGATCAATGTCTCTCCTAAAATTCAGTCCATTAGGGATAGAGGTACTGGCTGTAAAAATCCAGAAGACCTCTCTTAGATCTAATTTCTCCTCTCTACTACCCCCTCTCTTCCATTGTGGAACATGGTCTATTGCTCGAACCGATAGTAATTTTATATCTGAATTATGATTATCCCTAAAGTGCCGTGCAATTGGGATGTCAGATTCAGGATCTTCAATAGATCTTACATGTGCCAAAAATCTATCCTTTAAGGATCTTTTAGTTTTTCCAATATACTGCTTTTGGCACCCCCTACAGGTCAACATGTAAACTACATGGGTTGTAGTACAATTAATGTAAAAATTTATTTTATGTATTTTATTTGTGGTAGTTGAAGTAAATGTGTCACCCTCTATTACATAGTCACAGGTCTTACATATTTTCTTTCTGCATTTAAAAAAACCTTTTCGTTGTTGTAACCAACATGCATTGCCTGACTTCTTTGTGCAATCAGATGGTGACACATAATTTCCAATCGTTTTCCCCTTTCTTGAGACACAGTCACATCCCTCTCTTACAATGTCTTTTAGTCCCGGATCTGTTTGTAATATTGGAATATTGCGTCTTATAATTTTACATATTTCAGGATATTCCATACTATATGTTGTAATGAACTTTGGCTTACATTTTCTATTATCAATGCTACTTTGTTTATCTTTGTACATTAATAACATATCTCTAGATATTAAATCAACCTCACTGTGGGCTTTTTTCAATATGTTACTGTCATAGGGGGGTAGTTATCAAGCCGTCTACTTTTCTGGCTTCGCCGGCCCAATACGCCCGCCTAAGCTTGCCTCACATCGCCGCCGCGGACCTGAAAAAATACGCCTAAGTTATCAAATAAAGCTGTCAAAAAGCCGCGGGGCGATGAGCAGCGGACTGTGAGAGTTATCACTCATCCGATCTCGCTGCCCTTCGGCTTTTTCCCAGCTTTATTGCTAGCCTGTCACTAAGCACTCACACTAAACTACATTGTTCTATCCCTATACCGGCGTCCCCGGAGCCTCCCGCAACTAAATAAAGTTACTAACCCCTAAACCGCCGCTCCTAGACCCCGCCGCAACTCTTATAAATGTATTAACTCCTAAACCGCCACTCCTAGACCCTGCCGCAACTCTTATAAATGTATTAACCCCTAAACCGCCGCTCCTAGACCCTGCCGCAACTCTTATAAATGTATTAACCCCTAAACCGCCGCTCCTAGACCCTGCCGCAACTCTTATAAATGTATTAACCCCTAAACCGCCGCTCCCGGACACCGCTGCCACCTACAGTATACCTAGTAACCCCTATCCTGCCCCCCCTACACCGTCGCCCTCTATTATAAAATTATTAACCCCTATCCTGCTGATCCCGCACCTCTCCGCAACTAAATAAATAGTTTAACCCCTAAACCGCCGCTCCCTGAACCCGCCGCAACCTATATTAAACCTATTAACCCCTATCCTGCCCCCCCTACACCGTCGCCACCTATAATAAATTTATTAACCCCTAATCTGCCCCCCACTACACCGCCGCCACTGTAATAAAATTATTAACCCCTAAACCTAAGTCTAACCCTAACCCTAACGCCCCCCTAACTTAAATATTAATTAAATAAATCTAAATAAATTAACTCTTATTAACTAAATGAATCCTATTTAAAACTAAATACTTACCTTTAAAATAAACCCTAATATAGCTACAATATAAATAATAATTATATTCTAGCTATCTTAGGATTTATTTTTATTTTACAGGTACCTTTCAATTTATTTTAACCAGGTACAATAGCTATTAAATAGTTATTAACTATTTAATAGCTTACCTAGCTAAAATAAAGAGAAATGTACCTGTTAAATAAATCCTAACCTAAGTTACAATTACACCTAACACTACACTATACTTTAATAAATTATTCCTATTTAAAAATAAATACTTACCTGTAAAATAAACCCTAAGATAGCTACAATATAATTAATAATTATATTATAGCTATTTTAGGATTTATATTTATTTTACAGGTAACTTTGTATTTATTTTAGCTAGTTAGAATAGTTATTAAATAGTAATTAACTATTTAATAACTACCTAGCTAAAAGAAATACAAAATTACCTGTAAAATAAATCCTAACCTAAGTTACAATTAAACCTAATACTACACTATCATTAAATTAATTAAATAAACTACCTACAAATAACTACAATTAAATACAATTACATAAACTAACTAAAGTACAAAAAATAAAAAAAGCTAAGTTACTAAAAATAAAAAAATAAGTTACAAACATGTTAAAAATATTACAACAATTTTAAGCTACTTACACCTAATCTAAGCCCCCTAATAAAATAACAAACCCCCCCAAAATGAAAAAAATGCCCTACCCTATTCTAAATTAAATAAATGTCAAAGCTCTTTTACCTTACCAGCCCTTAAAAGGGCCATTTGTGGGGGCATGTCCCAAAGAAAACAGCTCTTTTGCCTGTAAAAGAAAAATACAACCCCCCCCCAACATTAAAACCCACCACCCACATACCCCTAATCTAACCCAAACCCCCCTTACAAAAACCTAACACTAATCCCCTGAAGATCATCCTACCTTTAGTTGTCTTCACTCAGCCGAGCCACCGATGGAACCGAAGTGGACATCCGGAGCAGAAGAAGTTAATCCTCCAAGCGGCGCTGAAGAAATCTTCCATCCGATGAAGTCATCATCCAGGCGGCGCTGAAGAAAAGTCTTCGATCCTGCCGATGTCATCTTCAAAGAGGCGCTGAAGAGGTCTTCTATCCGGGCGAAGTCATCTTCCAAGCCGGGTCTTGAATCTTCCTTCCGCCGACGCGGAACCACCTTCGTCACCGACGGACTACGACGAATGACGGCTCCTTTAAGGGACGTCATCCAAGATGGCGTCCCCTCAATTCCGATTGGCTGATAGGATTCTATCAGCCAATCGGAATTAAGGTAGGAAAAATCTGATTGGCTGATGGAATCAGCCAATCAGATTGAGCTCGCATTCTATTGGCTGTTCCGATCAGCCAATAGAATGCGAGCTCAATCTGATTGGCTGATTGGATCAGCCAATCGGATTGAACTTGAATCTGATTGGCTGATTCCATCAGCCAATCAGAATTTTCCTACCTTAATTCCGATTGGCTGATAGAATCCTATCAGCCAATCGGAATTGAAGGGACACCATCTTGGATGACGTTCCTTAAAGGAGCCGTCATTCATCGTAGTCCGTCGGTGAAGAAGGTGGTTCCGCGTCGGCGGAAGGAAGATTCAAGACCCGGCTTGGAAGATGACTTCGCCCGGATAGAAGACCTCTTCAGCGCCTCTTTGAAGATGACATCGGCAGGATCGAAGACTTTTCTTCAGCGCCGCCTGGATGATGACTTCATCGGATGGAAGATTTCTTCAGCGCCGCTTGGAGGATTAACTTCTTCCGCTCCGGATGTCCTCTTCAGTTCCATCGGTGGCTCGGCTGAGTGAAGACAACTAAAGGTAGGATGATCTTCAAGGGATTAGTGTTAGGTTTTTGTAAGGGGGGTTTGGGTTAGATTAGGGGTATGTGGGTGGTGGGTTTTAATGTTGGGGGGGTTGTATTTTTCTTTTACAGGCAAAAGAGCTGTTTTCTTTGGGGCATGCCCCCACAAATGGCCCTTTTAAGGGCTGGTAAGGTAAAAGAGCTTTGAAATTTATTTAATTTAGAATAGGGTAGGACATTTTTTTATTTTGGGGGGTTTGTTATTTTATTAGGGGGCTTAGATTAGGTGTAAGTAGCTTAAAATTGTTGTAATATTTTTAACATGTTTGTAACTTATTTTTTTATTTTTTGTAACTTAGCTTTTTTTATTTTTTATACTTTAGTTAGTTTATGTAATTGTATTTAATTGTAGTTATTTGTAGGTAGTTTATTTAATTAATTTAATGATAGTGTAGTATTAGGTTTAATTGTAACTTAAGTTAGGATTTATTTTACAGGTAATTTTGTATTTCTTTTAGCTAGGTAGTTATTAAATAGTTAATAACTATTTAATAACTATTCTAACTAGCTAAAATAAATACAAAGTTACCTGTAAAATAAATATAAATCCTAAGATAGCTACAATATAATTATTAATTACATTGTAGCTATCTTCGGGTTTATTTTACAGGTAAGTATTTTTAAATAGGAATAATTTATTAAAGTATAGTGTAGTGTTAGGTGTAATTGTAACTTAGGTTAGGATTTATTTAACAGGTACATTTCTCTTTATTTTAGCTAGGTAAGCTATTAAATAGTTAATAACTATTTAATAGCTATTGTACCTGGTTAAAATAAATTGAAAGGTACCTGTAAAATAAATATAAATCCTAAGATAGCTAGAATATAATTATTATTTATATTGTAGCTATATTAGGGTTTATTTTAAAGGTAAGTATTTAGTTTTAAATAGGATTCATTTAGTTAATAAGAGTTAATTTATTTAGATTTATTTAATTAATATTTAAGTTAGGGGGGCGTTAGGGTTAGGGTTAGACTTAGGTTTAAGGGTTAATAATTTTATTACAGTGGCGGCGGCGTAGTGGGTGGCAGGATAGGGGTTAATAAATTTATTATAGGTGGCGACTGTGTAGGGGGGGCAGATTAGGGGTTAATACATTTATTATAGGTGGCGACGGTGTAGGGGGGGCAGGATAGGGGTTAATAAATTTATTATAGGTGGCGGCGGCGTAGTGGGGGGCAGGATAGGGGTTAATAAATTTATTATAGGTGGCGACGGTGTAGGGGGGGCAGATTAGGGGTTAATAAATTTATTATAGGTGGCGACGGTGTAGGGGGGGCAGGATAGGGGTTAATAAATTTATTATAGGTGGCGACGGTGTAGGGGGGGCAGATTAGGGGTTAATACATTTAATATAGGTTGCGGCGGGTTCAGGGAGTGGCGGTTTAGGGGTTAAACTATTTATTATAGTTGTGGTGGGCTCCGGGAGCGGCGGTTTAGGGGTTAATATGTATAGAGTAGCTTGCGGTGGGCTCCGGGAGCTGCGGTTTAGGGGGTAATAACTTTATTTAGTTGCGGCGGTGTAGGGGGGACAGATTAGGGGTGTTTAGACTCGGGGTACATGTTAGGGTGTTAGGTGTAGACAGCTCCCATAGAAATCAATGGGATGTCTGTCAGCAGCGAACTTGTACTTTCGCTATGGTCAGACTCCCATTGATTCCTATGGGATCCGCCGCCTCCAGGGGTGGCGGATTGAAAACCAGGTACGCTGGGCCGTAAAAGTGCCGAGCGTACCTGCTAGTCATTTGATAACTAGCAAAAGTAGTGAGAATGTGCCGCACTTGTGTGCGGAACATCTGGATTGACGTAAGAATTGATCTGTGTCGGACTGAGTCCGGCGGATCGATGCTTACGTCACAAAATTCTACTTTTGCCGGTCTCGAGCCTTTGATAACTAAGGCGAATCAGCCTCGCCACAAATACGCTGCGGAATTCCAGCGTATTTGAGGTTGACGGCTTGATAACTAGGCCCCATAGCCTCTGTTCATTAGTCTTTCTGTTATGATGTCTGCCTGTTTATTATAGTCTTCAAGACTTGAGCAGTTACGCTTGGCTCGGATATATTGCCCTTTTGGTATACCATGTATTGTATGTCGTGGATGACAAGAGTTGAATTCTAGGGTAGTATTGCCTGATGTTTCTTTCCTGAATAACTTAGTTTCCAATGAACCTGATTTCACAAAGACATCTATGTCTAAAAAGCTTATTTGTGTTGCATTTTGTTCCCCTACAAATTTTATGTCACACTGATTCACATTTAAGTAATCACAAAAATTCTCAACTCCTTTTTCATCGCTGTCAATGATAAAAATCAGGTCATCTATATACCTGGCATATAGTATGACATTTTGTTTGAGGGGGTTGCCATCTCCAAAGACGTGGAACCGCTCCCAACATCCCATAAAGAGATTGGCGTAACAGGGGGCAAACTTTGCCCCCATGGCGGTTCCACGCCTCTGGAGATAGAAGCTCCCCTCAAACATGAAAAAATTGTGTGTCAGCAAGTACTCAATTGAATACATAATAAATTGTTTAGTATTGTCATCATAATTACTTTGACTTGCCAACATGTACTCTATTGCTTTAAGACCTTGTTGATGAGTTATAGAGGTATATAGGAAGGTTACATCTGCCACTAGGAACCTATAACTTTCTTTCCATTCTATATTCCTTAATTTCAACAGTAGATCTGTAGTATCCCTAATATAACTAGGCAATTTGTTAACTAGGGGTTGTAGATAGGTATCCATGAGGTCTGATAGAGGTTCATTAAGTGAATTAATTCCCGCTATAATGGGGCGCCCAGAGGGATTTTTCATGTTTTTGTGGATTTTAGGGAAGTAATGGTATATGGGAATAGTGGTATTCTCAGGTAATAATGCTTCCGCCATTGTTGCTGTTATTACATTGTTATTTCTTGCCCTATTCACAATTTTACTTAAGATTTCCTTGTATTTGATAGTTGGATTTTCCTTTAATCTACTATATACCTCATCATCTTGTAGCTGTCGTTTAGCCTCAGCTATATAATCAGATCTATTTAATATTACGACGTTTCCTCCCTTGTCTGAGGGACGTACTATGATTTTGTCATTACTAGAAATATTATGTAATGCCTCCTTTTCTTTGATCGTCATATTATGTTTAGTTTTTTTGGAGTTTTCACTAAGTTCCCTAAGCTGTCCTTCTACTACTTTTTGAAAGGTCTCTACAGGATGTGTTCTAGAATTTACAGGGTAAAAATTGCTCTTTTTTCTGAATTTGGAAAAATCTAAGTCCCTCTTAGTAATGTATTGTTGTTCTATACCTACATCTGATAGCTCCTGTAGATCTATAATTGAACATTCTTCAGAAAAGGTTAAGCCTTCCTCAGTAGATGTAATTGCTACTCCTGTCTCTCTTTGTACCTCCACAGCATTGGCAAAATGTTTCCGCAGCATCAATTTTCTGACAAAACGATTTACATCCAACACTGTGTTGAATAAATTAAAATGCTGTGTAGGTACAAAGCCGAGACCTTTTGACAAAACCCTAATTTCTTCATTTGTTAATGGCACATCAGATAGGTTCAACACATCGTTATTGTTCATGCATATTTCTTTCTGTGTACTTCTGATCTCGTTGGATAGACCCTCTGTTGTTCTTTCTTCTTCTTGTTTTGTTTCTTGGGTTCCAATTTTTCTTTTTCTTCTTCCTTTCCCCCTCTTTCCTCTGTGTATTTTTTTCTTCCTGGGTTCAATGTCCCTGACTGTCCGTTTTTTGACTGTGTTTCTTTTGGTCCTTCAAAGGTAGCCTGCAATACTGTTGGTTCTTCTTCCTCTATATTTGTTTCACCTTCAGATGACTCCACTTCATATTCCGTATCAGAGAACGTAACATGTTTGATCTTTTTATTTCGGTTTCTAAACCATCTTCTTCCACTCTTAGATTCTCTTCCAAAATTGTCCATGTTATCCCATCTGTATACGTTTTGATGTTCATAGTCTTGCTTATCACGATTCATCTTCCTGGATTTAAATTCCCATAATTCTTGGCGGAATGTTCTCATGCTCTTTTCAAATTTCTTATCATAGAGTTTAAACTCAGGATCTTGTTGCATATCTTTCAATTTTTCTTGTATAGATTTCATTTCTTCTAATAAATCCTTTCTTTGTGTCTGTTTAAACTCTATAAGGAGCTCAATGAGTGCAAAGGAGCAAGTATCCAGAATATTATTCCATTTATTTATAAATTCTGTATTTAATACTCTAAATGACGGAAATTTGCGTACACGCAGGTGTTTCTAAACAAATTAGGTATGTCTATATGCTACACATATATATTTTATATAGACAAGTGTACACTAAAGAGGTGATTAATTATATAAATAGGACTTTAAACAATATATGATACCATTACTGAGAGAAATAGCAGTTTCCTTTTGAATTAAGATGTTGAATAAAACTATATACTAAGCAAGATTGCTATATATAAAACTCTCCAACATAATAATATGACTGGTTAAAAATTTAAAATTTAATATTTGAAACCAGAGATAGTGTATCATATTTGGTAAACAAGTTCATATAGAATTGTTAAAATCAATAAGGATATTTGTACTAATGTATATGTACCTTTAAGAAATTCTCTATTTAAACATAGAGGAGTCTGAGTATCTTGTAAGCAGTGAACAAGTGCTATCCTAGCACGAAACATGTCTGCAGCAGGAACCCAGCAGTCCTTATTCACTGTATGTTAATCGTTAAAGCTGTGTCAGCTTAGACTAAGCTTTAGTCTGTTTTTACCACTTGGATTAAATAAAGCTTTCTTTTTATCTTAATCTCCTGGAAGTGCCTGAGTTACCTTTTGTATCTTTTTTTTTATATATATATATATATATATATATATATATATATATATATATATATATATATATATTCCTATGTATTAAATAAAGTATATTAAAGTAAAGTAAGGGTTAATATATTAGTACAATATATATATATATATATATATATATATATATATATATATATGGGGTTATAGGTAATATATATATATATATATATATATATATACCTGTACGTGTGTGTATATATACAATATATATATATATATATATATATTCCCATGTATAAAATAAGATAATGTATATTAAGGTAAAGTAAGGGTCAATATAGATACTGTATATCCGGGGACGGCTATGTAGATTGTAGTCAGCATACATTATGTGGAGTTGTTTGGTTCTGTGGGAGCATTCGCAATTGGGCTGTTATTGTATCTGTTTACTGATCGCTTCAGTTTTATTAGGGTTTGATATATCCCCCACTGCTCTGTATTCTCTGTTCTCCTATTTCCCCTTTACTTCACGAGTCATTAACACTGTTAATATTGATACTCAGACAGTTCATGCATATCACTTTAATTGTCAGTATGACTCAGTGGTCACCTTGACAACTGCTGTTTGGCGTTTTTTTGCTCTAATGAGGGGGTGGGGTTTATTATTTGTTTGTTATAAATGTATTTCACTTTGTATCACATGTGTCTGAGGAAGGGGATATATTATCCCCGAAACGTTACACAGTCACAGTAAATTTGCTTTTGAAAAATCCAGCGAGTGCAAGTCTCATTTGTATGCTGTTTATGACCATTCACTAGCACCCTGGTAGTTGACGTTTAAGTGAGAGTGCACTTCCCTGCTACACTACTACTGTGTATATATATATATATATATATATATATATATATACATATACATATACATTTTCACAGGTTTTTCTTAAAGAAACAGCACTGTTATTTCCTAGTCATTGTGGCCACATAAGATTTTTGTGACTAGGTATAGATTTCAATGCTGATGCATAGTGTGTTTCAGTATGTATGTTGAATGAATGCAATGTGTGTGAGTACTTCATACTTTGTATATATATATATATATATATATGTATATTTGTTCAGCTTTACCAATATTTGCTTGATTTGTTTCAGTTCTGGGATTGGAACTGTGTAACAATAAATATGTGCTTTATATAAATATAAAGAGTGCTGTATTCCCTGTCTTTTTAAAGGCCTAATATTAGATTGAGGTTTTTTCTTATACAAAGATATGACGAGTCCACTGATTCATCCTTACTTGTGGGATATTATGCTCCTGCTAACCGGAAGTGGCAAAGAGCACCACAGCAAAGCTGTTATATAACTGCTCCCTTAACTCCTCCCCCCAGTCATTCTGAGTCAGTATGACTCAGTGGTCAACTTGACAACTGCTCTTTGTCGGTTTTTTGGTCTAATGAGGGGGTGGGATTTATTATTTGTTTGTTATAAATGTATTTCACTTTGTATCACATGTGTCTGAGGAAGGGGATATATTATCCCCGAAATGTTACACGGTCACAGTAAATTTGCTTTTGAAAAATCCAGCGAGTACAAGTCTCTTTTGTATGCTGTTTATGACCATTCACTAGCACCCTGGTAGTTGCCGTTTAAGTGAGAGTGCACTTCCCTGCTACACTACTACTGTATATATATATATATATATATATATATATATATATATATATATATATTTGATAAAAAATAACACTTATTCCTCATACACAGTGCTTACATTTTCACAGGTTTTTCTTAAAGAAACAGCGCTGTTATTTCCTAGTCATTGTGGCCACATAAGATTTTTGTGACTAGGTATAGATTTCAATGCTGATGCATAGTGTGTTTCAGTATGTATGTTGAATGAATGCAATGTGTGAGTACTTGATACTTTGTATCTATATATGTATATTTGTTCAGCTTTACCAATATTTGCTTGATTTGTTTCAGTTCTGGGATTGGAACTGTGTAACAATAAATATGTGCTTTATATAAATATAAAGAGTGCTGTATTCCCTGTCTTTTTAAAGGCCTAATATTAGATTGAGGTTTTTTCTTATACAAAGATATGATGAGTCCACGGATTCATCCTTACTTGTGGGATATTATCCTCCTGCTAACCAGAAGTGGCAAAGAGCACCACAGCAAAGCTGTTATATAACTGCTCCCTTAACTCCTCCCCCCAGTCATTCTCTTTGCCTATGCTAGTAATAGGAAGGGTAAAGTGATAGTGGTGATCAAGCATTATCAGTTCGTGGCCCTTCCCTTTGGGTTGGCCACAGCTCCCAGAATTTTTACAGAAGTGCTAGGGTCCCTTCTAGCGGTTCTCAGGCTGCAGGGCATAGCAGTGGTGCCCTATCTAGACGATATCTTGATTCAGCCATCAAATCGTCATCTGACCAAATCTCACACGAACATTGTGCTGTCCTTCCTAAGGACTCATGGTTGGAAAGTGAATATAGAAAAGAGTTCACTTGTTCCACAATCAAGAGTTCCATTCTTGGGAACTTTGATAGACTCGGTAGACATGAAAATATTTCTGACAGAAGTCAGAAAATCAAAGATTCTAAATATTTGCCGAGCTCTTCAGTCCATTCCTCAGCCATCAGTGATTCAGTGTATGGAGGTCATTGGATTAATGGTAGCAGCAATGGACATCGTCCCGTTTGCTCGCTTTCATCTCAGACCACTGCAGCTGTGCATGCTCAGACAGTGGAATGGGGATTATGCAAATTTATCTCCTCAGATAAATCTGGATCAAGAGACCAGAGACTCTTTTCTTTGGTGGTTGTCACAGGATCATCTGTCCCAGGGAATGTGCTTCCGCAGGCCATCATGGGTTATAGTGACAACGGACGCCAGCCTCTTGGTCTGGGGTGCAGTCTGGAATTCCCTGAAGGCTCAGGGAACTTGGACTCCGACAGAGTCTCAATTACCAATCAATATTCTGGAACTGAGAGCAATATTCAATGCACTTCAAGTGTGGCCTCAGTTGGCCTCAGTCACTGACCAAATTCATAAGATTCCAGTTGGACAATATCACGACTGTAGCATATATCAATCATCAGGGGGGAACAAGGAGTTCTCTTGCGATGATAGAGGTATCAAAGATAATCCGATGGGCAGAGAATCACTCTTGCCATCTATCAGCAATCTATATCCCAGGAGTAGAGAACTGGGAAGCGGGGATGTAGGTGTGTTCAGAATTAAGCAATCACATTCAAAATCATGTTAAATAGGAGTCAGCATACACCTGCCATCATTTAAAGTGCCTCTGATTAACCCCAAATAAAGCTCAGCTGCTCTAGTTGGTCTTTTCTTGAAATTTTCGTAGTCGCATCCCACAGCAAAAGCCATGGTCCACAGAGAGCTTCCAAAGCATCAGAGGGATCTCATTGTTGAAAGGTATCAGTCAGGAGAAGGATACAAAAGAATTTCCAAGGCATTAGATATACCATGGAACACAGTTAAGACAGTCATCATCATGTGGAGAACATATGGCACAACAATGATATTACCAAGAACTGGATGTCCCTCTAAAATTGATGAAAAAATTAGAAGAAAACTGGTCTGGGAGGCTACCAAGAGGCCTACAGCAACAATAAAGGAGCTGCAGGAATATCCGTATATATACTGTATATATATACTGTGTATATATATATATATATATATATATACTGTATATATATATATATATATATATATATATATATATATTATATATATATAAATATATGTGTATTACCATGTATAAAATAGGATAAAGTATATTAATGTAAGGGTTAATATATTAGTACTCCATTTTAATAGGCAAAGGTGACATCTGATTAATGCATAACAAAACAATAAGTATAGGTGACATATCTATGCACTTTACATAGTCACTAGCAAACTGCTAAATAAGGTACACATCTGCTATATGCTTGCACTTTAAATCATAACTGATAAACTTCTAAATACACTGCTTCTCTGTGCAAACAGCCAACTAATGTACACACTGCCTCGGGACATGAGAAGCTGGCAGAAATACATAGTTGTGAATAATATAGTCATTGTGACAACTCATCTGTACCAACAGTGTGAGGAAGCTGTGTGGAGTTCGGGAGGAAAGTTGTGATAAGCGGGTGGAGCTATGGAAAGTGGGTGGAGCTACAGAAATTGCTGATCACCACTTTTGAGAATCACCAGTTTTCGACAAAACACCAGCGCCTAACAAAATAAAAGAAATATGTCAAATTTACTGTAAAAGTCTAACCTGCCTCACAAAAATAAACCTGACACATAAAACCCCTATATCCGCCATCAAACCCATATCACAACTAATAATAAAAGTATTAACCCCTAAACCGACAACCCCCCACAACGCAATAAGCCTAATTAAACTATTAATCCCTAATCCGCAATTCACCCACATTGCGATCTACCTAATAAAAGTATTAGCCCCTAAATCCGCCAACCCCAACATCTCAAACTACCTATTAACACTATTAACCCCTAATCTGCCATTTACCCACAATGCAATAAACCTAATAAAACTATTAACCCCTAATCCGCCATTAACCCACAACATAATAAAACTTTTAACCCCTAATCCGCCAAATTCCACAACGCAAATAACTAATCACTAAGCCCCCTAACCTAACACCCTCTAAATTAACCCAATTACATAAATTAAAATAATACTAAATTACAATTAAAATAAAAAACCTAACATTACTTTAAAAATATTAAAAACTAAGTTTAAATTAAGCTAAAATTACAGAAAATTAAAAAAAAGTCTAACAATACATAAAATAATAAACAAAATGATCAAAAATAAAAAAAAATTGCGATGTTGGGGTTGGCGGATTTAGGGGTTAATACTTTTATTAGGTAGTTTGTGATGTGCGTGAATGGCGAATTAGGGGTTAATAGTTTAATTAGGCATATTGCGTTGTGGGGGGTTAATACTTTTATTATTAGTTCTGATGTGGGTTAATGGTGGATATGTGGGGCATATGCAATCTTGCCCCACATGATGTACAGAAAGATGCCTACAATTTCTGTTTATATGTAAACAATAACCAAACCTTCAATTAATTATTTGTATGGGGAATGATGATGCAATACAGTGATGTTTTGAGAAGGGGAACCAATACTGAATAAAGAACTATTGACATTATAATGACAGTGTAAAAAACAAATATACTCAAAAAATGTTCTCTGCTAGCTACTATACTAGAATATCAAACAATGATCACAATTGTATACCATGAAATATCAAATAAGAATCACAAACAATATATTTTAAAATTGCATGCTTCAATGATAAAGACAGCATGGGCCTTGTATGGGTATCTTAAAGAAATACTGAGAGAAAAGCTCAAAAGTTCAAAAATTAATAAATGCTTACGAAAATATGTCTGTTTCTTTACAATGTGGAGGATTATTATTGTTTGCAGTTTATCTTACAATGTATTACATTCATTACAATTTCTACCATTGGCCATTTGTTTTGTTTTGTTTTAGATGTGTATTGAGTGTCAAAAGGCCGGCATGCGCCTACTGCTCGCTGGGTGCAATGGTAAGTTAGTGAATTCTCTGACTTCTTAAATTTGGAACATGTGCATAATGAGGGGTACAAGCATTCTAACCAAATTACTGTTCTGACAATAGCAGAATGTATTTCAGATCTTTTTTCAGATCGCACAGATTCCCACAATGTGACAGAACATATAGATACCTCAGAATAAATATTCAGTATTTCAATTTAAAATATGTTTTCAAACTATCTTTAATTTGTTTGTGTATTAGTTAGTATGGATAGACTTTAAAGATATGGTAACATTTTCAATTCATAGAATAAGATCCGGAAAACAAACCGATATTTAATTCATCAGTTGTAAAGAGGATAGACTATAACTTCAAGGGACACTGAACCCAATTTTTTTTCTTTCGTGATTCAGATAAAGCATGCAATTTTAAGCAACTTTCTAATTTACTCCTATTATCAAATTTTCTTCGTTCTCTTGCTTTCTTTGTTTGAAAAAGAAGGCATCAAAGCTTTTTTGGTTCAAAACTCTGGACAGCACTTTTTTATTGGTGGATGCATTTATCCACCAATCAGCAAGGACAACCCAGGTTGTTCACCAAAAATGGGCCGGAATCTAAACTTACATTCTTGCATTTCAAATAAAGATACCAAGATAATAAAGAAAATTTGATAATAGGAGTAAATTAGAAAGCTGTATAAAATGTCATGCTCTATCTGAATCGCAAAAGAAAATAATTGGGTTCAGTGTCCCTTTCAAAAGTATTCTTTTTTTAATTGGCCGTAATAAGGGCTCAAATATATGAAATTTCAGGAGTTAGAACAAAAGGGCAGGCAAAGGGATTTAACATTGAGATACATACATTAACAAGTCTAAAGATGTATATTTACGTATGTATATATATTTCTGTATTTATATGGGTATATATGCATTTACAGACATATATACACATATGAATACATAAATGCATATGTATGATTACGGCACATAGCCGAAACATGTAAGTGGTTTTCACACTGCGTCTCTGTACATGGATTTTTGACCTCCATGTTTTATTTTTATTACCATGGATTCCAATAAAGATATGATTTTTAAAAAGCTTCACCACTGTCAAGGACTTTCTTTTGCTTATATATACTGTATATAGAAGTGCATTCGAGCCCTATGCAGTTAGGTAGATGAAAACATACAAAATCATATTTATGCCATATCCATATTTTATAAAGTGTTATCCTGTGTATTTACTGTAAATATTTCACATTCCAATGTTCTTCACATAGCAGAATATGTTTTACCTATATATATATATATATATATATATATATATAATCTTGTATGTATATAGGTATAAATATATGTTACCAAAATACCATCATATATATGTAGAAATATTTATTTATGAATAAATAGAACATATTGTATGTAAAGAGCATTGGAATGTAAAATATATTAACATTTTCATGTCGGGTTAGCAAACATGAGAATACGATTGGGTTTGCGCGCAAGTTGGGTGTTAGCATATCTGTCAGAATGAATCTAGGTAGGCTGAAGGCCTAGCAGTACAGTCATGCAATTTCTTCCCCCCATTTTAATCCACCTAGAGTGCTGCTTAAACCTTATTCAACATGGCTCAAAGAAACTACTGGACAGCAACATTTTTATCCTGATTATTAGAGACATTGTACGTTCTCAATGGTGTCAATCGCTGGAAGCGATCATGATCGCTTCTAGCCGCTTTCCGGGTATTGCATCCAGCTGCTTTCCGGGTATTGCAGCAATACCTCTATATTGAGGCATCGTGCAATACCCTTTGCTAAGCAACGGATGCAGAGAGGGCCACTCGATAGTGCCGGTCGTTGGTGAAGTGAGAGGGAGGCGCGATAGGAGGGAGGCGGGAGTTTCAGCCCATCGCTGGAGAAGGTCTGGTGAGCTCTCATGAGAGGTCCAGGAGTGGGTATGAGGGGCGAGAGAGCGTGAGGGGGAGTGGGTGGGATTCCTACACTACTGCAAATGTTTAGTGAATGGGAAGGAGGGAGAGGGAGGATAAGTGTTGGGAAAGGGATCTGGGAGGGACGGGGGGTAGGGTATTCAGGGGGGGGCAGCTACACTACAGAAAAAAAATATTTTTTTACCCAAAGATGGCGGAAAATAGGTAGAGGAGGGGAGGGTTAGAGATCTGCTTGGGGGGGATCAGCGAGGTTGGGGTCTAAGGCGGGATCCTACACTGCAGAATATATATATATATATATATATATATATATATAAAAGTAAAATTATATATATATAAAAGCCTTTTATTTTAGTACTTGCAGACTTTCTGCCAGTACTTAATATGGGGATGACAATTGTGGAGTTGGGGAGGGAAGAGAGCCATTTGAGAGGGGTCAGGGAGGGATCAGGGGGTGGGATGTGTCAGGTGGGAGGCTGATAGTTACACTAAAGCTAAAATTAACCCTACAAGCTACCTAATAAACCTTTTCACTGCTGGGCATAATACAAGTGTGGTGTGCAGCGGCATTTAGCGGTATTCTAATTACCAAAAAGCAATGCCAAAGCTAGCATTTACAATCATTTGTGCCATATTTGCACAAGCTGTTTGTAAATAATTTCAGTAAGAAACCTAAAGTTTGTGAAAAAGTTAACGCTTTTTTTAATTTGATCATATTTGGCAGTGAAATGGTTGCATGAAATAAACCAAATGGGCCTAGATCAATACTTTGGGTTGTCTACAAAAAAATATATACATGTGAAGGGTTATTCAGGGATTCCTGACAGATATCAGTGTTACAATGTAACTATCGCTAATTTTGACGAAAAAAAAGGGCTTGAAAATAGCAAAGTGCTACTTGTACTTATTGCCCTATCACTTGCAAACAAAGGAAAGAACATGTAAACATCAGGGGCGCGATCCGATAAAGATTGTAGTTTGCTGCGCAAGCGAGGGAACCCCCGCCACCCGTAGTTTTAGCTCGCAACTTGAGCTATCCTATATACGGTGCCGTCAGATGCTAAAGTGCCGTAAGTCGGATAAACCAGCGATGTCCAGAAATCTGCGTAAGTACAAATTTCTGGAGTCGCCAGTGACTTACAGCACTTTAGAAACTGCCGGCGCCTACAAAACCTGACTAAATTATTAAATCTCCCATACTGTCTAACACGCCTCCCAAACATAGCCCGACACGTCTAACCCTCTATCCGCTATCCCCCCTCACTATCCTAACAATAAAAAATTTATTAACCCCTAAACCGCCGCTCCCGGACGCTGCCGCCACCTAATAAAGTTATTAACCCCTAAACCGCCGCTCCCGCCCCTAATCTAATCCCCCTATACCGCCGCCAGCTATATTAAATACATTAACCCCTAATCTAATCCCCCTACACCGCCGCCAGCTATATTAAATACATTAACCCCTAATCTAATCCCCCTATACCGCCGCCAGCTATATTAACTATATTAACCCTAATTATATTAGGGTTAATATAGTTAATATAGTTATTATATTATATATATTAACTATATTAACCCTAATTATATTAGGGTTAATATAGTAAATATTGTTATTATATTATATATATTAAGTATAATAACCCTATCTAACTCTAACATCCCTAACTAAATTCTTATTAAAATAAATCTAATTAATATTAATATTATTAATTAAAAATATTCCTATTTAAATCTAAAAAAACGGCTAGATTTAGAGTTTTGTCGGTAATGACCCGCGTAGCTAACGCTGGCTTTTTTCTGGCCGCACCTTTAAAATAACTCTGGTATTGAGAGTCCACAGAATGGCTGCGTTAGGCTCCAAAAAAGCAGTGTACAGCATATTTAACGCAACTTCAACTCTCGATACCAGAGTTGCTTACGGACGCGGCCAGCCTCAAAAACGTGCTCGTGCACGATTCCCCCATAGAAAACAATGGGGCTGTTTGAGCTGAAAAAAAACCTAACACCTGCAAAAAAGCCACGTTCAGCTCCTAACGCTGCCCCATTGTTGTCTATGGGGAAACACTTCCTACGTCTGCACCTAACACCCTAACATGTACCACGAGTCTAAACACCCCTAACCTTACACTTATTAACCCCTATTCTGCCGCCCCTGCTATCGCTGACCCCTGCATATTATTTTGAACCCCTAATCTGCCGCTCCGTAAACCGCCGCTACTTACATTATCCCTATGTACCCCTAATCTGCTGCCCCTAACACCGCCGACCCCTATATTATATTTATTAACCCCTAATCTGCCCCCCACAACGTCGCCTCCACCTGCCTACACTTATTAACCCCTAATCTGCCGACCGAAGCACACCGCTACTATAATAAAGTTATTAACCCCTAATCCGCCTCACTAACCCTATAATAAATAGTATTAACCCCTAATCTGCCCTCCCTAACATCGCCGACACCTAACTTCAAACATTAACCCCTAATCTGCCAACTGGAGCTCATCTCTATTCTAATAAATGTATTAACCCCTAAAGCTAAGTCTAACCCTAACACTAACACCCCCCTAAATTAAATATAATTTAAATCTAACGAAATTAATTAACTCTTATTAAATAAATTATTCCTATTTAAAGCTAAATACTTACCTGTAAAATAAATCCTAATATAGCTACAATATAAATTATATTTATATTATAGCTATTTTAGGATTTATATTTATTTTACAGGTAACTTTGTATTTATTTTAACCAGGTACAATAGCTAAAATAGTTAAAATAATTACAAAATTACCTGTAAAATAAATCCTAACCTAAGTTACAATTAAACCTAACACTACACTATCAATAAATTAATTAAATAAAATGCCTACAATTACCTACAATTAAACCTAACACTACACTATCAATAAATTAATTAAATACAATATCTACAAATAAATACAATGAAATAAACTAACTAAAGTACAAAAAATAAAAAAGAACTAAGTTACAAAAAATAAAATTTTTTTTACAAACATCAGAAAAATATTACAACAATTTTAAACTAATTACACCTACTCTAAGCCCCCTAATAAAATAACAAAGACCCCCAAAATAAAAAAAATGTCCTACCCTATTCTAAATTACTAAAGTTCAAAGCTCTTTTACCTTACCAGCCCTGAACAGGGCCCTTTGCGGGGCATGCCCCAAAGAATTCAGCTCTTTTGCCTGTAAAAAAAACACATACAATACCCCCCCCAACATTACAACCCACCACCCACATACCCCTAATCTAACCCAAACCCCCCTTAAATAAACCTAACACTAAGCCCCTGAAGATCTTCCTACCTTATCTTCACCATACCAGGTTCACCGATCGATCCAGAAGAGCTCCTCCGATATCCTGATCCAAGCCCAAGCGGGGGGCTGAAGAGGTCCATGATCCGGCTGAAGTCATCATCCAAGCGGGAGCTGAAGAGGTCCATGATCCGGCTGAAGTCTTCATCCAAGCGGGAGCTGAAGAGGTCCATGATCCGGCTGAAGTCTTCTATCAATGGCATCTTCAATCTTCTTTCTTCGGGAGCCATCATCTTCCAGCCGACGCGGAACATCCTCTTCTCCCGACGCCTACTCGCCAAATGACGGTTCCTTTAAATGACGTCATCCAAGATGGCGTCCCTCGAATTCCGATTGGCTGATAGGATTCTATCAGCCAATCGGAATTAAGGTAGGAATATTCTGAGTGGCTGATGGAATCAGCCAATCAGAAGCAAGTTCAATCCGATTGGCTGATCCGATCAGCCAATCAGATTGAGCTCGCATTCTATTGGCTGATCCAATCAGCCAATCGGATTGAACTTGATTCTGATTGGCTGATTCCATCAGCCAATCAGAATATTCCTACCTTAATTCCGATTGGCTGATAGAATCCTATCAGCCAATCAGAATTTGAGGGACACCATCTTGGATGACGTCATTTAAAGGAACCATCATTCGGCGAGTAGGCATCGGGAGAAGAGGATGTTCCGCGTCGGCTGGAAGATGATGGCTCCCGAAGAAAGAAGATTGAAGATGCCATTGATAGAAGACTTCAGCCGGATCATGGACCTCTTCAGCTCCCGCTTGGATGATGACTTCAGCTGGATCATGGACCTCTTCAGCCCCCCGCTTGGGCTTGGATCAGGACATCGGAGGAGCTCTTCTGGATCGATCGGTGAACCTGGTATGGTGAAGATAAGGTAGGAAGATCTTCAGGGGCTTAGTGTTAGGTTTATTTAAGGGGGGTTTGGGTTAGATTAGGGGTATGTGGGTGGTGGGTTGTAATGTTGGGGGGGGGGGGTATTGTATGTGTTTTTTTTACAGGCAAAAGAGCTGAATTCTTTGGGGCATGCCCCGCAAAGGGCCCTGTTCAGGGCTGGTAAGGTAAAAGAGCTTTGAACTTTAGTAATTTAGAATAGGGTAGGGCATTTTTTTATTTTGGGGGTCTTTGTTATTTTATTAGGGGGCTTAGAGTAGGTGTAATTAGTTTAAAATTGTTGTAATATTTTTCTGATGTTTGTAAATATTTTTTATTTTTTGTAACTTAGTTCTTTTTTATTCTTTGTACTTTAGTTTATTTCATTGTATTTATTTGTAGATATTGTATTTAATTAATTTATTGATAGTGTAGTGTTAGGTTTAATTGTAGGTAATTGTAGGTATTTTATTTAATTAATTTATTGATAGTGTAGTGTTAGGTTTAATTGTAACTTAGGTTAGGATTTATTTTACAGGTAATTTTGTAATTATTTTAACTATTTTAGCTATTGTACCTGGTTAAAATAAATACAAAGTTACCTGTAAAATAAATATAAATCCTAAAATAGCTATAATATAAATATAATTTATATTGTAGCTATATTAGGATTTATTTTACAGGTAAGTATTTAGCTTTAAATAGGAATAATTTATTTAATAAGAGTTAATTAATTTCGTTAGATTTAAATTATATTTAACTTAGGGGGGTGTTAGTGTTAGGGTTAGACTTAGCTTTAGGGGTTAATACATTTATTAGAATAGCGGTGAGCTCCAGTCGGCAGATTAGGGGTTAATGCTCGAAGTTAGGTGTCGGCGATGTTAGGGAGGGCAGATTGGGGTTAATACTATTTATTATAGGGTTATTGAGGCGGGAGTGAGGATTAGGGGTTAATAACTTTATTATAGTAGCGGTGAGATACGCTCGGCAGATTAGGGGTTAATAAGTGTAGGCAGGTGGAGGCGACGTTGAGGGGGCAGGTTAGGGGTTAATAAATATAATATAGGGGTCGGCGGTGTTAGGGGCAGCAGATTAGGGGTACATAGCTATAATGTAGCTGGTGGCGGCGTGCGGACGGCAGATTAGGGGTTAATAAGTGTAGGAAGCTGGCGGCGACGTTGTGGGGGGCAGATTAGGGGTTAATAAATATAATATAGGGGTCGGCGGTGTTAGGGGCAGCAGATTAGGGGTACATAAGGATAACGTAGGTGGCGGTCGGCAGATTAGGGGTTAAAAATATTTAATCGAGTGGCGGCGATGTGGGGGGACCTCGGTTTAGGGGTACATAGGTAGTTTATGGGTGTTAGTGTACTTTAGAGAACAGTAGTTAAGAGCTTTATGAACCGGCGTTAGCCCAGAAAGCTCTTAACTACTGACTTTTTTCTGCGGCTGGAGTTTTGTCGTTAGATTTCTAACGCTCACTTCAGCCACGACTCTAAATACCGGAGTTAGAAAGATCCCATTGAAAAGATAGGATACGCAATTGACGTAAGGGGATCTGCGGTATGGAAAAGTCGCGGCTGAAAAGTGAGCGTTAGACCCTTTCCTGACTGACTCCAAATACCGGCGGTAGCCTAAAACCAGCGTTAGGAGCCTCTAACGCTGGTTTTCACGGCTACCGCCAAACTCCAAATCTAGGCCTAAGATAGCTACAATGTAATTAATAATTACATTGTAACTATTTTAGGGTTTATATTTATTTTACAGGTAACTTGGTATTTATTTTAACTAGGTACAATAGCTATTAAATAGTTAATAACTATTTAATAGCTACCTAGTTAAAATAATTACCAATTTACATGTAAAATAAATCCTAACCTAAGTTACAAATACACCTACACTATCAATAAATTAAATAAACTACAAATATCTAAACTAAAATACAATGAAATAAACTAAACTAAATTACAAAAAATCCCCACTAAATTACAAAAAATAAAAAAAGATTACAAGATTTTTAAGCAAATTACACCTATTCTAAGCCCCCTAATAAAATAATAAAGCCCCCAAAATAAAAAAAAATCCCTACCCTATTCTAAATTAAAAAAGTTAACAGCTCTATTACCTTACCAGCCCTTAAAAGGGCCTTTTGCGGGGCATGCCCCAAAGAAATCAGCTCTTTTGCCTGTAAAAAAAAACACAATACCACCCCCAACATTACAACCCACCACCCACATACCCCTACTCTAACCCAAACCCCCCTTAAATAAACCTAACACTACCCCCTTGAAGATCTCCCTGCCTTGACTTCACCCAGCCGGGCAGAACTCTTCATCCGATCCGGGCGATGTCTTCAATCAAGCGGCAGAGAAGAAGTCTTCCATCCGGCGATGTCTTCATCCAAGCGGCAAAGAAGAAGTCTTCCATCCGGCGATGTCTTCAATCAAGCGGCAGAGAAGAGGTCCTCCATCGGGGCAAAGTTTTCTTCCAAGCGGCATCTTCAATCTTCTTTCTTTGCTCCTTTGACGCGGAACATCCATCCGGCACAACGACTTCCCGACGAATGAGGTTCCTTTAAATGACGTCATCCAAGATGGTGTCCGTCGAATTCCAATTGGCTGATAGGATTCTATCAGCCAATCGGAATTAAGGTAGAAAAATCTGATTGGCTGATTGAATCAGCCAATCAGATTCAAGTTCAATCCGATTGGCTAATTGGTTCAGCCAATCGGATTGAACTTGAATCTGATTGGCTGATTCAATCAGCCAATCGGATTTTTCTACCTTAATTCCGATTGGCTGATAGAATCCTATCAGCCAATCGGAATTCGACAGACGCCATCTTGGATGACATCATTTAAAGGAACCTCATTCATAGGGAAGTCGTCGTGCCGGATGGATGTTCCGCGTCGGAGGAGCGAAGAAAGAAGATTGAAGATGCTGCTTGGAAGAAAACTTTGTCCCGATGGAGGACCTCTTCTCTGCCGCTTGATTGAAGACATCGCCGCATGGAAGACTTCTTCTTTGCCACTTGGATGAAGACATCGCCGGATGGAAGACTTCTTCTCTGCCGCTTGATTGAAGACATCGCCCGGATCGGATGAAGAGTTCTGCCCGGCTGGGTAAAGACAAGGTAGGGAGATCTTCAGGGGGGTAGTGTTAGGTTTATTTAAGGGGGGTTTGGGTTAGAGTAGGGGTATGTGGGGGGTGGGTTGTAATGTTGGGGGGTGGTATTGTGTTTTTTTTTACAGGCAAAAGAGCTGATTTCTTTGGGGCATGCTCCGCAAAAGGCCCTTTTAAGGGCTGGTAAGGTAATAGAGCTGTTAACTTTTTTAATTTAGAATAGGGTAGGGAATTTTTTTTATTTTGGGGGCTTTATTATTTTATTAGGGGGCTTAGAATAGGTGTAATTTGCTTAAAAATCTTGTAATCTTTTTTTATTTTTTGTAATTTAGTGTTTGTTTTTTTGTAATTTAGTTTAGTTTATTTAATTGTATTTTAGTTTAGATATTTGTAGTTTATTTAATTTATTGATAGTGTAGGTGTATTTGTAACTTAGGTTAGGATTTATTTTACAGGTAAATTGGTAATTATTTTAACTAGGTAGCTATTAAATTATTAAATAGTTATTAACTATTTAATAGCTATTGTACCTAGTTAAAATAAATACCAAGTTACCTGTAAAATAAATATAAACCCTAAAATAGCTACAATGTAATTATTAATTACATTGTAGCTATCTTAGGGTTTATTTTATAGGTAAGTATTTAGATTTAAATAGGAATATTTTAATTAATAATATTAATATTAATTAGATTTATTTTAATAAGAATTTAGTTAGGGATGTTAGAGTTAGATAGGGTTATTATACTTAATATATATAGTATAATAACGATATTAACTATATTAACCCTAATATAATTAAGGTTAATATAATTAATATATATAATATAATAACTATATTAACTATATTAACCCTAATATAATTAGGGTTAATATAGTTAATATAGCTGGCGGTGGTGTAGGGGTATTAGATTAGGGGTTAATGTATTTAATACAGCTGGCGGAGGTATAGGGGGATTAGATTAGGGGTTAATTAATTTAATATAGCTAGCGGCGGTATAGGGGGATTAAATTAGGGGTTAATGTAATTAATATAGCTGGCGGCGGTATAGGGGGATTAAATTAGGGGTTAATGTAATTAATATAGCTGGCGGCGGTATAGGGGGATTAAATTAGGGGTTAATGTAATTAATATAGCTGGCGGCGGTATAGGGGGATTAAATTAGGGGTTAATGTAATTAATATAGCTGGCGGCGGTATAGGGGGATTCAATTAGGGGTTAATGTAATTAATATAGCTGGCGGCGGTATAGGGGGATTAAATTAGGGGTTAATGTAATTAATATAGCTGGCGGCAGTTTAGGGAGATTAAATTAGGGGTTAATAATTTTAATATAGCTGGCGGCGGGGTAGGAGCTCACATTGGGGGTAGGTAATATAGATTGCGGCGGTGTAAGGGGCTCACATTAGGGGGCTAGGTAATGTAGATGGCGGCGGTGTAAGGGGCTCACATTAGGGGGTAGGTAATGTAGATGGCGGCGGTGTAAGAGGCTCACATTAGGGGGTATGTAATGTAGCTGGTGGCGGTGTAAGGGGCTCACATTAGGGGGTAGGTAATGTAGCTGGCGGCGGTGTAAGGGGCTCACATTAGGGGGTAGGTAATGTAGCTGGCGGCGGTGTAAGGGGCTCACATTAGGGGGTAGGTAATGTAGATTGTGGCGGTGTAAGGGGCTCACATTAGGGGGTATGTAATGTAGCTGGCGATGGTTTAGGGGGATCACATTAGGGGGTTATACTTTTAATGTAGGTGGCGGCGGGGTCCAGGAGCGGCGGTTTAGGGGTTAAATATTTTATTAGGGATTGCGGCGGGGGATCGCGGTTGACAGGTAGATAGACATTGCGCATGCGTTAGGTGTTAGGTTTTATTTGGCAGGTAGTTTAGGGAGTTACGGGGCTCCAATAGACAGCAGCATTTTGTGGCGAGGTGAAAATGGAGTATGATTTCTCCATTTTCGCCACGTAAGTCCTTACACTGTATATTGGATACCAAACTGCGCGGGTTTGGTATACCTGCCTATGGGCCAAAAAACTACGTCCGAAGGCAGAAATATACGAGCGTAACTTCTAGGTCATATAGGATACCAAACCCGCGCAAATTTTGGCGTCGCCGGCTTTTCCGGGCGACGCTGTATATCGGATCAGGCCCTTGGTATTTCTAAACTAAGGACAAAATTTAGAAACTATTTAGCATCAGTGTTTTTTGGTGGTTTTAGATGTGTAACAGATTTTGAGGGTCAAAGTTAGAACAAGTGTGGGGTTTTTTAAATTTTTTCATCATATTTTATAAAAAAGAATTATAGTAAAGTATATGATAAGATAAAAATAATGGTAACTTTAGAAAGTCCATTTAATGGCAAGAAAAACGGTATATAATATGTGTGGGTAGAGTAGATGAGTAAGAGGATAATTACAGCAAAACACAAACACCGCAGAAATGTAAAAACAGCCCTGGTCCTTAGCGGTAAGAACATTGAAAAATGGTCTGGTCACTAAGGGGTTATTATGTTCTGAATGGTCGATTTTACCTGCTGAAGTGTATATAACTGTTTGCAAATATCATTCACCTTTATTTTTTATTTTGAAATAGCTACTTTTGTTTGTTGTATCCCCATCTATACTAAATAATATTAGTAAAAAACATTTCCCTGTAGCTATGTAAAGAGAAGACAATTGCACTGATTAATCTCCCTGTGGTGGGTATGGGGGAGCAAGATGGAGAATTTGTATGTGAAATTGCTGCTTGAACTCATTCAACCCCTAACATAAATATAATTAGCAGGTAGGTATTTTTGCAGGCTCAGCTCAATGTTACGGGCATGGCCTAGGACCTAGATGACGGTTTTAAAGAAAATAACGCTATTTCAAATACAGAAATAAGCATGAAGGAACAATTTGCCATACATTTAATACTCTGCAGTAGGTATAGCAAGTCTTTTGAAACACATTAAGGGTAAACATATTTTATAGTATAATGTCCCTTTAAGGGCAGATGTTTAGGGGCTGTGAAAGAGTGGTTATATGAAGGTTCTGCTGGAGGTGACAAGCATGCCCATATCTTTATTTAGCACCCACCATTATGCAAATTATTCAGTATGCGTTTTTTGCAGTGCAGACTGGGCAGCATGAATTTTCCAGTGCAAGTTGCAGCATTGCCTCATCTGTTAGTACCTCTGTAGCAGCATGCATTCATTGGTACAGACTCTGCTTGTTAGTACCTCTGTAGCAGCATGCATTCATTGGTACAGACACTGCTTGTTAGTACCTCTGTAGCAGCATGCATTCATTGGTACAGACACTGCTTGTTAGTACCTCTGTAGCAGCATGCATTCATTGGTACAGACACTGCTTGTTAGTACCTCTGTAGCAGCATGCATTCATTGGTACAGACACTGCTTGTTAGTACCTCTGTAGCAGCATGCATTCATTGGTACAGACACTGCTTGTTAGTACCTCTGTAGCAGCATGCATTCATTGGTACAGACACTGCTTGTTAGTACCTCTGTAGCAGCATGCATTCATTGGTACAGACACTGCTTGTTAGTACCTCTGTAGCAGCATGCATTCATTGGTACAGACACTGCTTGTTAGTACCTCTGTAGCAGCATGCATTCATTGGTACAGACACTGCTTGTTAGTACCTCTGTAGCAGCATGCATTCATTGGTACAGACACTGCTTGTTAGTACCTCTGTAGCAGCATGCATTCATTGGTACAGACACTGCTTGTTAGTACCTCTGTAGCAGCATGCATTCATTGGTACAGACACTGCTTGTTAGTACCTCTGTAGCAGCATGCATTCATTGGTACAGACACTGCTTGTTAGTACCTCTGTAGCAGCATGCATTCATTGGTACAGACACTGCTTGTTAGAACCTCTGTAGCAGCATGCATTCATTGGTACAGGCTCTGCTTGTTAGAACCTCTGTAGCAGCATGCATTCATTGGTACAGACACTGCTTGTTAGTACCTCTGTAGCAGCATGCATTCATTGGTACAGACACTGCTTGTTAGTACCTCTGTAGCAGCATGCATTCATTGGTACAGACACTGCTTGTTAGTACCTCTGTAGCAGCATGCATTCATTGGTACAGACTCTGCTTGTTAGAACCTCTGTAGCAGCATGCATTCATTGGTACAGACACTGCTTGTTAGTACCTCTGTAGCAGCATGCATTCATTGGTACAGACACTGCTTGTTAGTACCTCTGTAGCAGCATGCATTCATTGGTACAGACACTGCTTGTTAGTACCTCTGTAGCAGCATGCATTCATTGGTACAGACACTGCTTAAAGTAGATTTGCCCTGTTGGTGTAGAGCTGTGGCAGCCAGACCACCTGCTGCTCTGCCCTGCAAGTAGCAACATATCTAAGAGCAGCAGGAAAAAGGCAGCCTATATTGTTTCTAGTTGTGCAGTGACATAAGGGTGCCACAGGTGTTGTGCATCTATCTACTGTATTTTGCTGTATACATGTAAAATAAGAGTGCGTGAGGCATGTTTTTGTGTAATAACCCCGACCCCCCCCCCCCCCCCCCACATTGCAGGTCCGGGATTGCCTAGTCACTAGCGGGCGTCACTCCCAAGCCTTCAATGGTAGTGATTGCCACAAACATGGTGATGTCACAAAGGGATGGGGTTAGTATAGCTAGATGGGTGGAAGTCATTCAAACCCCTCCATCTCAGCTCCCTTGAAGGGATAGTCTAGTCAAAAATAAATTTTTATGATCCAGATATAGCATGCAATTTTAAGCTACTTTCTAATTTACTCCAATTATCAATTTTTCTTTGTTCTATTGGTATCTTTATTTAAAAAACCTGGAAAGTAAGTCTAGGAGCCAGCCCATTTTTGGTTCAGCACCTGGGTAGCGCTTGCTGATTGGATGGCTGCATTTAGACACCAATCAGCAAGCGCTATCCAGGTGCTGAACCAAAAAGGTGCCGGCTTCTAAGCTTACATTCCAGCTTTTAAAATATAGATATCAAGAGAACGAAGAAAAATTGATAATAGGAGTAAATTAGAAAGTTTCTTAAAATTGCATGCTCTATCTGAATCATGAAAGTTTAATTTTGACTATACTATCCCTTTAATAGTTATTAATGGCTATTTTCAATTTTATTTGCTAAAGTATAAAAAAAATTTCATGAATTCTCACTTACAATGAAATGTAATTATAATAATGGTATATTCTAAATTTGCTGGGCCTGCTGACAATTGCTGGGTACAACTACTTTAGAATGGTTACTAATCACTGTTTATCCTGTCCCTGCAGTTCTTTAAGCCCTGAGTCATAAGGTTTTTTGGTGGTGGCAGTGAATGTTCACATTTGGGGAAGTAGGTAGGATGTTGGGGATTAATGTGGATTGGCTCTTATGCCCTGTTAAGGATTTGGGATGCTGTAGCTGGAGATCCTGTGCGGTTAACCCCTTTATGCCCGCACTCTCCCTGTTGTCACAGCTTAGCAAGTAGCTCTGCTTGTGGCAAGCTGGTAGCAGAGGTAGATATTTGTGAACATTAATGTTTGGGGTGGTGTAGGTAAGATTTGGGGGTTAATGTGGGTGGCTCGTAGACCCTGGTAAGGAATTGGGATGCTGTAGCTGGAGACCCTGTGCTTTTAACCCTTTCATGCCTGCATTCTCCCCAATGTCACAGCTGGACAAGTAGTTCTGTGTGTGGCAAATTGGAGGCAGAGGCTGGCGTTTAGCCCTGCCTATAATAAATAGACTGTTAAGTTTAGTTAACCCTGTGTTGTATACTACTGATACTGGTGATATTGAATAGGGGTTTGGTAGTTATAAACTCCTTGTTACCCTTGTCCCCTTAGAGCCTTATGGGCAGAAGTGGTATTGGTGTAGTGGTAGACCCCTGTCCGTGACAGATCTGTTCAACCAATAATGCAATTAGAGCATTTTATTACAATCATTGCCCTGTCATTATGTTTGCGGAATGGTTAAAGATGATTTATTTAAAATTATTTTGAAGAGAAAATATCAAGAAACATAGATTGAAGATTAACAATGACTCATTTTTTAGCTTACATGTCAATATTTTTACCACTTTCCAGAGAAAGTATTAAGTACACTGATATGCAGTGGGATCATGGATCATCTATGTGAGCAGCAGATGTTTGTGACAGTGCACGATGCAGCAAGTTACGCTGAACAAAACATGGTATGAAGCCTTCTCCCTATTAGGTAATACGCCAGTGCTAACTCATCTGCAATACATGTTCTAAAAGGCTGACATTTAATGGATTAGTAGTATATAAAATGTTTTGAAATTGCTCTGGCATCCATCACTATAATTAAGGTAATAGTTAATCATTTCAGTTTTAAAATGTCATTACTAATATTTAAAATATTCTGAAAAGTACAGTTGCGCAAGAACTCTACATAATAATACTTCATACACTGAGATCAAATAAAAAACAAACACAGAACTAAGGAGCACATTCAACAGACATTTATAGGTTTATAGAATATGTACTTAAAAGGAGTGCAAGAAAATGATTTAATGTGCTAGAGCATTTTATTACACATGGTTAAAGTCCACTCCAGAATAGCATTGCTAGCTGGACACCTCTATTTAGCAAATAACAAAAAGGCATATGTGTGTAGCCACTAATCACCAGCTAGCTCCCAGTAGTGCACTGCTGCTGCTGAGCCTACCTATGTATGCTTTTTATCGTAGGATACCAAGAGGATGAAGTAAAATTGAAAATAGAAGTAACTTGAAACGTATATTAAAATTGCATTCTCTAGCATAATGTTGACTTTCATGCCCCTTTAATAGGGCATTGTACTGTAGCATTCATTCTCCTTTAATATGTTCCTAATGCTCAATTTATGTTGCTTTTAGAAATAGCTGCTTGCTTCTGTTGAAATTGCCACCTATATTGAAAATGTAATTATTGCAGTATTACTGGCTATAGAAAAGTTATGTACAAATAAAGGCAGCAGCAGAAATCAGCATCCCAGTAGCTAGTAGAGGTATGTGAAAGAGATATCAGCCCATATGAGCAAATACTTTGAAAACAATTAACGCTTATTGGCTGCTTGCTAGAGTACATTGTCCCTTTAAAACAATATATGGCAGGATGCATTTTGACCTATGTGAACTAGGCATCTGCAGCAAGATCTAAAGGGGTCAGGTGACAAATTCTAAGGGGTATTTTATTGCAAGATGCCTTACCACTCTCCAACTGTTTTATTTATTGTATAACCAGTCAAAGATCCTTGGGTTTCTGGTGGGGGTGCAAGATCTCTCATTGTAAGAGATATGAGGTGGGATTGTAGGGCAGCAAATTTACCTATCAGCAGATTTACCTATGCCTAGGGCAGCAAACAAATTAAATAAACTGTTGATATCTGGGAGAATAATATATTTTTGTGTGGGTTTTTTTTTAATGTCAAATTGTAATGCTAAATATAACACCCATACATAAGTGCCTTACAACTAATCTAGACGTCTTTTTACCCAAAAAAAAAATAATTTTCTTGTTTTCCTCACCACCTTCCTTAAACACCCTAAAACCCCTTTTTTTTTTTTTTGACGCCTTAATTTGGGCCATGAAATGCCAGCAATATTTCCTGCATGTGTCAGAGTACCATAGCCCAGAGGAATCTGTGGCTGTTTCCCCCCCCCCCCCTCTGAATTTATTGTTGACTGAAATTCTTTTTTCTCTATACAGGATGGCTTTGGTATGAGAAGTTCTGTGGTGTGGGTGTAAGAACAATATGCGCCATTCAGCAGATGAGCTGAAGTAAGATTTTACACTAGAAAACAAGTGGGACTGTCAAGTGAGGAACAAATAGCTCCTGTGTACCGATGGAGTTAAAGACTCTAGGATGTTTGCCTATTCTGAAGAGATATATGTGATGTAATAAATTGAAACTGGTTACTGCAAACTCATTAAGTCATATTTGCATAAGAAAAGATTACACCCTTGAGCGAAGGCAAATCTTACACAACTATTAAAGGGAGATTACAGGGTAATTTCTTCTTTATTTCAAGTAGAGGAGAACATTTTAAAATATATTATTTTTTTGTTGTTTTTTTATAATGGCTATTCCACTTTTGAATAAACTAATGGTTTCTTGTTATACTTGCAGAGGTGCGTCCCTCTCCACCAATAAAGCTATGGGATTTGTGCTTATTAGCCAATGAGGATGAGTAGGAAGTATAACTAAATACTGCAGTATTAGTTTAAAAAAAAAAGGACACAAAAAAGTAAATGTTTGTGCATTGCTAAAGATCTGCATGCCAAATTGTTTCAAATCATTTTTAACTGTCATTTAAAAAAAAAAAAAAAGTGTGTTTTGAAAGCCTAGGACAAAACTCTTGAAAAGCATCTTGAATATGTTATATTATGTTGGGACCATTTAGGGACAGCTATAAAACAGCACCTACACATATCAACCAATCATTGTGCAGCATCTAGGAGTGTCAGGGATATGCATTCAGATGAAAATGCTACAATGTTCAGTGTTAAATTATTGGAAAAGCAGGCAAAATAGATAATGAAAGTACATTGCATAATTAAACATTTTAAGAGGACTGATATTTTGATTTTAATATTGATTTAAATTTCAACAGGTTAAAACTATTTATTGACATGTTTGAATACTGCTATTTTATCTGCATGATATCATGTGTTTATTTTGATTACAATGTCCCACACATATGCACCCTATCATTGTCCTGTAACACAAATGACATTTTGCTTGTATGTCATGGCAGGCTGATTATATCAGATAGGTATGTGCTTTTTATTGCTCATGTATGTAAATAATAATTTGCTTGAATGGATGCAAAATATTTTTGTTTCAATGTTCGAAATCAAAACTAATTACCTGCTACAAAGATGAAGTTATAATTGCAAAATACTCCACTTATAGTTACCAATAATGTATACACAATAAATGTGATTAATTGTGATTTTATAAAAACCTTATTATTATTGCTAATAAATGAATAAATAAATAAATATTTTTAAATGTGTATGAATTTTAATGCATTTTTGCACTTTATTTCAAAACTATCGGCTAGATTACGAGTTTTGCAGGAAGCTGAAAAAGCAGTGTTAGGTTCTAACGTTGCTTTTTCACGCCCGCTGCTATTGCGAGTCTTGCAGGTTTAGGGGCACCACACACTTTTTTGGCCTTACCGCAAACCAACTTACGCAAATTGTGTATAGTCTTTTTTCAATGGGACTTCCATAGCGCTGATATTACAAGTTTGTCCTGGGAGGCCAAAAAGTGAGTGGTACACCCTATCCCGTCAAGATTCCTAACGCATTTTAAAGTCAGTAGTTATAAGTTTTATGGTACAAAGCTGTAGCATAAAACTCATAACTAAAGTGCTAAAAAGTACACTAACACCCATAAACTACCTATTAACCCCTAAACCAAGGCCCTCCCGCATCGCAAACACTATAATAAAAATATTAACCCCTAATCTGCCGCTCCGGACATCGCCGCCACTAGAATAAACATATTAACCCCTAAACCGCCGCCCTCCCGCCTCGCAAACACTAGTTAAATATTATTAACCCCTAATCTGCCGCCCCTAACATCGCCGCCACCTACCTACATTTATTAACCCCTAATCTGCCGCCCCCAACGTCGCCGCCACTATACTATATTTTTTTTTTAAAATAATTTTTTTATTGAAGTTTAACATATAGATTAACAAACAAGCCTCACCCTGGGCCCAAACATACATCAGAGTAAATAATCCATTGTCTATACATTGGCATTAATAGATAGAGATAAATAAGATATACCTGTAATAATACAATTACATATCCAAAGCGTATTCTGAGGTTAGACAATAAGTTTAGGCGAGGTGGAATATAACTTCATTTTATGTTATAATATGTGTGAATGATCTCCACAGAACTATAGAGAGAAACAATATAGTATCAGAATTAGAGAAAACGGGCTGTGGAGAGTAAGCTTATGCGTCAGCCTCTTTTGGTCTGAGTTATACAGAGGGGGGGGGGGATATTCAGCGGGTAAGCACCGCTACAAATATAGGAGAGGGGGGGGGGGAGGGGCCTTATATATGTATGCAAAATTTTAAATATATGCTGGGAGCTCAAAAATGACTTAATAGAAGGGTCTCGGGACTAACCATAGGCAGACTGTATATGAGCCTGTCCATCTGTTATTCAATAAAGACTCTTTGAGCTTCGTATTGATAGGTCTATGCCCAATTTCCTAGGTACTTAGGTAGTACTGAAATATCTCTGCATTATTACCCTTCACATGGTCTCTGCTAAACTGTGGGAGGTTAAAGTATGAGACTCAGAGCATTAAGTGTTAGGCTTAAGCAGCAGCTTCAGCTAATATAGTTATCTGCGTTTCACATAAGTTAATAATATCATATTTTACATATAAGGACACTTTACATTAATAGTTAAGCATATATGTAGTAAGTCAGTACAAATGTAAGTATTTAAGTATATATTCTAGTTTAACATTGACTAGAGTGTAAATCTGCAGATGTACAACCAACTAGAACTGACATCTTAAGACAAGCTGAAAACAAGAAGTGTTAAAATTGGTTCATAATGGTAAGGTAGCTTGCTTTGCCATATTGACTATATATGAGACGACTAGGGTATCTATAGTTAGAGGAGTAAGTAGCAGGTCATTGAGAGTAGATAAAACAAATAGCTGGTGTAAGAACGGTTCATGCATGCAGTATAGGAATTATCAACCGACACTACGTGGCATGTGCTTGATTTTTATTCCTGGGAAGTGAAACAGCTGTCAGCTACTGTATATACATCTCAGCTAAAATGATTAATTTATCTGACATGCCGAGCCATGACTTCCCAGTTATCACGGCCCGACAGTATCTATTAGACTATATATTGAGAGTATAGCAATAAATAGACGCTGTATCTGTTTGCGTGCAAGTTAGCTCCAGTGTAATTGCCATAGTACTGACCCTATAAAATTAGATCTAAAATGATTCTAGCTAAAACATATAGTATCTTAAGAGCAAGCACGGGTTATTAGTTTCTAATGGGCGATGAGGCTAGAGATAACAGGAAGAGTTAATATTAGTTGCCAGGCTATCTTCTTCCTAAATGTTCAGCGATATAAACATAAAACCCTGACAGCATAACCAAAAAAGGTGCTTAAACATGTAAAACATTGGGAGAACTGTGGATTAATAATAGTGTGCAGGAGCTGACTAAATAATTTCAATAACATAAACAGTCCAGTCACAGATGCAGGATACTAAAGTTTGTATGTCCCTTAAAAAACAGGCCTTACATAACATCTGTATAGATTCAGGTGGTTACAGATTCTAAGATTATCACTTTAGCAGTAGGCCCTCATCATGAATCTTAAAGGAACCAGTCATATGGCCAGGTAGAACACTAATGTGTCATACAGCAAGAATATTATAGTCCCAGAAACATATTGTGGAATTTCAAAAAGCATTGAGTACAAAACATTTTAGTAAACAAACAGTGAATAAACCATCTGATAGTACAAATAGTTATCACAGCATTTAACTAGGGACATTAGTTTACTGCTAAAATTTGTGCTATTACCTGTTTTAGTATAGATAGTGCAAATAATAAAATTTCAAATTATATAAATGTGCTGAAAATATTAGCACCCAATGTCACATTATGTTTAACAAGCATGTATTAGCTAATAACATTTTCAATGGATAACCCTAAGTATTACACAAACTATATCCTAAGGCAGGAGACAGGTAACAAGATGAGGTAAGTACTGATTAGAAGCTAAGACAGTAGGGGTAATTATCCTTCTTTAGAGTATAGAGTGCATATGACAAGTTTAAGTGAAAGAATAGTCATATCAATATCGGTGCAGGATCTAGTCCCCACACCAAGGGTCAGAGTCCAAGCCCTGTGGAGTAAGATCCGGGAGCTGAAGTTTTCTCTAGGTATTGGGCTGCAGTGTTATAGGATGCCACTGTGGGTAGAAATGTCTCAGTTTGAAATTGCAGTGCGTGTGAACGAAGTATCAGATAGTTGGCATGTGGAACATAAAACATAAAGTAAATGAACGCCCATTATAACTGCTAACAGGCGTCTAAGAGTTATAAGCCCTTCTATTCTTGGCGCAAGTAATGTCGCTGGGCTGTGACTGCAACGTTAATGTGCTGTGAAGCAAGTGCCATATTTAACCTACCCCGACTCTGTTAATGTACCTGCAGTAGGGTAAACAGTTCCAGGGCCCCTTGCAGGAGGGTAGCGACCATCTCATGTTCATTCCCTCTAGGGTGCTGCCAGCAAAAGGAGACATGTTGAAATACGTAGTGCCGGCTAAGTTGCGACTGTACCTGTGGAGTGGCCTTTTCAAATCAGGGCCTGAAGTCCGTTGCCACTTTCCTCCTGACTTGCTTTTCTTTACAGTGGGTTGAGACACAGCTGGCTGCGGTTTCATATACCGCGGCTGGTTAGTACTCACTCGATCCTTCCTCTGCTGCGTGCGTGGGGCCTTACCAGTTGAGTTTAGTGCTGAAGAGCTAAGGCGCCATTTTGACTTCGTTGCACACCTCGCTCTGTCTGTAGGTGAATGTCCAGTAGTCCGCCGCTCGCAATCTCCACATGGGGGAATCAGTGATGTTTTAAACAGAGCTGGGCATGATGTGTTAGTTAGGTGGCCGAGTGTCTCAGATGCCTCTCTCTGTAGGTAGGTCCGGTTACTAGGCTTGCGCTGCGTCGCTAATGTAAATAGCCGTTGGAAACTCTCTTCTAGATCAATAAAGTGCTGGGTTATCAGTGCCTGGGTTCTCTGTTCCCAACGATCTAGCACCTCCATACCTGCTAGTCAGTAATATTCCTTGTAGATAAGTAATAAACCACAAAATGTGGGTTTTAAACAAGGCAAAACATGAATTTGATGAGGAGCTCCAAAGATATACGTCTGCTCAGACCGGCTGCTGGCTCCGCCCCCTCCACTATACTATATTTATTAACCCCTAAAGCTAAGTCTAACCCTAACAGCCCCTAACTTAAATCTAAATAAAATTACTATCATTAACTAAATTATTCCTATTTAAAACTAAATACTTACCCGTAAAATCAATCTTAAGCTAATAACTAATAGCTACATTGTATCTAGCTTAGGGTTTATTTTTATTTTACAGGCAAGTTTGTATTTATTTTAACTAGGTAGAATAGTTGCTGAATAGTTATTAACTATTTAATAACTACCTAGCTAAAATAAATACAAATTTACCTGTAAAATAAAACCTAACCTAAGTTATACTAACACCTAACACTACACTACAATTAAATAAATTACCTAAATGAAATACAATTAAATAAATCAAATACAATTAGCTAAATTACAACAAAAAAAACACTAAATTACAGAAAATAAAAAACAAATTACAAGATCTTTAAACTAATTACACCTAATCTAAGAGCCCTATCAAAATAAAAAAGCACACCCAAAATAAAAAAAACCCTAGCCTAACCTAAACTACCAATAGCCCTTAAAAGGGCCTTTTGCTGGGCATTGCCCCCAATAAATCAGCTCTTTTACCTCTAAAAAAAAATACATACAACCCCCCAACAGTAAAACCCACCACCCACACAACCAACTCCCCAAATAAAACCCTAACTAAAAAAACCTAAGCTACCCATTGCCCTGAAAAGGCGTGTCTGGGCGGCGATCCTAGCAGGTTGCAATATCCAAGGCTGGCATTGAGATCCCGCTAATCCGCCGATTATCTGCGGAATTTGACAGCATCAATAGTTTTAAAGTACATATTTGGATGTATTATTCCCAGCAGAAGAGATTGATATCTATATTTGCTGTCTGCATGACCATCCAGCCTGGATCTGGACCGTTGGGGCTCCAGTTGGCGGCCTAATTGCAGAGTCACTAACACCCCCCGATAATCCGGGTAGTGCAGCCTAGGTATGGCTGCAGATCAGGAGGAAATCTACCTACTTATTCAAGCTTACTCGCAAGAATTTGAGCTCCAGATGACTGCCAGATTTGAGAGAATTACATCCCATCTTGAGGCTACAGCAGCATTGTGCAAAGCCTTCAAGGCTAGGGAGAAAAAGGGTGACAACATTTCACTTTTTCAGAAACCACTGCTACCCTTTCCTGCCGAAAAGACCCCCGTTGGAGTCCTTAGTGATGCTACTCTGCTGAACAACAGTAGCGGATCTCCTAGTCCAAGTTCTGCCCCTGACTGTGTGGATGTGGCCAGCCCTGCAGTGAGGGAACAACAGAGTTTGCCTATCCGGGGTGAAGTTTCAGGTAGAGGGAGCATGCAAAAGGATATTTGGATCTGTGACCAGCGCATCAATGTTTTACCATGTTTCAAATGTCCCCAGGAAAATAAGCTGTTAGCTGTGGGGGTTGATCTTTATTTGGTCACTCGCATGTGTCTATTACCCCTGCGGGACGAGAGGGAGCAAAGAGTGCTTAAAGTTACTGCTAACCTGCGTCACACAGTGCAGAGGATTAACTACCTGTCAGAAGTTTGTGCCCAATGCTGTCTCCTCCCTAAATGATTTGATGGCTGGCCATGCTTCAGTGACCCATGGGAAGCTGACACTCAGACTGGTGTTGGGTAAATTGTAACTGTGCTGTTGAACTCCTGAGGGACCTTTCACAAATTCTTTGCTCATATAAATGACGATCCTGGGATCTGACATGCAACATAACAAATGGGCAATTGTTTTCAGTTAGTTGATTAAAGAATTTCACTCTTTAACAGTGTCTGGTTGGTAGTATAACTGCATTTAGTTATTTATGCATATTTAATATTCTCTGTATTGCACTTTTCTTTTTCTTTTTTTCTTTTATCTATGTACTGTTTTTTTTTGTGGGGGATTATGGACTATAAAACTCCAATGTGAGTTGCATGCAGTGGCTTTTACAGTATCATGAGACTTCAGGATCTGTCTAGCTATATTTAATGTCAACTCTTAATACCCCTATGAGACCCTTGGCAAGAGATAACAAGAGTCCTCTTTATGGTTAGTTTATATTGCCTTATGGGAATTAGTTCCATTAGTTACTAGACACTCGGTACATGAGGTTGCTATTAAGTGGATAGTATAATTATGTGTTTTGAGGCAGCCTTTGGTCCTTCATGCTAATATAAGGGAATACACAAACCTTGGCAGTATTTACTACCTATCCTGCTAATATTTAATGTACAGTAACTAGACTGCTATGGAAACAAAGTGTGTTCAGTTTGGAGCAAACCTTAACCTTAGTATACTTATCTCTTAGGTGCCTACCTATATTTTCCTTCTGTTAGTTCATTATAAGCTTATTCATATTAGTTCTCCAAATTTACTGACCCATAGTCTTTACATTTTGTGCTTTTTCTAAAGAGGTGTTATGACAATGTTATCTGATTAGCTGCTGTAATTATATAAACCCTGTATGTTATGTAAATATCTGAGTAAGGCCCAAGAGAGGCCTTTACAGGGTTAGGAGGCCAGAATAAAGACCATTTTATTTAATCCCTCATTTGTGTATCTAGGCAGCGTGAGGCCCAAGAGTGGCCTATAATATCTTAGAGGGCAAACTAAGAGGTTTATTTGTTTGCACCTTAAATATTTTCCTGGCTGTCCCCAAATTATAGGAAGATATGTATTGCTGTGTGTAAATTTAAAGGGGTTTGTGTTAGTGTAGGTATATGAACCTCCTGAGATCTGTAAGTAGTGGCCTAAGGCTTGGGTAAAAAATATGCAACCCCTTGCATTAGGTATATGTGCAACCTGAGGCCTATAGACGCCTATAATATAATATTTTGGAGGCATATTACTTTTTGTATTGTTCAAACCTCAATAAAAATATAATAAAAAAAAAATAGTATTTCCAAAAAAAAAAAGGGCATTTAGCTCTATTGCGGCCCAAAGCCCTAACCTAAAAATAAAACCCACCCAATACACCCTTAAAAAATCCAAACACTAACCCCCAAAGATCCACTTACCAGGAGAAGTCTTCATCCAAGCAGCAAGATGTCCTCAACAAAGCCGGCAGAAGTGGTCCTCCAGATGGGCAGAAGTGGTCCTCCAGATGGACAGAAGTAGTCCTCCAGATGGGCAGAAGTGGTCCTCCAGATGGGCAGAAGTCTTTATCCAGACGGCATCTTCTATCTTCATCCTTCTGACGTGGAGCGGTCCATCTTCAAGACATCCGGCGCGGAGCATCCTCTTCCAACGACGACTACCCGACAAATGAAGGTACCTTTAAGTGACGTCATCCAAGATGGCGTCCCTTAGATTTCGATTGGCTGATAGAATTCTATCAACCAATCGGAATTAAGGTTGAAAAAATCTTATTGGCTGATGCAATGTGGGGGACTGGCAGTTTATTTTGCTCATACCACGACTCCAGATGTATCTCTAATAGACATATGGGAAGCACACAAATGTGTGATAAGAGGTGAACTTATAGGCATAAAAGCATCCATAACAAAGCAAAAACGCACATACTTATCATCTCTACTAACTACTATAGAAATACTAGAACAAAGACTTAAACAATCCCCTTCTAACCATACCTTATTAACTGCTCTACAATTAGAACAAGAAAAATTAGCATCTTATTACAATAAAGAACACAAACGACAAACACTAAGACTACAACAAACGCATAACGAAAGCCGTAATAAATCGGGCAGATCCTTGGCACAATACCTTAAGCAAAAAGCACGAAAATCATACACACTACACATCAAGGATGACCAAAATAAAGAACACCACTTCTCCAAAGCCATATCAAACAAACGTTTTCAGACATTACTATCAAAAACTTTATCATTTGAATAACCAAACCAATCTAACACCACTAGAACAAGAAACAAAAATCACTGCAATAAACACATATTTATCCTCCCTCCATCTCCCTCAAATCTCCCAAAAAGAACAATTAGAGGAACCCATAACCACAGAAGAAATCAAATTAGCCATCAGAGATCTCTCAACAGGCAAGGCTACGGGTCCTGATGGATTTGGCAATAGATACTAAAAATTTTTTCATGAGGAACTAGTACCCCACCTCACTAATTTTATTAATTATATAGACGAATCCAAATCTTTGACCCCTATATCATTAGAAGCCCATATAATACTTCTACCAAAGCCACATAAATCACTGGAACACCCATCACATTTTAGACACATATCCCTCCTAAACTCAGATGTTAAAATGTATGCAAAGGTATTGGCGAACCGTATGAATTGTGTGCTACCTTACCTAATCCATCGGGACCAGGTGGGATTTATCCCAAAATGCGAAGCTAAAGACAACACGATCAGGGCCTTAAATCTCATTCATTATCCACAAGACAGAGGTGTCCCAGGAATCCTGCTGTATATAGATGCAGAAAAGGCCTTTGACAGTGTTGATTGGGAATTCCTACGCTTTACATTAATGCATATGGGCTTTTGCTCCCAAATGTTGAATAGAATAATCTCTCTGTACTCTCAGCCCAATGCTAAATTATTAATAAATGGAATACTATCCACATCTTTCTCAATATCTAACGGAACCCGCCAGGGTTGCCCCCTCTCCGCCCTTTTATTTGCTTGCTTTATAGAAACTATAGCGACCAAAATAAGACATAATTCTCTTATAAAAGGCTTACAAATTGGACCACAGTCATATATCATGTCCCTTTTTTCGCAGATTACATACTTTTCTCATTTACTGAACCAGAAGCCTCTATCCCCCCATTATTACAAGACTTCCTAACGTTTTACTCACTCTCTAACTTTAAAATAAATACAGCAAAAACTGAGGTGTTAAGTATAAATTTAGATGACCATCCCTTACATACAGTCAAAAAACTGACTCCTTTCACTTGGTGCCAACATACACTTCACTACTTAGATATCAACTTAGCAAGGACAATAGAAGAAATCTACATCAGAAACTATGAACCGATTAAATAAACCATAATCAGAGACTTCTCTTCATGGTTATCAAAAATATTATCATGGATGGGCAAAATAAATGTCCTCAAAATGAACATATTCCCCAGATTATTATACAACCTTCAATCAATACCGATACCGTTACCCAAAAATTATGTCCGAAGCATATAAAAGGCATTTAGCGACTTCGTCTGGCATAGAAATCCACCTAGAATCAACAATAAAATTATGCAAACGCCAAAGCTCCAAGGTGGGCTAGGGGTTCCCAACATAACCTTGTACAGACAAGCTATCTTTTTGCAAAGAATAGTTGACTGGCACATACATATTAACCACAAAAGATGGGTACAACTAGACACTTTTCACTTAGGAAAACTATGCTGGAGCACAGAGAAACAAAAAAATATGTTGATACAGAACTCTCCGCTAATAGCAGAAACCTACTGCATGTGGGAACACATTTTAACTGAACACACTAACATATTAGGGCCTATCTATCAAGCTCCGAATGGAGCTTGATGCCCCGTGTTTCACAAAGACCGCTGCTCCATAACCTGTCCTCCTGCTCTGAGCATGCGGACAGACATCGCCGGAAATCACACTTACAGACTTGACACCCCCTGCTGGTGGCCCATTGGCCGCGAGTCTGCAATGGGCGGCGTTGCACCAGCAGCTCTTGTGAGCTGCTGGTGCAATGCTGAATACGGCGAGCGTATTGCTCGCCGTATTCAGCGAGGTCTGGCGGACCTGATCCGCACTGATGGATCAGGTCCGCCAGACTTTCTTAAATAGGGGCCATTGTCTAAACCCTCTCCTCTAACCTCACTTATAAAAAATGGACAATTCAAAATAAGACCCAATGCTATACCCAACATATCAGATAAACCTAACAATGTTATCACAATACATATGATCACATCTAGGGAAAAGATTATTTTTCAATCAGACCTCATAGACAAGGGTTATATGTGTTTTCATAACTGGTTCACTTACCACTGAGTACATCATTATATCTCTCAACATGTACAAAACAGAAACATGGTTAGACCATTAACAATTTTTGAGGCTTTATGTGTCCGGTCCCCACCAATCGCTCACACTCTCTCATCGATCTATAAAATCCTAACCACTAACCCCCCTGGCTACATTCCACCATATCTGGAGAGTTGGGAAGATGACTTGGGAATAATTATCCTACCACAAACGAGTAACGCTATCTTCCACAACATAACAAAAACATCTATTTCGCATTCAGCAACAGAAATTCATTTAAAACTTCTTCACAGATGGTACCTAACTCCCAGGAAACTGCACCGCCTTTTCCATAACAAACCAGATCACTGTTGGAGATGTGGTCAAAGAGGTATCAGCATGGCTCACATGTGGTGGTGGTGCAACACAATCCAAAACTTTTGGAGATTGATCATGACTGTAATTGAATCAATACAAGACACTCAATTTCGCTTGGATCCCTTGGTGTGGTTATTAAACAACCCTCCTAAAATTAAACACAAACCTTATATAAAATTATTTTATATTATGACAAATAATGTCAAATACTTAATAGCTAAAAATTGTAAAAGTAAAGAAGCTCCAAACCTGTATATGTGGACGCACCGAGTCTCAGAATTCTTAGAATTAGAAGAATATTACTATATGAAAAATGCCAAAATGGATGTCTATGCAGAAATACTAAATACGTGGGAACAATATCTCAAACATAAAGCTCTCACAAACCTTACAATCAGTTATAACGTCCCCAAATAGTAATCACCAACCAGTCTTATGGAATTATCGCATAAAGGGTATTTTCAACTACCACTGCTCAAAACCAAAATATATTTGTGTAGTTTAATTGTACTTTTATTAGGGTAGAATTACAAAGCCTTTCCTCATTCTTTTCTTTTTCCTTCTATCTATCTTTCTTTTTCCTTTTCCTTTCCTTACCTTCACTATAACCTCAAACTCATATCCATTATAACCATAAAAGAAGGTTTTTCTATTTATTTTCTAAATATCTCTGTTTTTATTATTACTTTGTAAAACCAACTGACAAACCTATGTATATACAAGAAAGCTGCGTCTCCCATATTGTATCATTCAAATACTTAACCCCTTAACAACCGACGACGTGCAGGGTACTTCCTCCAAAAAAATACACTTAATGACCGTGGACGTACCCTGCACATCGTCGGTCTTGGAAAACGGTGGAAGCTTTCCAGCCGCTTTCCGGTTATTGCAGTGATGCCTCGATATTAAGGCATCTTAACCCTCCGATGCAGAGAGAGCCACTCTGTGGCCCTTTCTGCACCGGACATCTATGGCCGCAATTGTTGGTGTGTGGAAGTCGACGTGGGAGGCGGGTGGGCGGCCATCAATGGCTTCTATGATGCAGAGGGAGGCGGGATTGTGGGCGGGGTAGCTGGGGGCGATCACGGGCGCGCGAGTATGCACGGGGGGCTGGGGGCAGGCGCATACATGGGGCGGGAGCGGGTAGGAACCGCTACACTACAGAAAATATTTGTAAGAAAAGTGGGAGAGAGGGGGGGAGGGAAATAAAAATAAAAAGGATCTAAGGGATCTGGGAGGGGGTGGGGGTTGGTCTTTGGGGGGGAGCTACACTACAGAAAAAATAATAATAAAATAAAACATATTTTTTTTTGTAAACTGGGTACTGGCAGACAGCTGCCAGAACCCAAGATGGCTCCTAATGATTAGAGGGAGAGGGTTAGAGAGCTGTTTGGGGGGGATCAGGAAAGTTGGGGGCTAAGGGGGGATCCTACACAGCAGCATATGTAAATAAATATGCTTAATTAAAAAAAAAAAAAAAAAAAAAAATTAAAAGATAGCTTTTATTTTAGTACTGGCAAACTTTCTGCCAGTACTTAAGATGGCGGGACAATTGTGGGGTGAGGGAGGAAAGAGAGCTGGTTGGGAGGGCGTGTGATGTGTCAGGTGGGAGGCTGATCTCTACACTAAAGCTAAAATTAACCCTTCAAGCTCACTACAAGCTACCTAATTAACCCCGTCACTGCTGGGCATAATACATGTGTGGTGTGCAGCGGCATTTAGCGGTCTACCAAAAAGCAATGCCAAATCCATATGTCTGCTATTTCTGAACAAAAGGGATCTTGGAGACGCATTTACAACCATTTGTGCCATAATTGCGCAAGCTGTTTGTAAATAATTTCAGTGAGAAACCCAAAGTTAGTGAAAAAGTGAATGATTTTTTTTATTTGATTGCATTTGGCGGTGAAATGGTGGCATACAATATATCAAAATGAGACTAGATCAATACTTTGGGTTGTCTACTACACTACCCTAAAGCTAAAATTAACCCTACAAGCTCCCTACAAGCTACCTAATTAACCCCTTCACTGCTGTGCCTAAAACAAATGTGGTGTGCAGTGGCATTTAGCGGCCTTCTAATTACCAAAAAGTAATGCTAAAGTCATATATGTCTGCTATCTCTGAACAAAGGGGATCCCAGAGAAGCATTTACAACCATTTGTGCCAAAATTGCACAAAGCTGTTTGTAAATCATTTCAGTGAGAAACCTAAAATTGTGAAAAAGTTTACGTTTTTTTTAATTTGATCACATTTGGCTGTGAAATGGTGGCATGAAATATACCAAAATGGGCCTAGATCAATACTTGTGGTTGTCTACTACACTACACTAAAGCTAAAATTAACCCTACAAGCTCCCTACATGCTCCCTAATTAACCCCTTCACTGCTGGGCATAATACACGTGTGGTGCGCAGTGGAATTTAGCGGCTTTCTAATTACCAAAAAGACATATATGCCTGCTATTTCTGAACAAAGGGAATACCAGAGAAGCATTTACAAACATTTGTGCCATAATTGCACAAGTTGTTTGTAAATAATTTCAGTGAGAAAGCTAAAGTTTGTGAAAAAATTTGTGAAAAAGTGAACAATTTTTTTTTATTTGATCGCATTCTGCAGTGAGATGGTGGCATTAAATATACCAAAATGGGCCTAGATAAATACTTTGGGATGTCTTCTAAAAAATATATGTATACATGTCAAGGGATATTCAGGGATTCCTGAAAGATAACGGTGTCCCAATGTAACTAGCGTTAATTTTGAAAAAAAGTGGTTTGGAAATAGCAAAGTGCTACTTGTATTTATTGCCCTATAACTTGCAAAAAAAAACAAAGAACATATAAACATTGGGTATTTCTAAACTCAGGACAAAATCTAGAAACTATTTAGCATGGGTGTTTTTTTGGTGGTTGTAGATGTGTAACAGATTTTGGGGGTCAAAGTTAGAAAAAGTGTGTTTTTTTCCATTTTTTCCTCATATTTTATAAAAAAATTTATAGTAAATTATAAGATATGATGAAAATAATGGTATCTTTAGAAATTCCATTTAATGGCGAGAAAAACTGTATATATTATGTGTGGGTACAGTAAATGAGTAAGAGGAAAATTACAGCTAAACACAAACACTGTAAAAATGTAAAAGTGGCTTTGGTCCCAAACGGACAGAAAATGGAAAAGTGCTGTGGTCATTACCAAAAAAAATTAACACTGAAAATCACTAAAAATAAAAAAAAACACTAAGATTACAAAAAAATAAAAAAATTATCAAAAATAAAAACAATTACACCTAATCTAATAGCCCTATAAAAATAAAAAAGCCCCCCCCCAAAATAAAAACACCCCCTAGCCTACAATAAACTACCAATAGCCCTAAAAATGGCCTTTGTAGGACATTGCCTTAAAGAAATCAGTGCCTCGATCCGATATGCAGCGTCGCCCGCAAAAGCCGGCGACGCCAAATTTTGCGCTGGTTTGGTATCACATATACGGCGTAACCTAGAAGTTACGCTCATATATTTCTGCCTTCGGCCGTAGTTTTTTGGCCCATAGACAGGTATACCAAACCAGCGCAGTTTGGTATCCAATATACAGCGTAAGGACTTACGTGGCGAAAATGGAGAAATCTTACTCCATTTTCACCTCGCTACAAATTGCAGGCGTAGTAAGCCTTACGCTGTCTATTGGAGCCCGTAACTCACTAAACTACCTGCAAAATAAAACCTAACACCTAACGCATGCGCAATGTCTATCTACCTGTCAACCGCGATCCCTCGCCACAATCCCTAATAAAGTATTTAACCCCTAAACCGCCGCTCCTGGACCCTGCCGCCACCTACATTAAATGTATAACCCCCTAATGTGAGCTCTTACACCGCCGCCATCTACATTACCTACCCCCTAATGTGAGCCCCTACCCCGCCGCCATCTACATTACCTACCCCTAATGTGAGCCCCTTACACCGCCGCCACCTACATTAACTACCCCCTAATGTGAGCCCCTTACACCGCCGCCACCTACATTAACTACCCCCTAATGTGAGCCCCTTACACCGCCGCCACCTACATAAACTACCCCCTAATGTGAGCTCCTACCCCGCCGCCAGCTATATTAAAATTATTAATCCCTAATCTAATCCCACTATACCGCCGCCACCTATATTAAATTATTAACCCCTAATCTAATCCCCCTATACCGCCGCCACCTATTTTAAATTATTAACCCCTAATCTAATCCCCCTATACCGCCGCCACCTACATTAAATTAATTAACCCCTAAAATACTAAACTATCCCTACAACTAAACCTAAGTCTAACCCTACAAATAGCCCTGAAAAGGGCTTTTTGCGTGGCATTACGCCAAAGTAAACAGTTCTATTGCCAGCCCTTAAAAGTGCTTTTTGCGGTGCTTTGCCCCAAAGTAATCAGCTCTTTTAACAGCCCTTAAAAGGGCTTTTTGCGGGGCATTGTCACAAAGTAATCAGCTCTTTTGCCTATAATCTAAATCCCCCTATACCGCCGCCACCTATAATAAATGTATTACCCCCTAATCTAATCCCCCTACACCGCCACCACCTATATTAACTATATTACACCCTCATCTAATCCCCCTACACCGCCGCCACCTATATTAACCCTAATTATATTAGGGTTAATATAGTTAATATAGTTATTATATTATATATATTAACTATATTAACCCTAATTATATTAGGGTTAATAAAGTTAATATAGTTATTATATTATATATATATATATTAAGTATAATAACCCTATCTAACTCTAACACCCCTAACTAAATTCTTATTAAAATAAATGTAATTAATATTAATATTATTAATTAAAATATTCCTATTTAAATCTAAATACTTACCTTTAAAATAAACCCTAAGATAGCTACAATATAATTAATAATTACATTGTAGCTATTTTAGGGTTTATATTTATTTTACAGGTAACTTGGTATTTATTTTAACTAGGTACAATAGCTATTAAATAGTTAATAACTATTTAATAGCTACCTTGTTAAAATAATTACCAATATACCTGTAAAATAAATCCTAACCTAAGTTACAAATACACCTACACTATCAATAAATTAAATAAACTACAAATATCTAAACTAAAATACAATTACATACACTAAACTAAATTACAAAAAAAACCCCACTAAATTACAAAAAATAAAAAAATATTACAAGAATTTTAAGCTAATTACACCTATTCTAAGTCCCCTAATAAAATAAAATAATAAAGCCCCCCAAAATAAAAAAAAGGCCCTACCCTATTCTAAATTAAAAATTAACCAGCTCTTTTACCAGCCCTTAAAAGGGCTTTTTGCGGGGCATGCCCCAAAGTAATCAGCTCTTTTGCCTGTAACAAAAAACACAATACCACCCCCCAACATTAAAACCCACCACCCACATACCCCTACTCTAAACCCACCCAAACCCCCCTTAAAAAAACCTAACACTAAGCCCCAGAAGATCTCCCTACCTTGAGTCGTCTTCACCCAGCCGGGCCGAACTCTTCATCCAATCTGGGTGATGTCTTCATCCAAGCGGCAAAGAAGAAGTCTTCCATCCGGCGATGTCTTCATCCAAGCGGCAAAGAAGAAGTCTTACATCCGGCGATGTCTTCATCCAAGCGGCAAAGAAGAAGTCTTCCATCCCGGCGATGTCTTCATCCAAGCGGCAAAGAAGAGGTCCTCCATCAGGGCGAAGTTTTCCTCCAAGCGGCATCTTCAATCTTCTTTCTTCGGACCTCCGACGCGGAACATCCAGCTGGCCCGACAACTGAAAGAAGAATTAAGTTTTCCTTTAAATGACGTCATCCAAGATGGCGTCCGTCAAATTCCGATTGGCTGATAGGATTCTATCAGCCAATCGGAATTAAGGTAAGAAAATCTGATTGGCTGGTTCAATCAGCCAATCAGATTCAAGTTCAATCCGATTGGCTGATCCAATCAGCCAATCAGATTGAGCTTGCATTCTATTGGCTGATCAAAACAGCCAATAGAATGCAAGCTCAATCTGATTGGCTGATTGGATCAGCCAATCGGATTGAACTTGAATCAGATTTTCTTACCTTAATTCCGATTGGCTGATAGAAACCTATCAGCCAATCGGAATTTGATGGACGCCATCTTGGATGACGTCATTTAAAGGAAACTTAATTCGTCTTTCAGTCGTCGGGCCAGCTGGATGTTCCGCGTCGGAGGTCCGAAGAAAGAAGATTGAAGATGCCGCTTGGAGGAAAACTTCGCCCCGATGGAGGACCTCTTCTTTGCCGCTTGGATGAAGACATCGCCGGGATGGAAGACTTCTTCTTTGCCGCTTGGATGAAGACATCGCCCGGATTGGATGAAGAGTTAGGCCCGGCTGGGTGAAGACGACTCAAGGTAGGGAGATCTTCTTGGGCTTAGTGTTAGGTTTTTTTTAAGAGGGGTTTGGGTGGGTTTAGATTAGGGGTATGTGGGTGGTGGGTTTTAATGTTGGGGGTGGTATTGTGTTTTTTTTTACAGGCAAAAGAGCTGATTACTTTGGGGCATGCCCCGCAAAAAGCCCTTTTAAGGGCTGGTAAAAGAGCTGGTTAATTTTTAATTTAGAATAGGGTAGGGCATTTTTTTATTTTGGCGGGCTTTATTATTTTATTAGGGGGCTTAGAATAGGTGTATTAGCTTAAAATTTTTGTAATCTTTTTTTATATTTTTTGTAATTTAGTGTTTGTTTTTTTTTGTAATTTAGTTTAGTGTATTTAATTGTATTTTAGTTTAGATATTTGTAGTTTATTTAATTTATTGATAGTGTAGGTGTATTTGTAACTTAGGTTAGGATTTATTTAACAGGTAAATTGGTAATTATTTTAACAAGGTAGCTATTAAATAGTTATTAACTATTTAATAGCTATTGTACCTAGTTAAAATAAATACCAAGTTACCCGTAAAATAAATATAAACCCTAAAATAGCTACAATGTAATTATTAATTATATTGTAGCTATCTTAGAGTTTATTTTATAGGTAAGTATTTAGATTTACATAGGAAATATATAATATATATATATAATTAGGGTTAATATGGTTAATATAGGTGGCGGCGGTGTAGGGGGATTAGATTAGGGGGTAATATAGTTAATATAGGTGGCGGCGGTGTAGGGGGATTAGATTAGAGGGTAATACATTTATTATAGGTGGCGGCGGTGTAGGGGGATTTAGATTAGAGGCAAAAGAGCTGATTACTTTGTGACAATGCCCAGCCAAATGCCCTTTTAAGGGCTGGTAAAAGAGCTGATTACTTTGGGGCAAAGCCCCGCAAATAGCCCTTTTAAGGGCTGGCAATAGAGCTGTTTACTTTGGGGTAATGCCACGCAAAAAGCCCTTTTCAGGGCTATTTGCAGGGTTAGACAGGTTTAGTGGTAGGGATAGTTTAGTATTTTAGGGTTTAATTAATTTAATATAGGTGGCGGCGGTATAGGGGGATTAGATTAGGGGTTAATTAATTTAATATAGGTGGCGGCGGTATAGGGGGATTCGATTAGGGGTTAATTAATTTAATATAGCTAGCGGCGGTGTAGGGGGATTAGATTAGGGGTTAATGTATTTAATATAGCTGGCGGCGGTATAGGGGGATTAAATTAGGGGTTAATAATTTTAATATAGCTGGCGGCAGGGTAGGGGGATTAGATTAGGGGTTAATAATTTTAATATAGCTGGCGGCGGGGTAGGAGCTCACATTAGGGGGTAGTTAATGTAGATGGCAGCGGGGTAGGAGCTCACATTAGGGGGTAGTTAATGTAGGTGGCGGCGGTGTAAGGGGCTCACATTAGGGGGTAGTTAATGTAGGTGGCGGCGGGGTCCGGGAGCGGTGGTTTAGGGGTTAATAACTTTATTAGGTGCGGCGGGGTCCGGGAGCGTTGGTTTAAGGGTTAATACATTTTTTATTATTAGGAGAGTGAAGGGGGATAGCGGATAGAGGGGTATACGTGTCGGGCTATGTTTGGGAGGCGTGTTAGACAGTACGGGAGATTTGATAACTTAGTCAGGTTTTGTAGGCGCCGGCAGTTTCTAAAGTGCCGTAAATCACTGGCGACTCCAGAAATTTGTACTTACGCAGATTTCTGGATATCGCTGGTTTATCCGACTTACGGCACATTAGCAATTGCCGGCGGGGTATATTGGATAGCTTGAGTTGCGAGCTTAAACTACGGGCGGTGGGGGATCCCTCGCTTGCGCCGCAAACTACGATCTATATCTGATTGTGCCCAAGATCTTTTACCTGTAAAAAAAATACAAAGACCCCCCAACAGTAAAACCCACCACCAACCAACCCCCAAAATAAAAACCTAACTCTAAAAAAACCTAAGATACCCATTGCCCTAAAGGGGCATTTTTTATGGACATTGCCCTTAAAAGGTCATTTAGCTATTTTGCATTGCCCTTAAAAGGGCATTCAGTTTTTTTTCAAAGCCCAAAGCCCTAATCTAAAAAAAAAACCATACAAACAAAACAAACAAAAAAAAACAACATATTTGGAGTTGAACAGCAGATAAACACAAGCTACAAGATTGGAATCAACCTCATAGTTCTTTGCCAGCAATAGTGCAATAATTAGATTATGTGCTTTTTACAATTTTAGGTCACTTTAAAAATATGTCCTTGCATGAAAGAAGGTTAAGTAAAAAATGTTTAAGTTAAATTTATCAGAGAAAGTGAGTTCATCAAGGATCCCGCTTGTCATATTAAAGATCTTCTTTCCTACCAGGTTATCTCCAAAGGTTGGCCCTGCCTGTCAGCCTAATGGTAGTCCAGACATTCTGAGTATTGCTCCTCCCTCAATACACATGTACCAGTGCTGCTTCTTGTCAGACCAGCTATTTACTTTTAAAATCAGCTAATAGAAATTATCCAATAGAAACTATGATCAATCCTATTAACTGATTTGAATAAATCAGCTGATAGGAATTAAATGGGTCCAGAAAAGTATTATCTTTACTTGAACATGCCTTAGAAGAGTTAGAGCCCTGCAGTGGATACACAGAGAACCTCTCAACTCACTGGGAAGAAGAGGGCTACAAAAAAGAATACAACAAATCCCGAGTACAAATTTGGTGTGTTTTTATTTTTTAGGTTGGGAATTGGTTTTAGATTTTTTTTTACATTTTTTTAACGGGGTTAAATGTGTTCGTTAGGAGGGTTAGTCTCAGTAGGAAGTTGAACATTTAGGGCACTAAGGGCAGTGGGGTTGTCCCATTTAAAGGGTCAGATGAAGTCGGGGTCTAGCAGTTGGTTGGTGAGGATTGGTGGTTAGAGGGTTGGGCTTTGTGGGGTCATAGAGATTAGGAGGTTAAATTCAGAAAAGAGATGGATGTAAGGGGGTTAATCTCAATGGGAAGTCTAGCAGTTAGAGAGTTCAGTGCAGTGGGAGGTTATGTGGATAGGAAATAGTGCTGCCCTCTAGTGTTCTTTTAAATGAATAACATTCTTGCAAAACTGCTGCCATACAGTACTCCAGATGTGCACTCTCCTTAGTTTACATCCCTACCTTTCAACAAAAGATACTAAGAGAATGCAGAAAATTTGATGACAGAAGTAACTTAGAAAGTTGTTTAAAATTGTATGCTCTATCTCAGCGGTTTTCAAATCTGTCCTCAGGCCTCCTTAACAGGCCAGATTTTCAGGATTACCTTGGGCGATAGCAAGTTAATAACCATGTTTACAAAATCAACAGATTATTTCACCTGTGTTCTAGTTTTAGATATCATGAAAAATTATCCTGTTAGGGAGGCCTGAGAACAGGTTTGAAAACCACTGCTCTACCTGAATCATGAGAGAAACAGTGTTGGTTTCATGCCCCTTTAATGGTGTTAAATGCTCTGGGAAAACTTGCGGTTAGGGGTGTTAGATGTGTGGGCAGTACGGCAGTTAAGGGGTTAGAAGATTTGTTGCAGAAGGGGGTCAGCAGTTAGGGGGTTAAAAGTAAGCTAGGTATTGAGGGCTTGTGCACGGGCACTTCATTAGTCTTAACAAATTTTGTAAACAATTTCTTTTAACAAATTTGAACAAACTGAAATTGTGCGTTGCACAACAAAACCACTATTTAATTTGAGAATTTTCTGATAGCATTGAATACAAAAACGACATACTTAATTACTCACAGTCATTTTATCATTAGTGAGCCTAGATTACAAGTAGAGCAGTATTTAACGCTCCTGCTCAAGCGTTAACTAGGCTAGAAGTAAGCTTTTTGTGCTTGTCGAGTAGCGCTTGTGTTACAAGTTGAAAGTAAACAGTAAACTCACGTAAAAAAAACAAATTTAGCATATTGCGTGTGATAATGTATTCCCCCATAGAATTAACTAGAGCAAACCCGATATTCTCAAGTGTGATAACCCGACATGAAAATATGAATATTTTACATTCCAATGTTCTTCACATAGAAGAATATGTTCTATTTCTTCATAAATACATATACACCTTGTGCCCGTCTAGATTGTAAGTTCCCATGGGAATAGGGCCCTCAATCCCTCCTGTATGTGTTTGTAAATGTTGCCCTGTCTCTTACAAGTCTTGTATAGTTTTATTTAAATGAATTGTATCCATGGACAGCGCTGCGGAATATGTTGGCGCTTCATAAATAAAGTATAATAATAATAATATACACGTGTATATATACTTCATTCAATTATAGACCAGCACTCTCCTAAAAAATAAGGCAATTATCCAGGGTGCTCCTGAACATTCGTATCTACACTTCAAAAATAGACAGGCACTCTCCAGTATTAAATCCAAAGTTTTTACAATAAAAGGAAAAATCTTTGGGTTTAATACCGGAGAGTGCCTGTCTATTTTTCACGTGTATATATATATAAGATACAAATGAAGAAGTCCGGATCCTTAGTGCACGTTAAAACTTACACTTTATTAGGAAAAATCAGGTAAAAGCACAGTGTATCAGCAGATACAATTCTTCAGACCAAAACTGACATTCAAGCATAGACAGCTGGGCGATCTGCAGCAGACATGTTTCGTGCCTCCAGGCACTTGTTCACAGTGTAAGTTTTAACGTGCACTAAGGATCCGGACTTCTTCATTTGTATCTAATATTCATTTCTAGCACTTTTTTGAAGAACTAAGCGCTGTTGCCTGGATATCTGATAGTAGCACATCTAGTGACGTCATCCCACGCTCCATTGCGCCGTAGAGAGGAAGCAGGAAGTAGCGGACGGGTAAGGCAGAGCGCAAGGCTTGATTTTGTTTTATATATATATAACACCGAAACGTCACTTAAAAGCACAGTAAAAATTTGTGAAAAAAAAACGGAGAGTGCCTTCTTTATATGGAATATATATATATATATATATATATATATATATGTGTGTGTGTGTGTGATTTTTTTTTTTTGCACACATACAGTGAGGGAAAGATTATTTGATCCCCTGCAGATTTTGTATGTTTGCCCACTGACAAAGAAATGATCAGTCTATAAGTTTAATGGTAGGTCTATTTGAACAGTGAGAGACAGAATAACAACAAAAAATCCAGAAAAACGTATTTCAAAAAAGTTATAAATTAATTTGCATTTTAATGAGTGAAATAAGTATTTGACCCTTTTGCAAAACATGACTTAATACTTGGTGGCAAAACCCTTGTTGGCAATCACAGAGGTCAGACGTTTCTTGTAGTTGGTCACCAGGTTTGCACACATCTCAGGAGGGATTTTGTCCCACTCCTCTTTGCAGATCCTTTCCAAGGGGGATATCTATCAAGCCATCAACTTTGTTGCATTCAACGGCACCATTACACTCGCCTTACATTGCGGCCTCGGACCTGAATATGCTCTCCATATTTATAAAAAAAAGCTGGCAAAAAGCTGCGCACCAAGTATGGGGCGATGAGCATCGGACTGTTGTTAACTAACAGTCATCGATCTCGCTGCTATTCGGCTTTTTACCAACTTTATTTATACCCTGTCACTAAACGCTGCCACTATACTAAAATGTTTAACCCCTATCCCGCCGCTCCCGGACCCCACCGCAACAAAATAAAAGTATTAACCCCTATTCCGCCGCTCCCAGACCCCGCCGCAACTAAATAAATGTATTAACCCCATTCCGCCCCTCCCGGACCCCAACCCAACTAAATAAAAGTATGAACCCCTATTCCACCGCTCCCGGACCCCACCACAACTAGATAAATGTATTAACCCCTAAACCCCTGGCCTCCCACATCACTACCACTAACTAAACTTATTAACCCCTAAACCCCTGGCCTCCCACATTACTACCACTAACTTAACCTATTAACCCCTAAACAACCAGCCCCCCACATCGCCACAAACTAAATTAAGCTATTAACCCCTAAAACCTAACAACACGTTAACTTTACATTAAAATGACAACATCCCTATCTTATAATAAATTAAAACTTACCTCTAGAATTAAATGAAACTATATTAAACTATTAATTACCCTACCCTATTATACTAAAATTACATTAAATTAACTATATTACATATTAAAAAAACTAACCCTACTTAAATTATTTAAATCTACTATTAAAAATTACTAAATTACAAACAAAAAAAAACCACTAAGTTACAAAAACAAACAAACACTAAATTACAAAAACTACACCTAATCTAATAGCCCTATCAAAATAGAAAAGCCCCCCCCAAAATAAAAAACCCCTAGCCCACAATAAACTACCAATGGCCCTTAAAAGGGCCTTTTGCGGGGCATTGCCCCAAAGAAATCAGCTCTTTTACCTGTAAAAAAAAATACAAACACCCCCAACAGTAAAACCCACCACCCAACCAACCAAACCCCCCCAAATAAAAACCCTATCTAAAAAACCTAAGCTCCCCATTGCCCTGAAAAGGGCATTTGTATGGGAATTGCCTTTAAAAGGGCATTTAGCTCTTTTACATGCCCAGACCCTACTCTAAAAATAAAACCCACCCAAAAAACTCTTATGTAAACCTAACACTAACCCCTGACGATCCACTTACAGTTTTTGAAGTTCCGCTTGAAGGATCCATCCAGCCGGTAAGAAGTCTTCTTCCGGACGGCCTCTTCCATCTTCATCCAGCTGGCGAAGTCTTCATCCATGCGGCCTCTTCTATCTTCATCCATCTGGCGCGGAGCGGGTCCATCCTGAAGACATCCGGTGAGGAGCTCCTCTTCAATACGGTCGCCGTAAACTGGATCTTGAATGCAAGTGACGTCATCCAAGATGGCGTCCCTTGCATTGATTCTAGAAATATGGAATAAAAAGCGCAGAGTAAAAAACACCAAACTCCTGATATACCTAAAAAGTCCCTGATATAGGCATGTACAAAACAGATAAAAAATATATTTAAACAGGAGCGCTGTAGCTAAAGGTGAATATGAAACAAATAAAACAGGTGATAGATTCCCATAAATACGTGTTAAAACATCAATACTGATAAATTAAAAACAAGTGGTGAATTCCAAAAGATACGTTTCAAAACATCAATGTTGGTAAATATTAAATAGTGACAAATACTTAGTGCAAAGATCATTCGTGCATATTATGAATAATCAAAAAAAGGGGCTTGGTGCAGCAAAATAAACTAAAATGAATTAAACAGTGACAAGTTAGGTGTGGTTTGCAAGGCTCTGCCTAAAAATATTTAATGTAACATATAAAAATACAGAATAAAACACATATACTAAAAACGGACGTCTCCGTATCAAACAAATTATGCCAATACACCGATTTTTTCAAAAGTTTGTCTCCTAATGGCCAGAAATGGGATAAAGCAGTCCCGGTAACAGTTATTATGTAGATAGATGATGCAGGCTTACCCCCAAACAGTTGCGGCTTTTTGATGAAGCAAACGATGAAATTACCGCCGTGGCGGAAGTGACGTCACTTAAGGGGGCGCTGGCCCGACTGAGCACTCCGATTGGTTTCTATTACGGTCGTTCTCAGGTTGCAGCTGCTTAGTTCACAGTGGCAAGGTATCCGCTCTTTATGTGCTCAAATGCACGCAGGATACTGACAACGGTAGTTTTGTGCTGAATGCGACTGTTTAGAGTAGATACAAAAGTTCCATTTATAACCTTCAATAAGGCTTAATAATGTTGGTACACAAGCAAGTGCCAGGAGAATGCAAAATTCTTTTAAAAGTTCCACAGATGACAAGCTGTATCAATCTGTAACAGCAACTGATAGCTGTGAGATACTTCTCAAAATCAGAAGTGGGCAACAAACATCAACGCGTTTCTCCCTCTGCAGGGCTTTCTCAAGATGAGGTGTTGCAGCAGGTGTACCTTTTTAAAGGTGTACCTCAGTCTCTTATTGGTTACAATTTTCTTAGTCATAGATGAAGGGGTGTGTATCATTAATTAAAGGTAGTATTGGCAAATCTACATCTGTTCAGAGCAATGATATATCAGCTTCATTATTAAAACAGATACAAAATTTCATATAATCTTCTAGAGTGATCAATTAAAAAATACATAGCGATAGTGATATTAAAATAGGTATACAGAATTGAATTAGATTATTTTAAAAAACCTATAAGGTAGAATGAAAATATAAATGAAAATATAAATGGGGCTCTATGAACTATGTAGTAACATAATATAAAAAAACTATATGATAAATAAGGTTATATCTATACCTTCATTCTAAAAAACTTTAAAAGTGAATTATCCGCGCTGTTAAAAAGAATAATAAAATACACTAGTATTAAAAAATACATTTATATTGAAAGTATATCTATATTAAAAGAGACACAAGTATACGTTAGGGGATAAAATTGATTTATAAAAATTTAATTTGATCTAGTGGAAATTAATCTAATAAGAATGGGGAAATATCTAACTCTGAGTTCAGGCCGGTGGGAAATAGGGTATCGTATTTATATATCAGTTCTGCCTCTTTGAGTTTTAAGATTTTTTCTATGTTCCCACCCCTCCAATTTTGTTTAAAATGTGCTATTCCCCAATACTTTAGATCAGAAGTTCTGCCATTATGCACTAATTTAAAATGTTTATACAGATTAGTGTCTTCCATTCCCTTTTCAATACAAAGGAGATGTTCCCTTATCCTATCTTTTACCATTCTTTTTGTTTCCCCAAAATATATCAAATCACAAGTGCATTTTAAAATATAGATGACCCCTTTAGTGGTACATCTAATACACTCTTTAATACTCAATTCTTCCCCAGATTTCTGAACTTTAACTGTACTTCTTTTGTCGCTGTGTTTACAGGCCTTACAAGAATAGCAAGGAAAAAAACCTACTATTTTCCCTCCTTGTAGGTTTTTTTGTATGGGTACCATAGTTTTAGTGTGATATGCACTCGGTGCCAGGATAGATTTGAAGTTTTTAGATTTTCTAAAGATCATTTTTGGTTTCGGTGGTAAAGAATCTCCTATAATAGGGTCTGCTTTAAGTATACCCCAATTTTTATTTAAGATCTTTCTCATAAGACCATGATCTGCACTATACTCAGTAATGAATGGGACATTGATAGCCTCTGTATTTTCTATATTTGTCTTTTGTTTATATGAAAGTAGGGTTTTTCTATCAGTCTCCCTAGCCCGTGATACGGCCTTGTTTACAGTTTCTTTATTGTATCCTCTATCTAGGAATTTTTCCATTAAAATCCCAATCTGATTTTCAAAGTCTTGGGGTCTAGAGCAATTTTTCTTGATCCTCAGACTTTGGCCGAACGGGATGTTATCTTTCCATTGCTGGAGATGACAACTATTGGCATGTATGAAACTGTTAGAGTCAACTTCTTTAAAGTGGGTTTTTGTTTCCACTACATTATTTACCACCATGATTTCCAAATCTAAGAAGATGACAGTTTCCCTACTATAATTGAAGGTAAATTTTAGGCCCCTATCATTAGCATTCATATTATCAAACATCTTTAGTAGCTCTACTTCAGACCCCCTCCATATTAACAGGACATCATCGATGTAGCGTCTATAGAGCACGAGGTTTGCACCATAGCTGCCCTCCTGGAAGAAAGATTCTTCCCAATTGCCAACAAACAGGTTGGCATAGCTAGGTGCAAACCTCGTGCCCATAGCCGTACCCTCTACCTGTAGAAAAAATTTGTTATCGTGCATGAAATAATTATTTTTTAAAATAAAAGCTATACTCTTTAATAGGAATTGCTTCTGTTCGATCTTCATATCTGGATCAGTGCTTAAAAATTGATCAATAGCTGCAACCCCTTTCTCATGGTCTATTACTGTATATAATGATGTTATGTCTCCGGTGGCTATAATATAATTATCCTCCCAAGTTAAATTTTCCAAAATGTTTAGGACCGCAGTTGAGTCCTTAAGATATGAGTTCAAATTTTTTACAAATTTCTGTAGAAAGATGTCCACATATTGTGATAAGTTTGAGGATAATGCCCCAATTCCGGAGATAATTGGTCTACCCGGTGGTTGTTCTACATTCTTATGGATCTTTGGGAGGAAGTAGAACACCGGGACCCTCGGATGTTTCGGGTCCAAGTATTCCACCTCCTTTTCATTTAGTATTCCCAAGTCCCTTCCTTCTTTTAGAAGCTTTTTAAGTAATGCTGCAAATTTATTTGTAGGGTTTAAGTCTAATTTTTTATAAGTTTTGGTATCACTTAGCAGTCTATTTGCTTCAAATTCGTAATAGCTAGTGTCCATTACTACAATCCCCCCGCCCTTGTCGGCGGGCTTGATGGTCACTTTGTTGTTCTTTTTTAGGTTCTCTAAAACCAGACTGTCCTTTTTTGTCATATTATTTTTTGTAAATCTAGATGGCTGCATCTTTTTTAGATCTCTTAGGGTCATTTTTTCGAAGGTCTCTAAATGACTGCCTTTTGCAGAGATAGGATTAAATTTGGATTTGGATTTTAAATTGGTATGGATAAAATTATCTTGTTTAATTGTAGCTCTTTCGGTGGACGCTATTTCTAATGGGCTTCTCATATAGAACCTTTTTAAAGTAAGATTTCTTACAAACTTTTTAATGTGTATGTGCGTGTTAAATTTATTTAATCTGGTACTAGGGGCAAAGGAGAGTCCGTAGCTCAGTATTTTGGTTTCTTCCTCTTTTAGAGTAGTACTACTAATATTAAATACTCCGTTTGTGTTTATCTCCCTCTTTTGGCTTCGTTTGCTGGAGCCGCTCCCTCTTGTTCCTCTAGAGGTTTTTTTTTGTTGTTTCTTTGTCCCCATGTGTTTTGGTTCTGTTCTACAAAATCTTTTGATGTGCCCTCCCTCAGAGGGCTGTGCACTAAAAAAGGAGTCTTATTATCTTTATGAGCGGGTCTCTCTTCTTCATAATTTAAGGGAGTGTATCTGTTCCTAACTGGTGTTTCCCAATTCTCTCTATTCTCCCAAATAGGTCTATTTGATCTATTTGGTCTAAACGGTGCATATCTATTCCTATGGTAATCGTTATTGTAGTATCCCCTATTTGCCTCTGAATGATAATCGTTCTGTCTGTTATATGTATTGGAGTTTCTATAATATTGATAGCCATTATTCTGTGTTCTATCATTATTGGAGTAGTCTGATCTCCATGGTCTATCATAGTCTCTGTTTTCTCTAGATCTATTCCCATAGTTATATTGTCTAGGATATATCAGTTTATTATTGTCTTTCTTTTTGTTATAGTTCACTACTGTCCACTCATCTTTAGGGGCATTGCTTTCCACATTTGTGGTTTCATTATTAGTATCTATTTTTGGTTTTTTTGTATCTCTATCCAATTTTTTCCATTTAGTTTTTAAAATGTCTTTGTTTAGAGTGTCAATTCTTTCAAAAATAGATTTTTGTTTCTGTTTAAACTCCAAAGTCTTCCTATCTTTTAGTTTCTCTTTGATTTCTATTATTTCTTTCTCTAAATCTATGAGGGTATCTTTTCTAGATTTCTTTAGAATCTCTATTAAGTCTAATGAGGCTTTGGATAATACTTCTTCCCATTCTATTTGAAAAATCTCTTTGAGGGGAAAGGCACATGATTTATTTAAAATTAGACCTTTGGGGATAATTCCTTTTCCAGTGTATTTATTTAAAAAAACAATTTCAGTTTTTTGCTTTAATTCTTTAATTAAGAGTTTTTCTAACTTAATCATAGTCTCTTCCAGACTCTCATATTCAGGGCAATTACTACTCTCTTCCTCTTTATAGTCAGATAATTCTTTATATAACTGATCCCTAAATTCAAAAATATCCTCCATTCTGGGGGTAGATGACATAGAGGAAATTGGAAGGTAAAAATGGAGACAGGGGAAATAGAAATAAAATGCACTTGGGAAAAAAAAGGGGTATATTATACCTATACTCTAATATATATGTGTGAAAAAATGTATACTCGCTGCTAATCAAAAGGGACTGGTTGTACAGATTCTAGAAATATGGAATAAAAAGCGCAGAGTAAAAAACACCAAACTCCTGATATACCTAAAAAGTCCCTGATATAGGCATGTACAAAACAGATAAAAAATATATTTAAACAGGAGCGCTGTAGCTAAAGGTGAATATGAAACAAATAAAACAGGTGATAGATTCCCATAAATACGTGTTAAAACATCAATACTGATAAATTAAAAACAAGTGGTGAATTCCAAAAGATACGTTTCAAAACATCAATGTTGGTAAATATTAAATAGTGACAAATACTTAGTGCAAAGATCATTCGTGCATATTATGAATAATCAAAAAAAGGGGCTTGGTGCAGCAAAATAAACTAAAATGAATTAAACAGTGACAAGTTAGGTGTGGTTTGCAAGGCTCTGCCTAAAAATATTTAATGTAACATATAAAAATACAGAATAAAACACATATACTAAAAACGGACGTCTCCGTATCAAACAAATTATGCCAATACACCGATTTTTTCAAAAGTTTGTCTCCTAATGGCCAGAAATGGGATAAAGCAGTCCCGGTAACAGTTATTATGTAGATAGATGATGCAGGCTTACCCCCAAACAGTTGCGGCTTTTTGATGAAGCAAACGATGAAATTACCGCCGTGGCGGAAGTGACGTCACTTAAGGGGGCGCTGGCCCGACTGAGCACTCCGATTGGTTTCTATTACGGTCGTTCTCAGGTTGCAGCTGCTTAGTTCACAGTGGCAAGGTATCCGCTCTTTATGTGCTCAAATGCACGCAGGATACTGACAACGGTAGTTTTGTGCTGAATGCGACTGTTTAGAGTAGATACAAAAGTTCCATTTATAACCTTCAATAAGGCTTAATAATGTTGGTACACAAGCAAGTGCCAGGAGAATGCAAAATTCTTTTAAAAGTTCCACAGATGACAAGCTGTATCAATCTGTAACAGCAACTGATAGCTGTGAGATACTTCTCAAAATCAGAAGTGGGCAACAAACATCAACGCGTTTCTCCCTCTGCAGGGCTTTCTCAAGATGAGGTGTTGCAGCAGGTGTACCTTTTTAAAGGTGTACCTCAGTCTCTTATTGGTTACAATTTTCTTAGTCATAGATGAAGGGGTGTGTATCATTAATTAAAGGTAGTATTGGCAAATCTACATCTGTTCAGAGCAATGATATATCAGCTTCATTATTAAAACAGATACAAAATTTCATATAATCTTCTAGAGTGATCAATTAAAAAATACATAGCGATAGTGATATTAAAATAGGTATACAGAATTGAATTAGATTATTTTAAAAAACCTATAAGGTAGAATGAAAATATAAATGAAAATATAAATGGGGCTCTATGAACTATGTAGTAACATAATATAAAAAAACTATATGATAAATAAGGTTATATCTATACCTTCATTCTAAAAAACTTTAAAAGTGAATTATCCGCGCTGTTAAAAAGAATAATAAAATACACTAGTATTAAAAAATACATTTATATTGAAAGTATATCTATATTAAAAGAGACACAAGTATACGTTAGGGGATAAAATTGATTTATAAAAATTTAATTTGATCTAGTGGAAATTAATCTAATAAGAATGGGGAAATATCTAACTCTGAGTTCAGGCCGGTGGGAAATAGGGTATCGTATTTATATATCAGTTCTGCCTCTTTGAGTTTTAAGATTTTTTCTATGTTCCCACCCCTCCAATTTTGTTTAAAATGTGCTATTCCCCAATACTTTAGATCAGAAGTTCTGCCATTATGCACTAATTTAAAATGTTTATACAGATTAGTGTCTTCCATTCCCTTTTCAATACAAAGGAGATGTTCCCTTATCCTATCTTTTACCATTCTTTTTGTTTCCCCAAAATATATCAAATCACAAGTGCATTTTAAAATATAGATGACCCCTTTAGTGGTACATCTAATACACTCTTTAATACTCAATTCTTCCCCAGATTTCTGAACTTTAACTGTACTTCTTTTGTCGCTGTGTTTACAGGCCTTACAAGAATAGCAAGGAAAAAAACCTACTATTTTCCCTCCTTGTAGGTTTTTTTGTATGGGTACCATAGTTTTAGTGTGATATGCACTCGGTGCCAGGATAGATTTGAAGTTTTTAGATTTTCTAAAGATCATTTTTGGTTTCGGTGGTAAAGAATCTCCTATAATAGGGTCTGCTTTAAGTATACCCCAATTTTTATTTAAGATCTTTCTCATAAGACCATGATCTGCACTATACTCAGTAATGAATGGGACATTGATAGCCTCTGTATTTTCTATATTTGTCTTTTGTTTATATGAAAGTAGGGTTTTTCTATCAGTCTCCCTAGCCCGTGATACGGCCTTGTTTACAGTATCTTTATTGTATCCTCTATCTAGGAATTTTTCCATTAAAATCCCAATCTGATTTTCAAAGTCTTGGGGTCTAGAGCAATTTTTCTTGATCCTCAGACTTTGGCCGAACGGGATGTTATCTTTCCATTGCTGGAGATGACAGCTATTGGCATGTATGAAACTGTTAGAGTCAACTTCTTTAAAGTGGGTTTTTGTTTCCACTACATTATTTACCACCATGATTTCCAAATCTAAGAAGATGACAGTTTCCCTACTATAATTGAAGGTAAATTTTAGGCCCCTATCATTAGCATTCATATTATCAAACATCTTTAGTAGCTCTACTTCAGACCCCCTCCATATTAACAGGACATCATCGATGTAGCGTCTATAGAGCACGAGGTTTGCACCATAGCTGCCCTCCTGGAAGAAAGATTCTTCCCAATTGCCAACAAACAGGTTGGCATAGCTAGGTGCAAACCTCGTGCCCATAGCCGTACCCTCTACCTGTAGAAAAAATTTGTTATCGTGCATGAAATAATTATTTTTTAAAATAAAAGCTATACTCTTTAATAGGAATTGCTTCTGTTCGATCTTCATATCTGGATCAGTGCTTAAAAATTGATCCGAGGGTCCCGGTGTTCTACTTCCTCCCAAAGATCCATAAGAATGTAGAACAACCACCGGGTAGACCAATTATCTCCGGAATTGGGGCATTATCCTCAAACTTATCACAATATGTGGACATCTTTCTACAGAAATTTGTAAAAAATTTGAACTCATATCTTAAGGACTCAACTGCGGTCCTAAACATTTTGGAAAATTTAACTTGGGAGGATAATTATATTATAGCCACCGGAGACATAACATCATTATATACAGTAATAGACCATGAGAAAGGGGTTGCAGCTATTGATCAATTTTTAAGCACTGATCCAGATATGAAGATCGAACAGAAGCAATTCCTATTAAAGAGTATAGCTTTTATTTTAAAAAATAATTATTTCATGCACGATAACAAATTTTTTCTACAGGTAGAGGGTACGGCTATGGGCACGAGGTTTGCACCTAGCTATGCCAACCTGTTTGTTGGCAATTGGGAAGAATCTTTCTTCCAGGAGGGCAGCTATGGTGCAAACCTCGTGCTCTATAGACGCTACATCGATGATGTCCTGTTAATATGGAGGGGGTCTGAAGTAGAGCTACTAAAGATGTTTGATAATATGAATGCTAATGATAGGGGCCTAAAATTTACCTTCAATTATAGTAGGGAAACTGTCATCTTCTTAGATTTGGAAATCATGGTGGTAAATAATGTAGTGGAAACAAAAACCCACTTTAAAGAAGTTGACTCTAACAGTTTCATACATGCCAATAGTTGTCATCTCCAGCAATGGAAAGATAACATCCCGTTCGGCCAAAGTCTGAGGATCAAGAAAAATTGCTCTAGACCCCAAGACTTTGAAAATCAGATTGGGATTTTAATGGAAAAATTCCTAGATAGAGGATACAATAAAGAAACTGTAAACAAGGCCGTATCACGGGCTAGGGAGACTGATAGAAAAACCCTACTTTCATATAAACAAAAGACAAATATAGAAAATACAGAGGCTATCAATGTCCCATTCATTACTGAGTATAGTGCAGATCATGGTCTTATGAGAAAGATCTTAAATAAAAATTGGGGTATACTTAAAGCAGACCCTATTATAGGAGATTCTTTACCACCGAAACCAAAAATGATCTTTAGAAAATCTAAAAACTTCAAATCTATCCTGGCACCGAGTGCATATCACACTAAAACTATGGTACCCATACAAAAAAACCTACAAGGAGGGAAAATAGTAGGTTTTTTTCCTTGCTATTCTTGTAAGGCCTGTAAACACAGCGACAAAAGAAGTACAGTTAAAGTTCAGAAATCTGGGGAAGAATTGAGTATTAAAGAGTGTATTAGATGTACCACTAAAGGGGTCATCTATATTTTAAAATGCACTTGTGATTTGATATATTTTGGGGAAACAAAAAGAATGGTAAAAGATAGGATAAGGGAACATCTCCTTTGTATTGAAAAGGGAATGGAAGACACTAATCTGTATAAACATTTTAAATTAGTGCATAATGGCAGAACTTCTGATCTAAAGTATTGGGGAATAGCACATTTTAAACAAAATTGGAGGGGTGGGAACATAGAAAAAATCTTAAAACTCAAAGAGGCAGAACTGATATATAAATACGATACCCTATTTCCCACCGGCCTGAACTCAGAGTTAGATATTTCCCCATTCTTATTAGATTAATTTCCACTAGATCAAATTAAATTTTTATAAATCAATTTTATCCCCTAACGTATACTTGTGTCTCTTTTAATATAGATATACTTTCAATATAAATGTATTTTTTAATACTAGTGTATTTTATTATTCTTTTTAACAGCGCGGATAATTCACTTTTAAAGTTTTTTAGAATGAAGGTATAGATATAACCTTATTTATCATATAGTTTTTTTATATTATGTTACTACATAGTTCATAGAGCCCCATTTATATTTTCATTTATATTTTCATTCTACCTTATAGGTTTTTTAAAATAATCTAATTCAATTCTGTATACCTATTTTAATATCACTATCGCTATGTATTTTTTAATTGATCACTCTAGAAGATTATATGAAATTTTGTATCTGTTTTAATAATGAAGCTGATATATCATTGCTCTGAACAGATGTAGATTTGCCAATACTACCTTTAATTAATGATACACACCCCTTCATCTATGACTAAGAAAATTGTAACCAATAAGAGACTGAGGTACACCTTTAAAAAGGTACACCTGCTGCAACACCTCATCTTGAGAAAGCCCTGCAGAGGGAGAAACGCGTTGATGTTTGTTGCCCACTTCTGATTTTGAGAAGTATCTCACAGCTATCAGTTGCTGTTACAGATTGATACAGCTTGTCATCTGTGGAACTTTTAAAAGAATTTTACATTCTCCTGGCACTTGCTTGTGTACCAACATTATTAAGCCTTATTGAAGGTTATAAATGGAACTTTTGTATCTACTCTAAACAGTCGCATTCAGCACAAAACTACCGTTGTCAGTATCCTGCGTGCATTTGAGCACATAAAGAGCGGATACCTTGCCACTGTGAACTAAGCAGCTGCAACCTGAGAACGACCGTAATAGAAACCAATCGGAGTGCTCAGTCGGGCCAGCGCCCCCTTAAGTGACGTCACTTCCGCCACGGCGGTAATTTCATCGTTTGCTTCATCAAAAAGCCGCAACTGTTTGGGGGTAAGCCTGCATCATCTATCTACATAATAACTGTTACCGGGACTGCTTTATCCCATTTCTGGCCATTAGGAGACAAACTTTTGAAAAAATCGGTGTATTGGCATAATTTGTTTGATACGGAGACGTCCGTTTTTAGTATATGTGTTTTATTCTGTATTTTTATATGTTACATTAAATATTTTTAGGCAGAGCCTTGCAAACCACACCTAACTTGTCACTGTTTAATTCATTTTAGTTTATTTTGCTGCACCAAGCCCCTTTTTTTGATTATTCATAATATGCACGAATGATCTTTGCACTAAGTATTTGTCACTATTTAATATTTACCAACATTGATGTTTTGAAACGTATCTTTTGGAATTCACCACTTGTTTTTAATTTATCAGTATTGATGTTTTAACACGTATTTATGGGAATCTATCACCTGTTTTATTTGTTTCATATTCACCTTTAGCTACAGCGCTCCTGTTTAAATATATTTTTTAGCTGTTTTGTACATGCCTATATCAGGGACTTTTTAGGTATATCAGGAGTTTGGTGTTTTTTACTCTGCGCTTTTTATTCCATATTTCTAGAATCTGTACAACCAGTCCCTTTTGATTAGCAGCGAGTATACATTTTTTCACACATATATATTAGAGTATAGGTATAATATACCCCTTTTTTTTCCCAAGTGCATTTTATTTCTATTTCCCCTGTCTCCATTTTTACCTTCCAATTTCCTCTATGTCATCTACCCCCAGAATGGAGGATATTTTTGAATTTAGGGATCAGTTATATAAAGAATTATCTGACTATAAAGAGGAAGAGAGTAGTAATTGCCCTGAATATGAGAGTCTGGAAGAGACTATGATTAAGTTAGAAAAACTCTTAATTAAAGAATTAAAGCAAAAAACTGAAATTGTTTTTTTAAATAAATACACTGGAAAAGGAATTATCCCCAAAGGTCTAATTTTAAATAAATCATGTGCCTTTCCCCTCAAAGAGATTTTTCAAATAGAATGGGAAGAAGTATTATCCAAAGCCTCATTAGACTTAATAGAGATTCTAAAGAAATCTAGAAAAGATACCCTCATAGATTTAGAGAAAGAAATAATAGAAATCAAAGAGAAACTAAAAGATAGGAAGACTTTGGAGTTTAAACAGAAACAAAAAGCTATGATTGAAAGAATTGACACTCTAAACAAAGACATTTTAAAAACTAAATGGAAAAAATTGGATAGAGATACAAAAAAAACAAAAATAGATACTAATAATGAAACCACAAATGTGGAAAGCAATGCCCCTAAAGATGAGTGGACAGTAGTGAACTATAACAAAAAGAAAGACAATAATAAACTGATATATCCTAGACAATATAACTATGGGAATAGATCTAGAGAAAACAGAGACTATGATAGACCATGGAGATCAGACTACTCCAATAATGATAGAACACAGAATAATGGCTATCAATATTATAGAAACTCCAATACATATAACAGACAGAACGATTATCATTCAGAGGCAAATAGGGGATACTACAATAACGATTACCATAGGAATAGATATGCACCGTTTAGACCAAATAGATCAAATAGACCTATTTGGGAGAATAGAGAGAATTGGGAAACACCAGTTAGGAACAGATACACTCCCTTAAATTATGAAGAAGAGAGACCCGCTCATAAAGATAATAAGACTCCTTTTTTAGTGCACAGCCCTCTGAGGGAGGGCACATCAAAAGATTTTGTAGAACAGAACCAAAACACATGGGGACAAAGAAACAACAAAAAAAAAAACCTCTAGAGGAACAAGAGGGAGCGGCTCCAGCAAACGAAGCCAAAAGAGGGAGATAAACACAAACGGAGTATTTAATATTAGTAGTACTACTCTAAAAGAGGAAGAAACCAAAATACTGAGCTACGGACTCTCCTTTGCCCCTAGTACCAGATTAAATAAATTTAACACGCACATACACATTAAAAAGTTTGTAAGAAATCTTACTTTAAAAAGGTTCTATATGAGAAGCCCATTAGAAATAGCGTCCACCGAAAGAGCTACAATTAAACAAGATAATTTTATCCATACCAATTTAAAATCCAAATCCAAATTTAATCCTATCTCTGCAAAAGGCAGTCATTTAGAGACCTTCGAAAAAATGACCCTAAGAGATCTAAAAAAGATGCAGCCATCTAGATTTACAAAAAATAATATGACAAAAAAGGACAGTCTGGTTTTAGAGAACCTAAAAAAGAACAACAAAGTGACCATCAAGCCCGCCGACAAGGGCGGGGGGATTGTAGTAATGGACACTAGCTATTACGAATTTGAAGCAAATAGACTGCTAAGTGATACCAAAACTTATAAAAAATTAGACTTAAACCCTACAAATAAATTTGCAGCATTACTTAAAAAGCTTCTAAAAGAAGGAAGGGACTTGGGAATACTAAATGAAAAGGAGGTGGAATACTTGGACCCGAAACATCCGAGGGTCCCGGTGTTCTACTTCCTCCCAAAGATCCATAAGAATGTAGAACAACCACCGGGTAGACCAATTATCTCCGGAATTGGGGCATTATCCTCAAACTTATCACAATATGTGGACATCTTTCTACAGAAATTTGTAAAAAATTTGAACTCATATCTTAAGGACTCAACTGCGGTCCTAAACATTTTGGAAAATTTAACTTGGGAGGATAATTATATTATAGCCACCGGAGACATAACATCATTATATACAGTAATAGACCATGAGAAAGGGGTTGCAGCTATTGATCAATTTTTAAGCACTGATCCAGATATGAAGATCGAACAGAAGCAATTCCTATTAAAGAGTATAGCTTTTATTTTAAAAAATAATTATTTCATGCACGATAACAAATTTTTTCTACAGGTAGAGGGTACGGCTATGGGCACGAGGTTTGCACCTAGCTATGCCAACCTGTTTGTTGGCAATTGGGAAGAATCTTTCTTCCAGGAGGGCAGCTATGGTGCAAACCTCGTGCTCTATAGACGCTACATCGATGATGTCCTGTTAATATGGAGGGGGTCTGAAGTAGAGCTACTAAAGATGTTTGATAATATGAATGCTAATGATAGGGGCCTAAAATTTACCTTCAATTATAGTAGGGAAACTGTCATCTTCTTAGATTTGGAAATCATGGTGGTAAATAATGTAGTGGAAACAAAAACCCACTTTAAAGAAGTTGACTCTAACAGTTTCATACATGCCAATAGCTGTCATCTCCAGCAATGGAAAGATAACATCCCGTTCGGCCAAAGTCTGAGGATCAAGAAAAATTGCTCTAGACCCCAAGACTTTGAAAATCAGATTGGGATTTTAATGGAAAAATTCCTAGATAGAGGATACAATAAAGAAACTGTAAACAAGGCCGTATCACGGGCTAGGGAGACTGATAGAAAAACCCTACTTTCATATAAACAAAAGACAAATATAGAAAATACAGAGGCTATCAATGTCCCATTCATTACTGAGTATAGTGCAGATCATGGTCTTATGAGAAAGATCTTAAATAAAAATTGGGGTATACTTAAAGCAGACCCTATTATAGGAGATTCTTTACCACCGAAACCAAAAATGATCTTTAGAAAATCTAAAAACTTCAAATCTATCCTGGCACCGAGTGCATATCACACTAAAACTATGGTACCCATACAAAAAAACCTACAAGGAGGGAAAATAGTAGGTTTTTTTCCTTGCTATTCTTGTAAGGCCTGTAAACACAGCGACAAAAGAAGTACAGTTAAAGTTCAGAAATCTGGGGAAGAATTGAGTATTAAAGAGTGTATTAGATGTACCACTAAAGGGGTCATCTATATTTTAAAATGCACTTGTGATTTGATATATTTTGGGGAAACAAAAAGAATGGTAAAAGATAGGATAAGGGAACATCTCCTTTGTATTGAAAAGGGAATGGAAGACACTAATCTGTATAAACATTTTAAATTAGTGCATAATGGCAGAACTTCTGATCTAAAGTATTGGGGAATAGCACATTTTAAACAAAATTGGAGGGGTGGGAACATAGAAAAAATCTTAAAACTCAGAGGCAGAACTGATATATAAATACGATACCCTATTTCCCACCGGCCTGAACTCAGAGTTAGATATTTCCCCATTCTTATTAGATTAATTTCCACTAGATCAAATTAAATTTTTATAAATCAATTTTATCCCCTAACGTATACTTGTGTCTCTTTTAATATAGATATACTTTCAATATAAATGTATTTTTTAATACTAGTGTATTTTATTATTCTTTTTAACAGCGCGGATAATTCACTTTTAAAGTTTTTTAGAATGAAGGTATAGATATAACCTTATTTATCATATAGTTTTTTTATATTATGTTACTACATAGTTCATAGAGCCCCATTTATATTTTCATTTATATTTTCATTCTACCTTATAGGTTTTTTAAAATAATCTAATTCAATTCTGTATACCTATTTTAATATCACTATCGCTATGTATTTTTTAATTGATCACTCTAGAAGATTATATGAAATTTTGTATCTGTTTTAATAATGAAGCTGATATATCATTGCTCTGAACAGATGTAGATTTGCCAATACTACCTTTAATTAATGATACACACCCCTTCATCTATGACTAAGAAAATTGTAACCAATAAGAGACTGAGGTACACCTTTAAAAAGGTACACCTGCTGCAACACCTCATCTTGAGAAAGCCCTGCAGAGGGAGAAACGCGTTGATGTTTGTTGCCCACTTCTGATTTTGAGAAGTATCTCACAGCTATCAGTTGCTGTTACAGATTGATACAGCTTGTCATCTGTGGAACTTTTAAAAGAATTTTGCATTCTCCTGGCACTTGCTTGTGTACCAACATTATTAAGCCTTATTGAAGGTTATAAATGGAACTTTTGTATCTACTCTAAACAGTCGCATTCAGCACAAAACTACCGTTGTCAGTATCCTGCGTGCATTTGAGCACATAAAGAGCGGATACCTTGCCACTGTGAACTAAGCAGCTGCAACCTGAGAACGACCGTAATAGAAACCAATCGGAGTGCTCAGTCGGGCCAGCGCCCCTTAAGTGACGTCACTTCCGCCACGGCGGTAATTTCATCGTTTGCTTCATCAAAAAGCCGCAACTGTTTGGGGGTAAGCCTGCATCATCTATCTACATAATAACTGTTACCGGGACTGCTTTATCCCATTTCTGGCCATTAGGAGACAAACTTTTGAAAAAATCGGTGTATTGGCATAATTTGTTTGATACGGAGACGTCCGTTTTTAGTATATGTGTTTTATTCTGTATTTTTATATGTTACATTAAATATTTTTAGGCAGAGCCTTGCAAACCACACCTAACTTGTCACTGTTTAATTCATTTTAGTTTATTTTGCTGCACCAAGCCGCTTTTTTTGATTATTCATAATATGCACGAATGATCTTTGCACTAAGTATTTGTCACTATTTAATATTTACCAACATTGATGTTTTGAAACGTATCTTTTGGAATTCACCACTTGTTTTTAATTTATCAGTATTGATGTTTTAACACGTATTTATGGGAATCTATCACCTGTTTTATTTGTTTCATATTCACCTTTAGCTACAGCGCTCCTGTTTAAATATATTTTTTATCTGTCCCTTGCATTCCTATTGGCTGAAAGGTTCCAATCAGCCAATAGGCTTAGAGGTGATAAAATCCTATTGGCTGTTCCATTCAGCCAATAGGATTTGAGCAGCTCTCATCCTATTGGCTGTTCCAATCAGCCAATAGGATGAGAGTTCAATCCTATTGGCTGATTGGATGACTTTACTTGTATTCAAGATCCAGTTTACGACGGAGACCGTATTGAAGAGGAGCTCCTCTCGTTGGATGTCTTCAGGATGGACCCGCTTCGTGCCGGATGTCTTCAGGATGGACCCGCTCCACACCGGATGGATGAAGATAGAAGAGGCTGCATGGATGAAGACTTCGCCGGCTGGATGAAGATGGAAGAGGCCGCCCGGATGAAGACTTCTTGCCGGCTGGATGGATGCTTCAAGCGGAACTTTAAAAACTGTAAGTGGATAGTCTAGGGTTAGTGTTAGGTTTATTTAAATTTTTTGGGTGGGTTTTATTTTTAGAGTAGGGTCTGGGCATGTAAAAGAGCTATATGCCCATACCAATGCCCTTTTCAGGGCATTGGGGAGCTTAGGTTTTTTAGATAGGGTTTTTATTTGGGGGGTTGGTTAGTTGGGTGGTGGGTTTTACTGTTGGGGGGTGTTTGTATTTTTTTTTTACAGGTAAACGAGCTGATTTCTTTGGGGCAATGCCCCGTAAAAAGGCCCTTTTAAGGGCCAGTGGTAGTTTATTGTAGGCTAGGGTTTTTTTTTTATTTTGGGGGGGACTTTTTTATTTTGATAGGGCTATTAGATTAGGTGCAATTCGTTTTTATTTTTGATACTGTGGTTTGTTTTTTTGTAACTTAGTGTTTGTTTGTTTTTGTAACTTAGTGCTTTTTTTGTAATTTAGTAATTTTTAATCACAGTCACAATAGAAGGAATTCACTGAACATAGATGGTGAGCAGTATTAAAGTCAAAATTGACAGTGCTTACTTGTAATAATGTCACATAAAAGCGGTGACTAATATTGTACACGGATTCAAACTGTAAGTTTCTCACATTAAAGGGTGTCTGATGTGTAGCAGTCAGTCCGAAAACAAGTCTGGCCGGAAACACTTGACAATATTGCTACAAAAGTACGGGTAATGACACACACGGCAGGGGATACAAACAAAGAAATACAGGAGCAACCGGTGCTCAAACAGCCTGTGGCTGCTATCCCTTACCGCTCTGTAGTGTGTCTAAGACCCGGGCTCAACTTCCTCTTGTCTTCCGGAGAGTCCGCTCCAATCTTCTGCTGTACTCGACAGCGTCGCTGCAGTTAGGGGCGTGCAGTTGGGGGCATGTCCAGTCAACCCCACAGTTACCGTTGTACAAAATAACGATCTAGTCACCGCGTTAGTACAAGTAAGTTACCAAGCTCCCCTTGCCTCAGGACCTTGTCTGGCAATGTGGATACAAATGAAAAAGACGATCCAGGGCAAGTAAAAAAAAATCCTTTATTCGCAAAGTTTAAAAGGTTCCAGGAGTGTCCAAAATCTTGTTAGAAAGGCATCACAGGCAAACTGAAGGCTAACATGTTTCGGCTAGGTAGCCGTAATCATAGATAATTCAGTATACCTGTGGTGCCCATTTAAAAGCAAACCTTAAAGATAATTGGTTTGACAAATTTATCAATGCCTTTGTAGCCTTACATACAAGTGTGGGATTAATCCTTAGTAAGGATTCCCTCTAATGTCAACATTACATTTTGACAGTAAGCAGATACAGATAGTCAAACAGAGTTGATCAATAAAAGAAATGAAAAAAAATAAATATCAAAAAATTCTTAGGTTTAGGGGTTAATAATTGTAGGTAGGTGGCAGCGATGTTAGGGAGGGCAGATTAGGAGTTAATACTATTTATTCTAATGTTTGCGAGGCGGGAGTGTGGCGGTTTAGGGGTTAATACATTTATTATAGTGGCGGCGAGGTCCGGTCGGCAGATTAGGGGTTAATAAGTGTAGGTAAGGTAGCGGTGACGTTGGGGGGGCAGATTAGGGGTTAATAAATATAATATAGGGGTCGGCGGTGTTATGGGCAGCAGATTAGGGGTTCATAGGGATAATGTAGGTTGTGGCGGTGTCCGGAGCAGCAGATTAGGGGTTAATAATATAATGCAGGTGTCAGCGATAGCGGTGGCGGCAGATTAGGGGTTAATAAGTGTAAGGTTAGGGGTGTTTAGACTCGGGGTTCATGTTAGGGCGTTAGGTGTAGACTTAGAGAGTGTTTCCCCATAGGAAACAATGGGGCTGCGTTAGGAGCTGAACGCTGCTTTTTTGCAGGTGTTAGTTTTTTTTTCAGCCCAAACTGCCCCATTGTTTCCTATAGGGATATCGTGCATGAGCACGTTTTTCCAGCTTACCGCTACCGTAAGCAACGCTGGTATTGAGGGTTGAAGTGGAGCTAAATTAGGCTCAACGCTCCCTTTTCTGAGCCTAACGCAGCCCCTCAGACAACTCTAAATACCAGCGTTGTCTTAAGGGTGCGCTGGGAAAAAAAGCAGCGTTAGCTACGCGGGTCTTTACCGACAAAACTCTAAATCTAGCCGTTAGTGTTTTTTATTTTTCGTGATTTTAGTGTTAATTATTTTCGGTAAACTTAGATTTTTTAAATTTTTCTTAGGATTTGTTTTTTTAGTTGTAATTTAGATTTTTTTAATTTTTTTCGTAGTGTTAGGTTTTTTTTAAATTTGTAATTTAGATATTTTAATTTGTAGTATTTTTTATTTTATTAGAATACTTATGTTAGGTTAATTTATAGTTTAATGTTAGGTTTATATTTATTTTACAGATACGTTTTTATTTATTTAAATAGAGTTATATTGTAATTTTAATTTAAAGTTAGAGGGGTGTTAGGTTTAGGGGTTAATAGTTTAATTTAGTGTTTTGCGATGTGGGGGGCCGGCGGTTTAGGGGTTAATAGGTTTATTTAATGGCCGAGATGTGGGAGGCCAGAGGATTAGGGGTTAATAACTTTTTTAGTGGCGGCGATATCGGGGAGAGGTGGAATAGGGGTTAATAACTTTATTATAGTGGCAGCGATGTCGGGGTGCGGGGGAATAGGGGTTAATATATTTAAGAAGTGTTGGCGATGTGGATGGACGGCAGATTAGAGGTTAGTAACTTTATTGAATAGTCGCGATGTGGGTGGGCGGCAGATTAGGGGTTAATAGGTTTATTATAGCGTTTGCGATGCGGGAGGGCGGCGGTTTAGGTTAATAGATAGTTTATGGGTGTTAGTGTACTTTGTAACATTTTAGTTATGAGTTTTGTGAAACATTTTTGTTACACAAAATCCATAACTACTGCTATCAGATGGCATAACGCAAGCATTTTAGCCTCACCGCACAACCTGTAATACCGGCGCAATGGAAATACCACGCAAAAACGTAATTTGTTTAAGTGCGGGATTGACCGACCCGACTCCCAATAGCAGCGTTACTGCTTTTACACTGTAATTGCCATTTTTTCAGCTTTAAAAGCCGCAACGCAAAACTCATAATGTAGGTAATATAGTGGCATAAATACACCGAGATATGAAAGACAACATTGTTTAGAACAAAAAAAGGGAAACTTAGGGACATGCAAATATGTTTGCAAAAGATTTATGACATAACACATATACATATATGTGCAAAGATGTATGTACAAATTCTAGAAGTAATAATCATTTTAAAAAAAAAAAAAACATGAGATATCATGATTTATAGAAATACAAATACACATTAATTTATGTGGAAATATATATCAAATTTTTTTATAACAAATACATAGAAAATAAATAAGGTATAAATCTAGCTATTTCTTGGACATTAATAGATGGAAAAAAAAGATTAGCTTTAGAGAAATGTAATTGTTCATGGACAGTAATGGACAGTAATAAAGTTGGAAAAAACTGAATATCCGCAAAATTGATGACTCTTATTTATCAACAGTGCGATGCTCATCGCTCAGTACATGACGCGCGTGTTTTTGACAGACTTTTTAATAAATAAGGGCGTTGTATGTAGATTTGCGGTAGCGATGTCTGGCGAGCATATTGACTCCCGCGAATGCGTTGAGATTGACGCAATGATAAATAGGCCCAAAATATGTGTTACAGTTGTCCCCACAGGAGTGAAAAATGTCCTCTATCTATACTGTATCTGTGACTGTGGAGCGTTCTTCCTACCACATGGTCTGTCTCTTGAGATACTGGTACAATGAATAGTGATGAATCCTCAATCTTTACACTTTCTCCTGGGGTTCCAGTTGCCTGAACTTGGTACACCGTAGAGCCGGTGTTCTTTTAGATTCTGCTCCTTTGTCAGAATCAGCTCCCTCTGACTGTGCACGCTCTGTATGATGTAATCGCACTCCACATATGTTAAATAGGAATGTGTGGAATGCGATTATGTCAATCAGCAACATGTGCACTCAGTGGGAGCAGATTCTTACAAGGAAGTTGTGTTGCTGCCACTACACATGCGCTGTTGAAATGTAATACTGTCCCACAAATTAAAAGTGCACATATATACAGTATATATAAATAGGACACAGTTCAATGAAAGCACATCGTTGCATATTTCATCACCGTGAGAAGTGATTGAGCCTGTGTGTGTATATATATATATATATATTTATATACTGTATATATATATATATATATATATATATTGTATATTATATGCACTTTTAATTTGTGGGTCAGTATTAAATTTCAACAGCACATTCGTAGCAGCAGCAAGATCCGACACAACTTCCTTGCCAGAATCTGCTCCCTTTCAGTGTGCATGTTGCTGATTGACATAATCGCATTCCATACATTCCTATTTAACATATGTGGAATGCGATCTACATCATACAGAGCATGCACAGTCAGAGGGAGCAGATTCTGACAAAGGAGCAGAATCTGATAGAACACCGGCTTGGAATTACAGCTTTGGCATGTGTGTCTACGTCACTGTGACACTATGTGGGTGTGGCCTGATGCATTTCGAAGGGCTCCTCCCTGCTTCATCATTGGCTATACCCATAGCTCCTGAAACCTCATTTTAATTGTTCCATCTGGTGATATGCTGCTACTTAGTAGCTAAGTATTTAAATGTCTGTATGTTATTACACATCTGTATGGAAAGTGCTCCAAAGTATATATACATATGTATTTATTTGTTAATATGTGTATATGTTACAGTTAAAGTGCAGAAACAGTTAATGTGCACATTACCTAGCTAATCTACAGATTAACTGATTTGCTCAGTTAAAGTGCAGAATCTGCACTTTACCTAGGTAATGTGCACATTAACTGCTTCCGTGTAGTTAAAGTTAGAAAAGTTTGTTTCTCTCATGTAAACTGTTTATTGAAAAAGAAGCCGAAGAATGTTCCGATTTCGGCCGAGGGCAGATACACTCCAGATTGCTCTGTTCTAATCACCTAGGTAATGTGCACATTAACGGCTTCCGTGTAGTTAAAGTTGGAAAAGTTTGTTTCTCTCATGTAAACTGTTTATTGAAAAAGAAGCCGAAGAATGTTCCGATTTCGGCCGAGGGCAGATACGCTCCAGAGTGCTCTGTTCTAATCAGAGCCTCGGGTGCCGCAACTGCCTCTGGGAACCTTACCATGGGTCCCAGCCCGCACGTCTATTTATTATAGATTCGATAGATAGATAATTTCCCAGACAGAGAATTTCAAGACGTGCGGGCTGAGACCCATGGTAAGGTTCCCAGAGGCAGTTGCGGCACCCAAGGCTCTGATTAGAACAGAGCACTCTGGAGCGTATCTGCCCTCGGCCGAAATCGGAACATTCTTCGGCTTCTTTTTCAATAAACAGTTTACATGAGAGAAACAAACTTTTCTAAAAAGCTAAAGTGCTTAAAGTGTATTATTTGTTTTTCAATTGTATTATCACAGATACATTACAGCTAGAATGGCAGATATTTCACATTCTCAGTACGATGTTCTTACATTTATTTGTGCTCATTGCATAATTCCACAATGGGTTGCAGGGAAGTCAATTCTGTAACAATTCAGAATGAAGAATGGGAAATATACAATGCTTAGAAGTGTAGAGGCCAAGATGCTAATAAATGCAAAAACAGAATGAGAGCAGTTGTTATACCCTTGGGAAAACTACTATAAACTTGTTAAGAAGTTGAAGTGTGTTTGGGCAATGAATGATGCATAAAGTGTGCCGCACTACCCTTTAAGATTTTGTTTTTACCTCCATTTTCAGAAGAAAGTGCCCCAGGCTCTCTAAAAAAATTGATATGAACTGATTATCATAGGAAAAATCATGGGACTCCCTTTAGTTTATATATATGTTACTGCTAAAGTGCATTTTTTGCACTTTAACTAGTGCCTAGTAGGTAATGTGCAGATTATCTAGGTAATTTGCAGATTACCTAGGTAATTTGAGAAATGAAACAATTTTCTGCACTTTAACTGATCACCCTAGTTAATCTGTAGATTAGCTAGGTAATGTGCACATTAACTGATTTCTGCACTTTAACTGTAACATATATATGTATATACATATATACACATATAAACATAAATAACCATGTATGTACATATGTATATATACATATATACATATATTTAGACATTATATGTATGTATACTGTATATAAAAATATAGCTCTTTCCATTCAAATACCTTGTCATATACAGGTAGAAAACACTTTATCCAAACTGGGAGCAGAAAAAGTTTGGATTTCGTAATAGTTTGGATTTTGTAATATTTGCATCTTTAAAATGCAAGAGGGGATGGAACCTAGTGTAGACATTATGGGCTAGATTACAAGTGGAGCGCTAATTCGACAATAACCAGCCATTACAAGTGGGGGGTTATTGCTACCGTAAGATTGCAATTAGCCCTCAAAAAATTAACCAGAGGTCAGACCAATTGCCCCCAAAATAGAGTCTGTAGTGTCTTTTGTAAAATTTAAAATATTAGCATCTTTTTTTTTTTTTAAAAAGAAACTGCACTAAGCAGTTTTTAGGGGTTAAAAGTGGTGGGTGTGGGGTGTTAGCAAAAAACGCCACTGAAAAGTGCCTTTACATTGCGGTCTATGGGAACTGTGTGTTCACTGTAAATATATATGTACTGTATATGTTTATATACATACTGTATATATTTATCTGTTAATATGTGTATATACGTATATTAACACATAACTAAATATGTATATAAGCATATACATATATTTAAATTTGCTGCCCATCGCTGCGCGACTTACCCCAATCAGAAAGTACGCTCTCATGAGCACAATGCTTCCATGTAATACCAGCGCACATTTGCATAATACAGTCATAATACAGCTTATATATGGAGCTAAAGGTAGTTTTATATAATTTTTAATACTATTGTATACATAGAACCCTCAGAAAGACAGTACAGTACTGCAATCAGAAAGGTTATATTTGTTGTTTTAAATTAATAAAGACTACTGTTTGCATTTTAGAATACAAAAAAAACCCCAAAAAAACAAACAAACCGTGATCTTGAACCCATCGTTATTTAAAATCCTTATACCAATACCCCAAGGTAGTTAGCTCTAAACTCAGCAAAGAAGTGAGCCTAGCTAGGATAGTGGGCCCCTTTCAGGACCCTCCCTGGCCTAACTTGGTAATCTTGTCTTAGGGGTGGTACCAAAGAAGGAGGAAGGTAAATTCTGCCTTATTCAATATCTCTCATTCATTCCAGAGGCAGGTCAGTAAATGATGCCATCGACCTGGATCTCAGTTCAAAGCACTATCAATCATTTGATGGGGCACTCCACTTGTTAAGGGAGGTGGGGAAAGGGGCCTAGAGGGCTAAAATTGACGTGGAGTCGGCATTCAGTTTGCTTCCGCTGAACTCTACATAATTCCACCTAATGGGTTTCAAATTCAAGGGAAAATGATGCGTGAGTTGCTCTATCTCCTGCTCATTATTTGAAACATTCACTACCTTTCTGTACTTGGCAGTGTTGAAGACAGCAAGGTGTGACGCCCTTGCCCATTCTCTTGATGACTTACTGCTCGTGGGCCCACAAAATGTGCTAGACTAATAGACAAAATTAGGTCATTGTTTTTTGCAGAGTATAAGACTCAAGGGCCTTGTACTAGACTTACATTTATAGGCAAAGAAATTGACACTGAGCTTAGGTTGTGTAGATTACCTGCAAAAGGTGCAAAAAAATGCTTGTAACAGTTAAGGCGGCTATTGCAGCATGAAGCTTAAAAGTCAGAGAAATGCAGTTGCTTCTGGGCCTCTTGAATTTTGCGTGCAGGGTTATCCCCATTGGAAGGTTGCTTAACAGATGAATGGAGGCTTTCTTGAAGGGCAAGGTTGAGACGACAGCGAAGGTTCCCCTAACTAGAAATATACAGGAAGAATTAAGGGTTTGGTAGCTTTTCTTATGCAAATTTGATGGAGTCTGTTTGTGGCACGCCAATGCACAATCAACCCAAATACTGCATTGAATGTGGCTGGCTTACACGGATTCAGGGGGCCTATTTTCGAGGGGCTTGGAGTGCAGGGCCCTGGCCAGCAGGTTTTCAGGAGGCAGGCCTCATGAGGAACCTTTCCTTGCATTAACTTTTACCATCATGATGGCAGTCGAGTTATGGGGACCTGTCCTCAGTAACGGCTCTGTCGTATGCTGAACGGACAACCTTAGCATTGTACACGCAATTGAACAGTCAGTCTCATCAAGGGTTATAGTGAGTTATTTGAGAATTTTTTGTGTTGCGCTGCTTAGAATTCAACATTTAATTCAGGGCTAGGCATATGCCCGACATGAATAATCTGCTGGCAGATGCACTCTCACGTTTCGATTGCCGCACATTTAGGAGGTTAGCTACAGCAACTGCTTCAGAAGGTCTGATGTGTCCGCCATTCCTTTGGCAGTTGGAGGATCCTGGCCCTGCTTTTCTCTCTAGTCCCATCCACCTGGAATTATTACACTAGAGTGTTGAGAGAATGGAAGCAGTTCTGCAGTACGAGAAGGGTTGACATAACGTTGGCCACTCAGGTAATGCTGGTTGATTGACTGGCTACCTTGCGGGGCATTGGAGCAAGGCAAAGCGCAGTGCATAGTACGTTGGTGGCACTCTCTTACATTCACATAATTTTTGCCTTATGTGACCCCACGACTCCCTTCTTGGTTTGCCAGATAGTGAAGGGCTGGGGACGCACTGAACATCAGAGATCAGACGTTAGGGAGCCAATTAAGAAGCATCGCCTGCAGTAATTGCTTGATGCACTGCCAGGGGTTTTCTTTTTAGATTATATTTCGCCATTCAGAGCAACGTTCGCACTCGCGTATATCGGAGTCCTAAGGATAGAAAAGCTGATCTCCCCTTCCAAAAGGTTGAGGAATGGAGGCATCATAGTGATACACGTCAGGCCATACAAATATGCAGTACTGCTGTTTATACCTAAATCAAAAGCCAACTAGGGAAGGAAAGGGTTAGCTTACATTAAAGGCAGTGGGGACAGTGCCTGCTGCCCCGTGAGATGGTTGTGCAAGTTTCAGGCCCGGCAGCCTCAACAGGCGGTCCAGTTTCAGGTACACAAAAATGGGTTTGCCTTGTCAGAGTTTCAGTTTCGCAGGGTTTTGGAGAAAAACACTTGCATTATTGGCCTAGACCCAGGTGAAATAGCACGTCATCCATTTACGATCATAGGCGCGGCAACAAGCATGGTAGGGGAGGAATGTCCCAGTGGTACCATTTGTTGATATATAGATTATAAGGGCGACCGGTCCCAGTGGATCAATAATAGGAGTCGCCCCTTACTACATTTAATTGTTCATCTTGCAGGGATATTACAGAGAGCTACACCAGTGTGGATTGTTGGTCACTCCTTTGTCCATTGAGCATCTATTAGAGCGGTTGCTCTTCCTGGGGGCAGAATTTGGGGCTGTCCTCTGCCAAGGCATCCATTTGGTGGTTAGGTCACAGGGTGATGTGCTGGCAGGACATGCCAGGAACACTAATCGAAACCCATAGAAGATTTTGTTAGCCCAACATTATAATCATTCATTAAGGGGGTAACAATTTGGGCCTTATCCCGGCCTTGCACTTCCCTAAGATACAGTCCAAAATAGGGTGGATTAGAGCCTGGGTACCGGGTGTGTTATTGGGATGAGGCAAAGAGCACCACAGCCAAGCTGTTAAGTATCACTCCCTTTCCCACAACCCCCAGTCATTCGACCAAAGGGAAATGGAGAAAAAAGGAGTAACACAAGGTGTAGAGGTGCCTGAGGTTTAGCCAAAAATAACTGTTTTAAAATAAAGGGCGGGGGTTGTGGACTCACCATATCCTAAAATAAAAAAAAATGATCAAGTAAGCTTAACTTTTGTTTTCTTTCCTAAGATATGGTGAGTCCACAGCTGCATCATTTACTGTTGGGAACCAATACCCAAGCTAGAGGACACAAATGACTAGGGAGGGACAAGACAGGTAGACCTCAACAGAAGGTACCACCGCTTGAAGAACCTTTCTCCCAAAAGAAGCCTCAGCTGAGGCAAAAGTATCAAATTTGGAAATTTGGAAAAATTATGCAAAGAGGACCAAGTTCCAGACTTGCAAATCTGTTACACAGAAGCTTCATTTTTCAAAGCCCAAGAAGAAGAGACAGCTCTCCTGGAGTGAGCCGCAATTCTCTCAGGAGGCTGCTGTCCAGCAGTGTCATAAGCCAAACGGATTATACTTCGCAACCAGAGATAAAGAGAAGTAGCAGTAGCTTTCTGACATTTACGTTTCCCAGAGAAACAAACAGGGCAGAAGACTGGTGAAAATCCTGGGTCACCTGTAAGTAAAATTTTAAAGCATGCACAACATCCAAGTTGTGCAACAAACATTCTTTATGAGAAGAAGGATTAGGATATAGAGGAGGAACAACAATTTCATGATTATTTTTTCTGTCCGAGACCACCTTAGGAAGGAAACCAAAGTTAGTACGAGGAGCCGCCTTATCAGCATGAAAAATAAGACACTGCACGGCTGAGAGTTCAGAGACTCTCCTAGCTGAAGAAATAGCAATTAGAAACAAAACCTTCCAAGATAACAACTTAACATCTATGGAATGCAATGGCTCAAACGGAGCCTGCTGCAAAACTTTAAGAACAAGGTTAAGACTCCAAGGAGGAGCAACAGACTTAAACACAGGCCTGATTCTGACCAAGGCCTGACAAAAAGATTTCACATCTGGCACATACACCAGACGCTTGTGTAGCAAAATAGATAAAGCCGAAATCTGACCCTTCAGCCATATCTTATGGTAAATCTTTCTAGTTACAGGCTTATGAGCCTAAATGGCTAAAATTGATGTGGAGTCGGCATTCAGGTTGCTTCCGCTGAACTCTACATAATTACACCTAATGGGTTTCAAATTCAAGGGAAAATGATACGTGAGTTGCTCTATCTCCTGCTCATTATTTGAAACATTCACTACCTTTCTGTACTTGGCAGTGTTGAAAACAGCAAGGTGTGACGCCCTTGCCCATTATCTTGATGACTTACTGCTGGTGGGCCCACAAAATGTGCTAGACTAATAGACAAAATTAGGTCATTGTTTTTTGCACAGTATAAGACTCAAGGGCCTTGTACTAGAATTACATTTATAGCATAGAAATTGACACTGAGCTTAGGTTGTATAGATTACCTGCAAAAGGTGCAAAAAAAATGCTTTCAACAGTTAAGGCGGCTATTGCAGCATGAAGCTTAAAAGTCAGAGAAATACTCGGCTAGATTACGAGTCTTGCGTTAGCCTTAAAAAGCAGCGTTGAGGGGTCCCAACGATGCTTTTTTACGCCCGCTGGTATTACGAGTCAGACAGGTACAGGTGTACCGCTCACTTTTTTTCCGCGATTTTCGCATACCGCAAATCCCCTTACGTCAATTGCGTATCCTATCTTTTTAATGGGATTTTCCTAACGCCGGTATTACGATTGCTGGAAAAAGTTAGCAGTAGACCCTCTCCTGTCCAGACTCCTACCGCATTTAAAAGTCAGTAGTTAAGAGTTTTATGGGCTAATGCCGTAACCTAAAACTCTTAACTAAAGTGCTAAAAAGTACACTAACACCCATAAACTACCTATTAACCCCTAAACCGATCCCCCCCACATCGCAAACACTTAACTAAAATGTTTAACCCCTAATCTGCCGAAAGGACATTGCCGCCACTGTAATAAATATCTTAACCCCTAAACCGCCGCACTCCCGCCTCGCAAACATTTTATTAACCCCTAATCTGCCGTCCCTAACATCGCCGACACCTACCTATGTTTATTAACCCCTAATCTGCCGCTCCCAACGTCGCCGCTACTATATTAAATTTATTAACCCCTAAACCTAAGTCTAACCCCCCCAACTTAAATATAATTTAAATAAAACGAAAACAAATTACTATTATTAAATAAATTAATCCTATTTAAAACGAAATACTTACCTATAAAATAAATCCTAAGATAGCTACAATATAACTAATAGTTACATTGTAGCTATCTTAGGGCTTATATTTATTTTACAGGCAACTTTGTATTTATTTTAACTAGGTAGAATAGTTATTAAATAGTTATTAACTATTTAATAACTTCCTAGTTAAAATAAGTACAAATTTACCTGTACAATAAATCCTAACCTAAATTACAATTACACCTAACACTACACTATCAATAAATTAATTACATAAACTACCTACAATTAACTACAATTAAATTAAATAAACTAAAGTACAAACCCCCCCCCCCACTAAATTACAGAAAATAAAAAAAGAATTACAATTTTTTTAAACTAATTACACCTAACACTACACTATCATTAAATTAATTTACTAAATTACCTACAATTAAATACAATTAAATTAAATAAACTATAGTACAAAAAAATCAAACACTAAATTACAGAAAATAAAAAAAGAATTACAAGTTTTTTAAACTAATTACACCTAATCTAATCCCCCTAATAAAATAAAAATCCCCCCAAAATAATAAAATTCCCTACCCTATACTAAATTACAAATAGCCCTTAAAAGGGACTTTTGCGGGGCATTGTCTCAAAGTAATCAGCTCTTTTACCGGATAAAAAAAATACAATACCCCTCCAACATTAAAACCCACCACCCACACACCCAACCCTACTCTAAAACCGACCTAATCCCCCCTTAAAAAAACCTACCACTACCCCCTTGAAGATCACCCTACCTTGAGCCGTCTTCACCCATCCGGGCACAAGTGGACCTCCAGAGGGGCAGAAGTCTTCATCCAGGCGGCATCTTCTATCTTCTTCCATCCGGAGCGGAGCGGGTCCATCTTGAAGACATCCGACGCGGAGCATCCTCTTCCATTTGACGGCGACTGAAGAATGAAGGTTCCTTTAAGTGACATCATCCAAGATGGCGTCCCTTCAATTCCGATTGGCTGATAGAATCCTATAAGCCAATCGGAATTAAGGTAGGAAAAATCCAATCAGCCAATAGGATTAAGCTCTCATTCTATTGGCTGATCCAATCAGCCAATAGGATTGAGCTCACATTCTATTGGCTGTTCCAATCAGCCAATAGAATGCAAGCTCAATTCTATTGGCTGATTGCATCAGCCAATAGGATTTTTCCTACCTTAATTCCGATTGGCTGAAAGGATTCTATCAGCCAATCAGAATTGAAGGGACGCCATATTGGATGACGTCACTTAAAGAAAACCTTCATTCTTCAGTCGACGTCGGATGGAAGAGGATGCTCCGCGTCGGATGTCTTCAAGATGGACCCGCTTTGCTCCGGATGGAAGAAGATAGAAGATGCCGCCTGGATGAAGACTTCTGCTGCTTGGAGGACCTCTTCTGCCTGGATCGGATGAAGACTTCTGCCTCTCTGGAGGTCCACTTGTGCCCGGCTGGGTGAAGACGTCTCAAGGTAGGGTGATCTTCGGGGGGTTAGTGTTAGGTTTTTTAAGGTGGGATTGGGTGGGTTTTAGAGTAGGGTTGGGTGTGTGGGTGGTGGGTTTTAATGTTGGGCGGGTATTGTATTTTCTTTTCCAGGTAAAAGAGCTAATTACTTTGGGGCAATGCCCCGCAAAAGGCCCTTTTAAGGGCTATTTGTAATTTAGTATAGGGTAGGGAATTTTATTATTTTGGGGGGATTTTTTATTTTATTAGGGGGATTAGATTAGGTGTAATTAGTTTAAAAAACTTGTAATTCTTTTTTTATTTTCTGTAATTTAGTGTTTGATTTTTTTTGTACTATAGTTTATTTAATTTAATTGTATTTAATGTAGGTAATTTAGTAAATTAATTTAATGATAGTGTATTGTTAGGTGTAATTGTAATTTAGGTTAGGATTTATTTTACAAGTAAATTTGTACTTATTTTAACTAGGAAGTTATTAAATAGTTAATAACTATTTAATAACTATTCTACCTTGTTAAAATAAATACAAAGTTGCCTGTAAAATAAATATAAATCCTAAGATAGCTACAATGTAACTATTAGTTATATTGTAGCTAGCTTATGGTTTATTTTATAGGTAAGTATTTAGTTTTAAATAGGAAAAATTTAATTAATTATAGTAAATTTATTTAGATGTATTTAAATTATATTTAAGTTAGGGGGGTGTTAGGGTTAGGGTTAGACTTAGGTTTATGGGTTAATAACTTTATTATAGTGGCGGCGACGTTGACGGCGGCAGATTAGGGGTTCATAAATTTAATATAGTTGCGGCGACGTTGGGGGGGGCAGATTAGGGGTTAATAAATATAATGTAGGGTTCGGCGATGTTGGGGGCAGTAGATTAGGGGTTCATAGGGATAATGTAGATGGTGACGGTGTCAGGAGCGGCAGATTAGGGGTTAATAATATAATGTAGGTGGCGACGATGTCGGGGGCAGCAGATTAGGGGTTAATAAGTGTAAGATTAGGGGTGTTTAGACTCAGGGTTCAAGTTAGGGTGTTAGGTGCAGACATATCTTTTCTTTCCCCATAGGAAACAATGGGGCTGCGTTAGGAGCTGAACGCTGCTTTTTTGCAGGTGTTAGTTTTTTTTTTTTCAGCCAGCTCAGCCCCATTGTTTCCTATGGGGAAATCGTGCACGAGCACGTTTAGCCAGCTTACCGCTACCGTAAGCAGCGCTGGTATTACAGTGAGATGTGGAGCTAAATTTTGCTCAACGCTCACTTTTCTGAGGCTAACGCCGGCTTGAACAAAGCCTGTAATACCAGCATTGTCTTAAGTGAGCAGTGAGAAAAAAAGGCTCGTTAGCACCGCACAGCCTTACCGACAAAAACTCATAATCTAGCTGACTGTCTCTTCCGGGCCTCTTGAATTTTGCGTGCAGGGTTATCCACATTGGAAGGTTGCTTAACAGATGAATGGAGGCTTTCTTGAAGGGCAAGGTTGAGTCGACAGCGAAGGTTCCCCTAACTGGAAATATGCAGGAAGATTTAAGGGTTTGGGAGCTTTTCTTATGCAAATTTAATGGAGTCTGTTTGTGGCATGCCAATCCACAATCAACCCAAATACTGCATTGAATGTGGCTGGCTTACAGTCAGTCTCATCAAGAGTTATAGTGAGTTATTTGAGATTGTTTTGTGTTGCGCTGCTTAGAATTCAACATTTAATTCAGGACTAGGCATATGCCCGACATGAATAATGTGCTGGCAGATGCACTCTCACGTTTCGATTGCCGCACATTTAGGAGGTTAGCTACAGCAACTCCTTCAGAAGGTCTGATGTGTCCGCCATTCCTTTGGCAGTTGGAGGATCCTGGCCCTGCTTTTCTCTCTAGTCCCATCCACCTGGAATTATTACACTAGAGTGTTGAGAGAATGGAAGCAGTTCTGCAGTACGAGAAGGGTTGACATAATGTTGGCCACTCAGGTAATGCTGGTTGATTGGTTGGCTACCTTGCGGGGCATTTGATCAAGGCGAAGAGCAGTGCATAGTACGTTGGTGGCACTCTCTTACATTCACATAATTTTTGCCTTATGTGACCCCACGACTCCCTTCTTGGTTTGCCAGATAGTGCATTTTAGATTATGATATTTTGCCGTTCAGAGCAGCGTTCGCGCTCGCGTATATCAGAGCCCTAAGGATAGGAAAGCTGGTCTCCCCTTCCAAAAGGTTGAGGAATGGAGGCATCATGGTGCAACACGTCAGGCGATACAAATATGCAGTACTGCTGTTTATACCTAAATCAAAAGACAACTAGGGAAGGAAAGGGTTAGCTTACATTAAAGGCAGGGGGGACAGTGCCTGCTGCCCCGTGAGATGGTTGTGCAAGTTGCAGGCCCGGCAGCCTCAACAGGCGGTCCAGTTTCAGGTACACGGAAATGGGTTTGCCTTGTGAGAGTTTCAGTTTCGCAGGGTTTTGCTGAAAAACACTTGCATTATTGGCCTTGACCCAGGTGAAATATGTCAAGGTATTTGAAATATTATTAGATGATATACACAGGTATACTTATTATTATTTAATGGTGATGTGGCTGTGTACATAAAATAATTCACTTTATTTGTAAAACTCCAAAAGGTCACTGTATGTAAATCAAACCCCCACTCTCACTCATCAGAAGACAGTTGGCCTAGTTAATCTCAGACTGTCATTTCAAAGAAAGACAAATTGTTTCAAAAGAAATTTCCATGTTTATTTTGTATATCATAAATCTGGGATCAAACATGAAGTTTCCCTTTCTTGATTAACAGAACATCTGAGAGCAAGATAGTCACTTCAAAACATCCCTTACCCCATACAGTGAATAGAGACGTAAATATCTAAAACTTTTAATTTAAGGCCTAATGAGATGCTCACAATTTCAAGGAAGTGGAAATTAGCATGATGGAGCCTCAAAAATACATTCCCATATATGGGTTTCCTGCCAAGGTGAGGAGCCGATCCGTCTGGGAGAAGGTTTGAAAACACAAACATTTTCAAGAACTGTAATTTTTAACAACCACAAGTTAAATGATCCCCTATGGAGTTTCCCATGTGGAGACCCCAGACAAATTGGCATTTAAAGTCCCTGTATGGCATAAATAAAAATAAATAAATCTTGCAAAAGGAATACTATCTTCATGTAGTCAAGATAATCAAATGAATATATATATATATATATATATATATATATATATATTCAGACAATATATTATATATGAATATAGATATTTGGGAGATCGTCTAATTTTCTAATATTACATGAGTATTTGCTAAGTTTGATAGGTGACTATTTTAGTCGTTCTAAAATGTTTAACTGTGTCAGAATAATAACCTCTGTATCTCTTTATTTTTCAGACATATAATAACAAGATGTCCTATGAATATGGACCATAGACAAGATTCATGCATTCAGGATTTATTAGAAATATGAAATATATTATATTCATGTTGGGATGCAGTGCAGTACTGAATATGAAATATGCTGTGGTTTTTATATGAATGGAAAAAAAATAACCAAATGCTATTTTAAATGGATTTTAAGCTAATCAGTTAGCAGTATAAATTACTTTGATATAATATAATGTTAAAAACATAATGCGTTTGGTATTGGGGTAATTAGAAAAATTATATGATACTACCCCATCTATAATTGATATTGTAAGTGATTAATGCAATGTTATAGTATTGTTTGAATGAGCATTACATAGGGAGATATTTAAGATGTTGCAAAGATGAATGTTAGGACTGTATAGCTGTTTTTTTGTCTGCTGCCCCCCGATGGCCAAGGTCCAGTATTACAGCTAGAAGGCTTTGGCTGTTAAAAATAAAATTTTCTAGGGCCAATCAGAGAGATGCTTCCCAGATAACCAATCCGAGACAAGCTTCCGTTGTGCGTTCCCAATCTCACCAATGATGGTACTGAACAAAAAAGGGGAGGGGTGATATCAGATGATTTAACCCCATGCATAGAGAAAGAAAAGGAAGGCTGCTGCTGTCTAACTTTGGCTAAACTTTGGCTGGTAAACTGTTTTGCTGAAACCCTGGATGAATAACTGCTGCAGTTATTATAAGCAAATAGCTACTTTTTATTCTCCATATGCAACAACACTCCAATTTTGGTATTCTGAGGTGAGATTGGACCTGTTGAGAAATATTGTAAACTGGATATCAATTTGTTTATTTTTGGTAAAGTATATAAAAGGTTGCTAACTACAGGTAAATATTTAAAACAAAATATATGCATAGTCGCTGCAGTTAAATTACAACTGATAGATTTAAAGAGCATATTTATATTTTGGATTCCTGTTCATAGTCCTAGATAGTTTTAAGCTTGCCCTTTGTATACTAAATATTTAAACAAACATCCATTGTTGCTGTAAGTAGCAGACTTAAGGAAAAAACGTATTTTAACATTGTACTTCATAGCCCATGTATTGTAAAACTAATAATAAATGCTAAGTGATATCTTTGCAAGTATAGATTTATAACTCAGAATTGGTTTACATTGTAAGTAACTAAGAACTTATTTCAACTTAGATAAATTAGCAAAGGAGAATTGTTTTTTGCATAGATAATAGATACTATTTATGATGTTTTAAATTGGAATTATATAGGATAAATTGTGGCTAAAAAGCTAATTGTATTGCTTGAATGTTAGCAGCTAAATATCTTGGAATCTCATTGTGTTAATTGAATGAAATTCTATTGTGAATAAGGCTAGTTAAAAAGTTACAATTTGGTTTGCCTTGTAAAGAGTATTGCAACAGTTTAAACACTATATAGTTTGACTCATATTCTGGTTTTTACAAATATATTTCAGTGTGTCTATAAATATCAACTAATAAAAAGAATTCAGAAATTTATATTAATTTTATGGTTTCTAGAATATGCATATTGATTGAGGGTTTATATTAAAGAATAATTATTAAAAATATTGTATTATAACCCGGCCATACACTGACAAATAGCACGTCATCCATTTACAATCATAGGAGCGGCAACAAGCATGGTAGGGGAGGAATGTCCCAGTGGTACCATTTGTTTATATATAGATTATAAGGGTGAATGGTCCAAGTGGATCAATAATAGGAGTCACCCCTTACTACATTTAATTGTTCATCTTGCAGGTATATTACAGAGAGCTACACCAGTGTGGATTGTTGGTCACTCCTTTGTCCATTGAGCATCTATTAGAGCGGTGGCCCTTCCTGGGGGCAGAATTTGGGGCTGTCCTCTGCCAAGGCATCCAATTGGTGGTTAGGCCATAGGGTGATATGCTGGCGTAGAAGATTTTGTCAGCCCAACATTATAATCATTCATTTAGGGGGTAAAAATTTGGACCTTATCCCGGCCTTGCACTTCCCTAAGATACAGTCCAAAATAGGGTGGATTAGAGCCTGGGTACCGGGTGTGTTATTGAGATGAGGCAAAGAGTATCACTCCCTTTCCCACAACCCCCAGTCATTCGACCGAAGGGAAATGGAGAAAAAAGGAGTAACACAAGGTGTAGAGGTGCCTGAGGTTTAGCCAAAAATAACTGTCTAAAATAAAGGGTGGGGGTCGTGGACTCACCATATCCTGAAATAAATAAATTTATCAAGTAAGCATAACTTTTGTTTTCTTTCCTAAGATATGGTGAGTCCACAGCTGCATTATTTACTGTTGGGAACCAATACCCAAACTAGAGGACACAAATGACTAGGGAGGGACAAGACAGGTAGACCTAAACAGAAGGCACCACCGCTTGAAGAACCTTTCTCCCAAAAGAAGCCTCAGCCGAGGCAAAAGTATCAAATTTGGAAAAATTATGCAAAGAAACCAAGTTCCAGACTTGCAAATCTGTTACACAGAAGCTTCATTTTTGAAAGCCCAAGAAGAAGAGACAGCTCTCCTGGAGTGAGCCGCAATTCTCTCAGGAGGCTGCTGTCCAGCAGTGTCATAAGCCAAACGGATTATACTTCTCAACCAGAGAGAAAGAGAAGTAGCAGTAGCTTTCTGACATTTATGTTTCCCAGAGAAACAAACAAACAGGGCAGAAGACTGGCGAAAATCCTGGGTCGCCTGTAAGTAAAATTTTAAAGCACGCACAACATCCAAGTTGTGCAACAAACTTTCTTTATGAGAAGAAGGATTAGGACATAGAGAAGGAACAACAATTTCCTGATTAATTTTTCTGTCCGAGACCACCTTAGGAAGGAAACCAAACTTAGTATGAAGAACTGCCTTATCAGCATGAAAAATAAGATAAGGCGAATCACACTGCAAGGTTGAGATTTCAGAGACTCTCCTAGCAGAAGAAATAGCAATTGGAAACAAAACCTTCCAAGATAACAACTTAATATCTATGGAATGCAATGGCTCAAACGGAGCCTGCTGCAAAACTTTAAGAACAAGGTTAAAACTCCAAGGAGGAGCAACAGACTTAAACACAGGTCTGATTCTGACCAAGGCCTGACAAAAAGATTTCACATCTGGCCCATACACCAGACGCTTGTGTAGCAAAGAGGTTAAAGCAGAAATCTGACCCTTCAGGGTACTGACTGACAGACCCTTCTCCAGACCTTCCTGGAAAAAGGACAAAATCCTAGGAATCTTGACTCTACTCCAAGAGAAACCCTTGGATTCACACCAATAAAGATATTTACTCCATATCTTATGGCAAATATTTCTAGTTAAAGGCTTACAAGCTTGAATCATGTCTCAATGACCGACTCAGAAAACCCACGCTTAGCCAGAACTAAGAGTTCAATCTCCAAGCAGTCAGTTTCAGAGAAACAAGATTTGGATGAAAGAAGGGACCCTGAATCAGAAGGTCCTTCCTCAGAGGCAGTCTCAAAGGTGGGAGAGACAACATCTCTACTAGGTCTGCATACCAGATCCTGTGAGGCCATGCAGGGGCCATTAGAATCACCGATGCCCTCTCCTGTTTGATACGAGCAATGACTTGTGGAATGAGAGCAAACAGAGGAAACAGGTATGCCAGCCTGAAATCCCAAGGAAGCGCCAGAGTATCTATTAGAGTGGCCTGCAGATCTCTTGACCTTGAACCATACCTTGGAAGCTTGGCATTCTGCTGAGACGTCATCAGATCCAACTCCGGTACCCCCCATTTGAGGGTTAAGCTGGAGAACACCTCCGGATGGAGTTTCCACTCTCCGGGATGAAAAGTCTGTCTGCTCAGGAAATCCGCTTCCCAGTTGTCCACTCCTGGAATGTGGATGGCAGATAGACAGCAATTGTGAGCTTCCACCCACTGAATAATCCGGGCCCCCTCCTTTATGGCTAAGGAACTCCGAGTTCCTCCCTGGTGGTTGATGTAGCCACTGAGGTTATGTTGTCTGACTGGAACCTGATAAACCGGGCTAAGGACAACTGAGGCAAAGCCATCAGAGCATTGTAAATCACTCTCAACTCCAAGATGTTGATGTGGAGAGCAGACTCCTCCCACGTCTAAAGTCCCAGGCTGCTCCCCAGCCCAGTAGGCTGGCGTCCCTGGTCACAATCACCCAGGAAGGTCTCCAAAAGCATGTGCTCTGAGACAAATGTTCCTGAGAAAGCCACCACGGGAGAGAGTTTCTTATCGACTGATCTAGATCTATCCTCTGAGACAGATCCACATGATCCCTGTGCCATTGTCTGAGCAAGCACTGTTGCAGAGCTCTCAAATGGAATCGAGTAAAGGGAATGATGTTCATGGAAGCCAAAATCAGACCGATTACCTTCATAAATTGAACCACTGAAGGTCGAACAACAGACTGAAGAGAGAGGCAAGAGGGAAGAATTTGGGCTTTTCTGACCTCTGTCAGAAATATTTTCATCAATAGGGAATCTATTATGGTCCCTAAGAAGACTACCCTTGTAGTTGAAACAAGGGAGCTTTTCTTCAAGTTCACTTTCCATCCGTGGGAATGTAGGAAAGACAAGATCTTTGTGTGATATTTTGCTTGTTGAAAAGATGGTGCCTGAACCAATATATCATCCAGGTAGGGCACCACAGCAATTCCCCTAGACTGGATAACTGCCAAGAGAGCCCCCAGAACCTTTATGAAAATTCTGGGAGCTGTGGCAAGACGAAACGGAAGGGCCACAAACTGGAAGTGATTGTCCAGAAAACCAAATCTCAGAAATTTGTGATGATCCCTGTGAATGGGAACATGAAGGTACGCATCATTTAGGTCAATGGTTGTCATGAACTGAACCTCTTGCACTAAAGGAAGAATGGAGCGTATATGGAGATCAGCCAATCAGATTTTTCCTACCTTAATTCCGATTGGCTTATAGAATCCTATCATCCAATCGGAATTCGAGGGACACCATCTTGGATGACGTCATTTAAAGGAACCTTCATTCGGCGAGTAGACGTCGTGGAAGAAGGATGGATCCGCTTCGGCTGGAAGAAGATGGTTCCACTCTGGATGGATGAAGATAGAAGATGACGCTTGGATGAAGATGTCTACCGGTCCGGATGTCCTCTTCTGCCCGGATAGGATGAAGACTTCTGCCGCTCCGGATGTCCTCTTTTGGTCCATCGGTGCCCGGCTGGGTGAACATGACTCAAGGTAGGGAGATCTTCAGGGGGGTAGTGTTAGGTTTATTTAAGGGGGGTTTGGGTTAGAGTAGGGGTATGTGGGTGGTGGGTTGTAATGTTGGGGGGTGGTATTGTGTGTTTTTTTACAGGCAAAAGAGCTGATTTCTTTGGGACATGCCCCGCAAAAAGCCCTTTTAAGGGCTGGTAATAGAGCTGTTAACTTTTTTAATTTAGATTCGGGTAGGGAAATTTTTTATTTTATTAGGGGGCTTAGAGTAGGTGTAATTATCTTAAAATTCTTGTAATCTTTTTTTATTTTTTGTAATTTAGTGTTGTTTTTTTTGTAATTTAGTTTAGTTTATTTAATTGTAGGTACTTGTAGTTAATTGATTTAATTTATTTATTGATAGTGTAGTGTTAAGTTTAATTGTAACTTAGGTTAGGATTTATTTTACAGGTAATTTTGTAATTATTTTAACTAGGTAGCTATTAAATAGTTAATAACTATTTAATAGCTATTGTACCTAGTTTAAATAAATACAAAGTTGCCTGTAAAATAAATGTAAATCCTAAAATAGCTACAATATAATTATTCATTATATTGTAGCTATATTAGGGTTTATTTTACAGGTAAGTATTTAGATTTAAATAGGAATACTTTAGTTGATAATATTTAATTTATTTCGTTAGATTAAAATTATATTTAATTTAGGGGGATGTTAGGGTTAGGGTTAGACTTAGCTTTAGGGGTTAATACATTTATTATAGTAGCGGCGAGGTCCGGTCAGCAGATTAGGGGTTAATACTTGAAGTTAGGTGGCGGCGATGTTAGGGAGGGTAGATTAGGGGTTAATACTATTTATTATAGGGTTTGCGAGGCGGGAGTGCGGCGGTTTAGGGGTTAATAACTTTATTAGAGTAGCGGCGAGGTCCGGTCGGCAGATTAGGGGTTAATAAGTGTAGGTAAGGTAGCGGCGACGTTGGGGGGGGGCAGATTAGGGGTTAATAAATATAATATAGGGGTCAGCGATGTTAGGGGCAGCAGATTAGGGGTACATAGGAATAATGTAGGTGGTGGCGGTGTGCGGTCGTCAGATTAGGGTTTAAAAATATTTACTATAGTGGCGGCGATGTGGGGGAGGCTCGGTTTAGGGGTACATAGGTAGTTTATGGGTGTTAGTGTACTTTATAGCACAGTAGTTAAGAGCTTTATAAACCGGCATTAGCCCAGAAAGCTCTTAACTACTGACTTTTTTCTGCGGCTGGAGTCTTGTCGGTAGAGGCTCTACCGCTCACTTCAGCCAAGACTCTAAATACCAGCATTAGGCAGATCCCATTGAAAAGATAGGATACGCAATTGATGTAAGGGGATCTGCGGTATGGAAAAGTGAGCGTTAGACCCTTTCCTGCCTGACTCTAAATACCAGCGGCCGGCCAAAACCAGCGTTAGGACCCCTTAACGCTGCTTTTGACGGCTAACGCAGAACTCTAAATCTAGCCGATAGTAATTATAACAAGAGTCCTCAGCAGGGGAAATGGATATGAAGCTGCTAAATTTTGTATTAACTTATTAGCATAAAAAACAATTATCCCAGGACCTCCACACCTCAGCTGTGACTGAGGTGCTTACCTCCTCTCGCTCCTGCGATGATACAAAATGAAGGCCGAGATGGAGAATTCTAAATCACCAAACTCCGTTCTGCGATGCTCTACTGCGTAGCCGACACCGCTCCGGGCATAGAGAAAGGAGCGTCATGTGATCTGCGTGAAAGGCTGCGTCCCAGGAGGCGCAAAATCACAAGAGAGCGCCTCTACTAGATACACTGTGGAGTCTACATCAAAGGACTTCCCCCAGTGTGAGGCCTACACAGTAAAAAGCTGGAGACCGGTCTGAAACGCCCCTCTTGCGTTTCTGTCAACCCTTAATAATAAATTCCACATTTGTAAGGGAAGTACCGTAGCAAAACACAAAACACTATATTTAAAAAATCCCAGTGTGCTCCTCTAATGGTCATTATTAAAATAAGGGAGTTAACCCCGTCTCAACCATCATGTCTCAAGTGCCTGCCACCTGCCTTCATATAATCCCACTCTAGGGAATATTGTGTCCCAATAATATTGTGCAGGGTATTTAATAAAATATTTTCTTTTTTCTTAAGTGCATAGTCTCCCCACGAGAACACAGAAGCACTTAGATGGTAATCCGCTGTCCAGCAGGAAGACAGCTTCCAGGCATGACAGGACACATCTTCCTCACAGAGGCCCGTGGAAAAAGAAAGAACAGAGTTAACCTACTCTGGCTTTCTATACTAGGGCAGCCAAATGTTAGGAAAACGCAGCCACATTACAAGTTCCTAGCTGCTTTAAAGCCACCACTATCCTACTGCAGAGAAAAATGTGGAATATGGCTAGACCCTAAAATCTTGTTGTAAGCGCTGAAATTCAATTTTCTTTAGACACCAAAACTTCACCTCCTCCATGCACCAAGGCAAAGAGAATGACTGGGGGTTGTGGGAAGGGGAGTGATACTTAACAGCTTGGTTGTGGTGCTCATTGCCTCCTCCTGCTGGCCAGGAGTGATATTCCCAACAGTAAATGATGCTGCCGTGGACTCACCATATCTTAGGAAATAAAACATCTCTACAGGCCAGATGGTGTACACTTGTTGAATAAGGGGCTGAATATTTTTATATCAGAAGGGCTCTGAGCCCCCTCCTGTAAGTCAGGAATATAAGGGGTCTAGGTGGCGGCAAAAGTACGGGAGGCTGTCTTGTTGGTGGGAGGTTGAGCGTATAGGGGAGAGGGAGAACAGGGATAGTGTAGATAGGAAGTTCGGAATCACTATTTACGAGTAAGAGATACGCACAGTTGCAGGATCTGTTTTCCTTATTGAATGAAGATATGTAAAAATCATATACGTTGTAGTTTCTAATTATTTTATCAGATTGCAATGATTGTTATTAAAGGGGAATCCTGCTCTCTCAAAATGCTGTCTTTGCAGCTTGCCACGCTACATGTAAACAATGAATCTTGTGATGCATTGTATACGTTGCAGAGGATGACGAGAATTTACGTATACGTATTTGTGCCACTGTCAGGAGTGCCAGAAATGGAACGGGGTCGGAAGATACACAGCTAAATGGTGTAGGTAAAAATTTGATTTATAGAAATGACTTTGATAAAACTAAAAAAAAAAAATATAGCCGTTTACATGGCCATGCTATATAGAACAAATAGCACATGCAAGAAAACATAAATTATGCTTACCTGATAATTTCATTTCCATCTGTGGGAGGAGAGTTCACTGCTTCATTCATTACTTGTGGGAATTAAGAACCTGGCCACCAGGTGGAGGTAAAGTCACCCCAGCCAAAGGCTTAAATACCTCCCACACTCCCCTCATCCCCCAGTCATTCTTTGCCTTTCGTTCACAGGAGGTTGACAGAGGAGTGTCGGAAGTTTGGAGTAGTCTCTTATGGAGGGTAGTACTCTTTGAAATGGGACTGAAGTTTTAAGTAGTCCTGTCCGCCTCTTAGTGAGAGCATGGGTGAAAGTTAGAGTCCAGAGATGCAGGGAGAGTCTTTTTGCGAAACCATCCAGACTCATGATTAACAGCTCCTTAAGCAATCAGCATTGACGAGTTTCACTGCCTGCTTTATACACTCGAGTCCATGTCAGAAGCGATGCTACTAACCTTTCACACTTGAAAGGCAGTGTTTCTGTTCCATGGCATAGATTCTGGTAAGATCGTTTCATTTAAACACATATGATAACGCAAGAAGACAGGGTCACAGTGTGTCTCCTTTTATCTGTATAGAATCAAGGGTTAATATCCCTGGAAAGGAGGATTATTGAACAGGGGGGGATATATGCATAATATCTTTATTGTGTTTGATGCTACGTGTGAGATGAGGCTCTAGCAATGTGTGAACAGTCAGGTGAAGGGCGATAGGGCCTCTTTTGGCGCGTTTTCTCTATAGTGCAGGGGCGGTCCTGCATGGCACTCCATGTGACCCGGTGTGGCCTTTTCAACTTCCTCTTTTCCTGATCGGCAATTGCGGGAGACATAACTGTTTCCTTGTGTCCAGGTTATAGGAGGTGGTGAGTGCCCTGGCCATTGGTGTATAAAGGTGCCATTTTTCCTATCTAGTCCATATTAAAGCGCACGCTATGGAGGACTCTGATATATATGTTTTACTTCAATCACTAAAAAAGAAAACACTTTTCAGAACTATGAAATAAATAATGTATTGTTTTCAAATAAATTTACAACTCATAAACTATAAAGCATCCTCTTAAAACATCTGTAATGTATACATTACTGTACAACACATAAGGATCTTTAAAACAGGTAGAAGGAGACTATAGCACAATTCAAGATTTGTCTCACAGTTTGGGTAACAAAAGCAAATTGTACAGGTGATTCATCAATAATGGAATTAATCGGAATTAACTGTGAATACAAATACTAACTTAAAGGGACAGTCAAGTCCAAAATAAACTTTCATTATTCAGATAGAGAATGTAATTTTAAACAATTTTCCAATTTACTTTTATCACCAATTTTGCTTTGTTCTCTTGGTATTCTTAGTTGAAATCTAAACTTAGGAGGTACATATGCTAATTTATAAGCCCTTGAAGGCCGCCTCTTCTCTCAGGGCATTTTGACAGTTGTTTACCACTAGAGGGAGTTAGTTCATGTGTGTCATATAGATAACACTGTACTCACGCACGTGGAGTTCAGGTGAGCCACAACTGAGTGGCTAAAATGCATGTCTGTCAAAAGAACTGAAGTAAGGGGGAAGTTTGCAGAGGCTTAGATACAAGGTAATCACAGTAATCACAGAGGTAAAAGGTGTATTTATATAACTGTGTTGGTTATGCAAAACTAGGGAATGAGTAATAAAGAGATTATCTATATTTTAAAACAATAAAAATTCTGGTGTAGACTGTCCCTTTAAAGGGACATTCCGGTCAAAATATAAACATAGATGAATTTGATCTTTGAATTGAAGCATATTCCCAATATTCATGTATTGGCAAAACTTCTTCTAGTAAAAGTTATCACTGTTTTAGCGTTAACATTTTTCTCTCCACATGCATGTGAACATGTGAAGCATAGCTAGATATTCTCAGTGCACCAGCATTTTAAATTCTGCAGCTGCTCAAAGCACCATTTGGGTTTGTGTCATGTCAGCAATTAACAAATTCAGTCATTAGCAGATGGTACAAGCAAATTAGGCCTAGATTACAAGTTTTGCGGTAACAGGGGTGCGTTGCTAACGAGCCTTTTTTTTTTTAACGCTCCCTTAAGACAAAGCTGGTATTACAGGTTTTTTTAAACCCGGCGTTAGCCGCAAAAAGGTGAGCGTAGAGCAAAATTTAGCTCCACATCTCACCTCAATACCAGCGTTGCTTACGGTAGCAGTAAGATGGCAAAACGTGCTTGTGCACGATTTCCCCATAGGAAACAATGGGGCTGAGCCGGCTGAAAAAACCTAACATCTGCAAAAAAGCAGAGTTCAGCTCCTAACGCAGCCCCATTGATTCCTATGGGGAAATACATTTTATGTCTACACCTAAAACCCTAACATGAACCCCGAGTCTAAACACCCCTAATCTTACACTTATTAACCCCTAATCTGCCGCCCCCGACATCGTCGCCACCTACATTATAATTATTAACCCCTACTCTGCCGCTCCGGACACCACCGCCACCTACATTATCCCTATGAACCCCTAATCTGCTGCCCCTAACAGCGCCAAACCCTACATTATATTTATTAACCCCTAATCTGCCCCCCAACGTCGCCGCAACCTAACTACACTTATTAACCCCTAATCTTCTGCCGCCAAGGTCGCCGCCACTATAATAAAGTTATTAACCCCTAAACCTAAGTCTAACCCTAACCCTAACACCCCCCTAATTTAAATATAATTTAAATAAATCTAAATATAATAACTACAATTAAATAAATTATTCCTATTTAAAACTAAATACTTACCTATAAAATAAACCCTAAGCTAACTACAATATAACTTATAGCTACATTGTAGCTAGATTAGGATTTATATTTATTTTACAGGCAACTTTGTATTTATTTTAACTAGGTACAATAGTTATTAAATAGTTATTAACTATTTAATAGCTACCTAGTTAAAATAAGTACAAATTTACCTGTAAAATAAATCCTAACCTAAATTACAATTACACCTAACACTACACTATCATTAAATTAATTACATAAACTAACTACAATTAACTACAATTAAATAAAATAAACTAAAGTACGAAAAACATCAAACACTAAATTACAGAGAATAAAAAAATAATTACAATTTTTTAAAACTAATTACACCTAATCTAATCCCCCTAATAAAATAAAAAAGCCCCCCAAAATAATAAAATTCCCTACCCTATACTAAATTACAAATAGCCCTTAAAAGGGCCTTTTGCGGGGCATTGCCCCAAAGTAATCAGCTCTTTTACCTGTAAAAAAAAAGACAATACCCCCCCAACATTAAAACCCACCACCCACACACCCAACCCTACTCTAAAACCCACCCAATCCCCCTTAAAAAAACCTAACACTACCCCCTTGAAGATCACCCTACCTTGAGACGTCTTCACCCAGCCGGGCACAAGTGGACCTCCAGAGGGGCAGAAGTCTTCATCCAATCCGGCAGAAGAGGTCCTCCAAGCTGATCCAATCAGCCAATAGGATTGAGCTCACATTCTATTGGCTGTTCCAAAAAGGGCTGGAATGTCCCTTTAAAATCTCAGGCAGTTCTAGTAAAACATCTGGATGTTACATAGATGTAAACAGCAACTATATTACAGATATATAATTTTCATCTAAAAGAACATAAGATTGTTAATAAAATCCTTTTTTTTTTTTCTTCCAAATATTTTTATGTACAGACTTTGAACAGATTACAATCTATTGATCAAAAACAAAACAGTCATTTGTACATATCCAAATTTTATACAAAATCTTCAACAATCAGTGACAGGAAAATGGTAAATAAATCGATATCACATTAGTATCCAAAAAGCAAGAAAAGAACAAAAGATTATGAAACCCTGCATTCATAACACATCATGAAGGGGGTCACGGAATCTCTCAGGGAGAAAGGATTCCCACAGAATTTTTATTTCAAGAAATAAATCTCTTCGCCTGATTTTAATATATGCGTTTTCTTCCAAACCTAATACTATATTACAATGGTCAATCCACTGGGCTACGCTAGGTACTGAAGTTGGTTTCCAACTCTTTGCAATTAGGGATTTTGCACTATTGATTAGGATATATAGTAATCTTGTGTGGCATGAGTCTAATTTCTTGGGGGTAAGGTTAAACAGCCACAGAAGTGGGTCGTCACTAATCCCAGGGCCGAAAATTTTAGAGGACTCTGTAATGATCTGTTGCCAGTAAGGTAAGATAAGGGGGCATTGCCACCATATGTGCGCCATCGTCCCTTTATGGGTAAGGCAGCGCCAACATCTATCACTGTTTTGCTTAAACAATTTTTGGCATCTTACTGGAGTAAGGTACCACCTATGTAGTATTTTATAGTTCATTTCCAAAACTCTACTAGATATAGAGGTTTTAGTGATGTTTGTGAAGATCCTATTTAAATCTAATGGGTGGACGGTGATATCTAGTTCCTGTTCCCATCTCTCAATGTAATAAGGGGTTAGCCCTTGTGTTTGCAATTGCAATATGTTATATGTAAGAGACAAGGTGTGCCTAGGTGGGGACTGCATACTACAAAGGGATTCAAACTGGGATAAAGGTCTCATCATATTTCTTTTATCCGGGTGGTTAGTGACATATGAGTGGCATTGTCTTAATTTAAACCAGTCCTGCATACATGTTAGGCCCTTCTCTACCAATTCATCGACTGTGTATCATCTTTGTTCATAACCTAGGTGTAGTGCCATAAGAGACCTATGTGTTTTTTTGACAGTCCGTACAATTTTTCCAAGGTCTAGTAAAAATTCCGGGTTGTCTGTGAGAGGGGTTAGGGTTGAGGGTCTGCTGGAAAGTAATATATAAGAGGTTAAGAGTTTGTCCCATGTTATGAACTTTCCTGAGTTACCCGGGGGAGAGTGGAGAGCTTTTGTTTAGTGAATTTAGGACCTTAACATAGGGCACCCAGGTGGGAAGCTCCAGCTATATCGTGTTCAAGCTTAACCCATGACTTATGGTCATAATTAGAGAACCAGTCTATTACTCTTTGCAGGAAGGTTGCTTGCCTATATATGATCAAATTCGGAACACCCAAGCCACCCTGGGAGCGTGGGAGACACATTATATACTTATTGATTCTAGCAGGCTTTTTATTCCAAATATATTCGAAGATTTGGTTTTGTAAGGCTTTGAGGAATAGGGATGGCAAGGGTATTGGAAGTGTTTGTAGGAGATATAGAATTTTGGGGAGAATGTTAATCTTGAAAGCATTAATTCTTCCAAGCCATGAGATATTTTGTGAGCGCCATGATGACATTTCTGTGATTATCTTTTTGTGTAATGTTTTATAATTAGTGTCGTATAGGTCTTGGAGTCAAATATATTCCTAAGTATTTAATTTTTTTGGGTTGCCAGTTGAATGGGCAGGTTTCTTTAATTATTTGCATATCTGTGTGGGGGAGTGAAACATTTAATATTTCAGATTTAGAGCTATTAATATGAAAGTTGGAGACATCGTGGAATTAATTGAGCATGTGTAGGAGTATGGGAATAGATTTAACCGGGTTGGATAGGAAGAAAAGAATGTTGTCCGCATATAACATTATTTTGTGTGAGGATTCTTCTATTCTTAGTCCCTCTATCAAATCAAGGGATCGAATTTGTATGGCCAGGGCTTCTACTAGACATGCGAAGAGTAGGGGAGAAAGCGGGCATCCCTGTCGGGTGCCATTCGAAATTGAAAAAGGTTGGGAGAGCGTGCCTTTCACCCTCACTCTAGTAGAAGGGCCAACAAAGAGGGCAACATTTTTTGAAATAAAATCAATGTCTATACCGGATTTCAGGAGAACTGCTTTGAGAAAATGCCAGCAAACGCGGTTGAAAGCTTTTTCCGCATCCGCTGACACTATAACTAGTGGGACGTTCCTGCTGGACGCAAAGTCAATAAGATGAAGGGCTCTGAGAGTGTTATCTCTCGCTTCTCTAGTGGGTATGAACCCCACTTGATTCTTCTCTATAATATTGGGTATGATTAAGTTAAGTCTGACGGCTATAGGTTTGGCATATATCTTTACGTCCGTATTTAATAATGAAATGGGTCTATAATGCTCGACTCTATCTGGGCTTTTCCCAGGTTTGGGTATGACGGATATATGAGCTTCAAGGGCTTGGGGTAAAAATTAGTTATCTTCGGTTAGCGAGTTATATAGTGTCATAAGGTGGGGCGTTAGATAACCTTTAAATTTTTTATAGTAGTAGTTTGAAAACCCATCAGGGCCAGGGGCCTTTCCAGGAAGGAAATTTTTTATGACTTTTTCGATTTCAATTTTGCTGAAGGGTTCATTTAATGAGGTAGTTTGAGTCTTCGTGATTTGGGGGAAATTTAGTTTATCTAGAAACTCTCTTACTTTTTGTAGCCTGTTTATAGTCTCTGAGGGCTCTGTGGCTGTGCGTGGGGTGGAGAGGTTATATAAGGATTCATAGTATGCCTTAAATGACTCTGCAATTTGTACCGTAGAGTGTTTTCTGTGGCCAAGATTATTTTTTATCTCAAGGATGTAAACTTTGTTGGATCTATGTTTTAGTTTTCGGGCAATCTACTGCACTTATTGTCTCCATCATAATAGGTTTGTTGTACTTTAAAGGCTTGTTTCTTGTCTTCATATATCATAAGCTCTTTGACTTGAGCACGAAGGTTAGCTAGTTCTGTTTTTATAGTGTTTTTAGGTGGTTGAAGACACTGTTCCGACTCTAGGTTTTGTATCTGGTGTAATTGTGTCTGGAGCTTTAATTTCTGTACTTTTTTCTGGTGTGCTTTTAAGCTAATTAACTCCCCCTTATTACCCCTTTGTGGGCTTCCCATAGAATTCTGTGGTCTCGGACGGAACCCTTATTAAGTTCAAAATACTCTATTACTAACTTTTCAATTTTAGCAAAGTGTAGGGGATCTTCTAAAATATCACTATCAATTTTCCATTGGAATGTGGAGAGAGGTGTGTTAGGCCATGCTAGTGTGCATTTTATCATTGAGTGGTCCGACCATGTTCTGGGCAAAGTATAAAGGTTTGTCACGACTGAAAGACTTGTGACATCCATCATTACATAATCAATACATGAATGGCTGTGTGGTGAGGAGTAGAATGTGTAAGCTCTGACCTCAGGGTGTGTAATTCTCCATACATCTTGTAATACTAACTCTTTGAGGCAGGCATTCACTTTGGGACCAATGTGTGTAGGTAGATGGGACCCACCGCTTGAAGTATCCAGCGTCGGGTTGAGGGCTATATTAAAGTCACCACAGGTGATCAAGGAGCCCCTACTTTCCTCTAGAAGTAAGTTAGTAAGTTTCTTGAAAAATTTGTCTGGGCTGTTATATAGAGAACCTATAAGGATAAGGAAGCGTACCTCCCTATCTCTAAATTTCTTGGAGAGTGTAAATGGGATATTTTTCCTTATTAGTATACCCACTCCATTTCTTTTTACTTTATTAGAAGCAAAATAAGTGTCCCCAAATTTAAAATGGAATGTTTTTGGTTCTTTCCCATGTAAGAAACGAGTCTCCTGGAGGAACACTATATCCCCTGATTGATGTTTAAGGTCTCTTAGAACCACACCTCGTTTAGCATGGCTATTCAGGCCTTTGGCATTTATGGTAAGTAGGGTGAGGGTCGGTGTATGTACTGCATGCATCATGTCAGTGGGGGGTTTGATTAATGTATATGGGATATATAGTATTAAACATTTGTATGCTGTCAATTAAGAGACTCTGGACCATCTGTATAGGGTACTTTAAGATGCATGGATAAATTATAAGCCATATTGACCTTTCCTGTTCAAAACCATATTAACAAAACAACAGCAAAGAAAATAATACAACATAATAAACTAAACAGTAATAACAATTGAAAAGAGATAAATCTCAGTTTAGGGGAGAGGGATGCATGGCGGCCAGTCGCCTCCACCCTGATAGTGCAACTTGGCTAATGGATGGTGAATATGTGTCTATTCAGGCATTCTTCCCGGGAGGGTGACACCAAGTAGCCAAGCCTGGGTGAGTTGTTAAAGTAGTTGGTTATTAACCCCTCCGTATCACCTGGGCTTATCAAAGTGAAGGTGTGGTCGTAAGGCATGCCTTGATACGTCACTCTTTGAGAGCTAAAGGTCCCGGGGGACCATGTCTCTATTATTAGAGTTAAACATCTACTGATATTCTTCCAGGTGAAAGTCTATGAGCCTATAGTCTATGCAATATTAGTAAGCAGGCACATTGTGTTACATTAGAAGAAAATTTCTTACCACCGTCTTGATAGAGGGAGGTCAAAGTGTTCTTTCAACTTGTTTCCATAATACAGAGAGTGGTCACCCCTTACCCTTCACATGGAGAGGGGGAGGCTATGAGATCAAAGCAAAGGTGCTGTGGAGCTGGAAATAAGAAAGGAATCCCCGCTCCGCAAACTCTTAAGGGATGTGATACCAGTTAAGCTCTCTCAACAGAGCATATGTCAGTAGGCAGAAATTGTGCAAGGTTTTTAAAGAAGTATCAGAATGTCACATTGGAGAGCTAGATCTTGTCACATTCTTAATTGAAGAGGATCAGGGTATCTGTTCGTCTTGATTCGGAGGAGGAGAAAGAGTTGTTCTGTCTTTGCATTTCCCATATTGAACCTTTTGCCATCTAGTAGGGTGTTCTTTGTGCCTTGTTTGTGGCTCTTTGTTGATTCCCGGGTGACTCATAATGGGGTTAATTTGAGCAATTACAGGGGGTAGACCCAAGCTTTTCACAAAAGTGTCAAGATCATGTTGGCCTTTATAGGTGTGCGTGATTCCTTCTTTGTAGATAATCAGACAGAAGGGGAAGCCCCATCTGTATTTAATATGTTTATCTTGTAATGCTTTGGTGAGGAATCTGACTTCTCGCCTTCTTTGTATTGTGATAGGACAAAGATCAGCGTAGATTTGTATAGTATGGTCTACATATTGAATTTGTGGTGTTGAGCGTGCTTTGAGCCATGTGTCATCTTTATCCGTATACTTTAGAAAGTGAATGATGACGCCTCTAGGCGGTGAGTTGGGAGATGCTGCTCGGAGAGCTCTATGAGCCCTTTCCAGCTCTACTGGGGGAGCTTGAGGATCAGCCTTGATATGCTGGAAAAGGCCTTGTAGGTAGTCGTGTAAATCAGAGGACTGAACGGATTCCGGTATTCCTCGGAACCTCAAGTTGTTTCTACGGCTCCTATTTTCAAGGTCCTCGACCTTATCCTGGAGGGCATCTATTCTGGAGTCTTGAATCGTGGCTTGTGTGCCAATATTGCTGATCATTTCGTTTAAGGTATCTTGTGTTTCCTCAACATCTTCTATTCTGTGACCAATGTCCGTGATTTCTTTCCGAATGGAAGAAAGCTCAGATTTTATGAGCGATTTCAGTGAATCAAAATCTTCTTTACTTGGGAGATAAGCAATATCTGTTTTTAGTTGAGCAGCATATTCTGCAGACAGGGGAGCTGGTATATTAGTTGAATCTGAGATAGTGTTTCTCTGAGTCATCGGGTCTGTCATGTTCCCTTGAGAAGTCTCCTGTGTGTGAAAAAAGGTGCTGACAGAGACAGGTGTGTTGGATTGAGCTTTTAAACCTTTATCAGGTTTAGCTGATCTCCTTCCCGTCATGGTATGGAAGGCAGTCTACTGGTGGTATGGTGCAGACAATGTGAAGAGAGATATATAGGCCTCAATGAGAGTAGAGCACAACTTGTATTGCTGCAGTATCCAGTTTCAGGCCTGAGTGAGTTCTGAATTATTTAATGCAGGTGGAGCCTGCTACATTGCACCTCTGGTGTATAAATTAATAGGTGGCGGTTTACGGTGTATTGACCCTGTGTATAATGCAAGAAAGTTTCCTCAGTGATTGGTAGATACCTCTGTGCACTTGAAAAAGTACTTTTTTATGGCCCGTTGTACTTACTTGTTTATAAAATGTCGCCGTGCAGCATGTCTGTCTGGTTAATTTAGTGTCCCATATCCTTAGATGGCATCTGTTTACGTTTCCCCTTTATTCTTCCATTAATATATAGGTTCTATATTGCTCAGGTGGTAATAAGGCAGTTCTTGTTAAAGCTACAGGCATCATTTCACCTGCTTTATGTGTTGAAGGACATGGTGACTGAGTGGGCCCATTGCGGCCTTTTGATCTGGCGCTTAGCAGTGTATAGTTAACCGGTTATTACTCACTTCTCTGGGGCCAATCTGGTGACGTATAGGTACTGAGCCTCCAGGATCTAGTAACTGGGGATAGTCTGACAGCTTGTACTTCTCAGACAAGGCAAGTTGAGCTAGCGGTGCGCACTTTGTTGCGTATGTTGCTCCAGTAGTATGCGGGAGTCTGAAAGGAGGTAGAAAAAGTTTCTAATTCGATTCAGGGCATGTTCCACTGGCATATGGGGGTCAATTAGAGAGGTTACCCGCAATTTAACGAGGTTAGGGTGAGGAAGACTAGCCGCTCTTGCACGGAGCTCTCCTACACAGCGGCCATCTTCTTTCACAGCCAAGCTCCGCCTCCAATAAAATACTTTTATGTACTAGATAATTTTATAATTGTACTATTGCGTGCAGAGAACTCTCAGCTAGATTACAAGTTGTGCGTTAGGGTTAAAAAGCAGCGTTGAGAAGTCCCAACGCTGCTTTTTAACGCCCGCTGGTATTACGAGTCTTGCAGTTACAGGTGTACCGCTCAATTTTTTGGCCAGACTCGGAAATACCGCAAATCCACTTACATAAATTGCGTATCCTCTTTTTTCAATGGGACTTGCATAGCGCCGGTCTTTAAAAAGTGAGCGGTAGACCCTCTCCTGTCAAGACTGGTACCGCATTTTAAAGAGTTTTACACTACAACGCTGTAGCATAAAACTCTTAACTAAAGTGCTAAAAAGTACACTAACACCCATAAACTACCTATTAACCCCTAAACCGAGGCCCCCCACATCGCAAACACTATAATAAATTTTTTAACCCCTAATCTGCCGAACCGGACATCGCTGCCACTATAATAAACATATTAACCCCTAAACCGCTGCACTCCAGCATTGCAAACACTAGTTAAATATTATTAACCCCTAATCTGCCGGCCCTAACATCGCCGACACCTACCTACATTTATTAACCCCTAATCTGCCGCCCCCAACGTCGCCGCCACTATAATAAAGTTATTAACCCCTAAACCTAAGTCTAACCCTAACCCCCCCTAACTTAAATATAATTACAATAAATCTAAATAAAATTACTACAATTCACTAAATTATTCCTATTTAAAACTAAATACTTACCTATAAAATAAACCCTAACGGCTAGATTTAGATTTCTGCGGCCAAAGGGGTGCGTTAGCTACGCTGGCTTTTTTTCTCCCGCACCTTTTAAATACCGCTGGTATTTAGAGTTCACAGAAGGGCTGCGTTAGGCTCCAAAAAGGGAGCGTAGAGCATATTTACCGCCACTGCAACTCTAAATACCAGCGTTGCTTACGGACGCGGCCAGCTTCAAAAACGTGCTCGTGCACGATTCCCCCATAGGAAACAATGGGGCTGTTTGAGCTAAAAAAAAACCCAGCGTTCAGCTCCTAACGCAGCCCCATTGTTTCCTATGGGGAATCACTTCCTATGTCTGCACCTAACACCCTAACATGTACCCCGAGTCTAAACACCCCTAACCTTACACTTATTAACCCCTAATCTGCCGCCCACGCTATCGCTGACCCCTGCATATTATTATTAACCCCTAATCTGCCGCTCCGTACACCGCCGCAACCTAAATTACACCTATGTACCCCCTAATCTGCTGCCCCTAACATCGCCGACCACTATGTTATATTTATTAACCCCTAATCTGCCGCCCCCGCTATTGCTGACACCTGCATATTATTATTAACCCCTAATCTGCCGCTCCGTACACCGCCGCAAACTAAATTATACCTATGTACCCCTAATCTGCTGCCCCTAACACCGCCGACCCCTATATTATAGTTATTAACCCCTAATCTGCCGCCCCCAACGTCGCCTCCACCTACCTACAATTATTAACCCCTAATCTGCCAACCGGATCTCACCGCTACTATAATAAATGTATTAACCCCTAAAGCTAAGTCTAACCCTAACCCTATAATTTAAATCTAACGAAATAAATTAACTATTATTAAATAAATTATTCCTATTTAAAGCTAAATACTTACCTGTAAAATAAATCCTAACCTAAGTTACAATTAAACCTAACACTACACTATCAATAAATTAATTAAATACAATACCTACAATTATCTACAATTAAACCTAACACTACACTATCAATAAATTAATTAAATACAATATCTACAAATAAATACAATGAAATAAACTAACTAAAGTACAAAAAATAAAAAAGAACTAAGTTACAAAAAATAAAAAAATATTTACAAACATTAGAAAAATATTACAACAATTTTAAACTAATTACACCTACTCTAAGCCCCTAATAAAATAACAAAGCCCCCCAAAATAAAAAAAATGCCCTACCCTATTCTAAATTAAAAAAGTTCAAAGCTCTTTTACCTTACCAGCCCTGAAAAGGGCCCTTTGTGGGGCATGCCCCAAAGAATTCAGCTCTTTTGCCTGTAAAAAAACCCACATACAATACCCCCCCCAACATTACAACCCACCACCCACATACTCCTAATCTAACCCAAACCCCCCTTAAATAAACCTAACACAAAGCCCCTGAAGATCTTCCTACCTTATCTTCACCTCGCCGGGTATCACACCGATCCGTCCTGGCTCCGATGTCTTGATCCAAGCCCAAGCGGGGGGCTGAAGATGTCTATGATCCGGCTGAAGTCTTCATCCAAGCGGGAGCTGAAGAGGTCCATGATCCGACTGAAGTCTTCTATCAACGGCATCTTCAATCTTCTTTCTTCCAGATCCATGTTCATCCCGCCGACGCGGAACATCCATCTTCATCGACGACTTCCCGACGAATGACGGTTCCGATCAGCCAATCAGATTGAGCTCGCATTCTATTGTCTGATCGAAACAGCCAATAGAATGCGAGCTCAATCTGATTGGCTGATCGGATCAGCCAATCGGATTGAACTTGATTCTGATTGGCTGATTCCATCAGCCAATCAGAATTTTCCTACCTTAATTCCGATTGGCTGATAGAATCCTATCAGCCAATCGGAATTTGAGGGACGCCATCTTGGATGACGTCCCTTAAAGGAATCGTCATTCGTCGGGACGTCGTCGGTGAAGATGGATGTTCCGCGTCGGCGGGATGAACATGGATCTGGAAGAAAGAAGATTGAAGATGCCGTTGATAGAAGACTTCAGTCGGATCATGGACCTCTTCAGCTCCCGCTTGGATGAAGACTTCAGCTGGATCATGGACATCTTCAGCCCCCCGCTTGGGCTTGGATCAAGACATCGGAGCCAGGACGGATCGGTGTGATACCCGGCGAGGTGAAGATAAGGTAGGAAGATCTTCAGGGGCTTAGTGTTAGGTTTATTTAAGGGGGGTTTGGGTTAGATTAGGGGTATGTGGGTGGTGGGTTGTAATGTTGGGGGGGTATTGTATGTGTTTTTTTTACAGGCAAAAGAGCTGAATTCTTTGGGGCATGCCCCGCAAAGGGCCCTTTTCAGGGCTGGTAAGGTAAAAGAGCTTTGAACTTTTTAAATTTAGAATAGGGTAGGGCATTTTTTTATTTTGGGGGGCTTTGTTATTTTATTAGGGGGCTTAGAGTAGGTGTAATTAGTTTAAAATTGTAATATTTTTCTAATGTTTGTAAATATTTTTTTATTTTTTGTAACTTAGTTCTTTTTTATTTTTTGTACTTTAGTTAGTTTATTTCATTGTATTTATTTGTAGATATTGTATTTAATTAATTTATTGATAGTGTAGTGTTAGGTTTAATTGTAGATAATTGTAGGTATTGTATTTAATTAATTTATTGATAGTGTAGTGTTAGGTTTAATTGTAACTTAGGTTAGGATTTATTTTACAGGTAATTTTGTAATTATTTTAACTAGGTAACTATTAAATAGTTATTAACTATTTAATAGCTATTGTACCTGGTTAATATAATTACAAAGTTGCCTGTAAAATAAATATTAATCCTAAAATAGCTACAATATAATTATAATTTATATTGTAGCTATATTAGGGTTTATTTTACAGGTAAGTATTTAGCTTTAAATAGGAATAATTTATGTAATAAGAGTTAATTTATTTCGTTAGATTTAAATTATATTTAACTTAGGGGGGTGTTAGGGTTAGGGTTAGACTTAGCTTTAGGGGTTAATACATTTATTATAGTAGCGGTGAGATCCGGTCGGCAGATTAGGGTTTAATAATTGTAGGTAGGTGGAGGCGACGTTGGGGGCGGCAGATTAGGGGTTAATAAATATAATATAGGGGTCGGCGGTGTTAGGGGCAGCAGATTAGGGGTACATAGGGATAACGTAGCTGGCGGCGGTGTACGGAGCGGCAGATTAGGGGTTAATAATAATATGCAGGTGTCAGCGATAGCGGGGGCGGCAGATTAGGGGTTAATAAATATAATATAGGGGTCGGCGATGTTAGGGGCAGCAGATTAGGGGTACATAGGGATAACGTAGCTGGCGGCGGTGTACGGAGCGGCAGATTAGGGGTTAAAAATTTTTAATAGAGTGGCGGCGATGTGGGGGGACCTCGGTTTAGGGGTATATAGGTAGTTTATGGGTGTTAGTGTACTTTAGAGCACAGTAGTTAAGAGCTTTATAAACCGGCGCTAGCCCAGAAAGCTCTTAACTACTGACTTTTTTCTGCGGCTGGAGTTTTGTCGTTAGATTTCTAACGCTCACTTCAGCCACGACTCTAAATACCGGCATTAGAAAGATCCCATTGAAAAGATAGGATACGCAAATGGCGTAGGGGGATCTGCGGTATGGAAAAGTCGCGGCTGCAAAGTGAGCGTTAGACCCTTTCCTGACTAACTCCAAATACCAGCGGGCGGTAAAAACCAGCGTTAGGAGCCTCTAACGCTGGTTTTGACGGCTACCGCCCAACTCTAAATCTAGGCCTAAGATAGCTACACTATAACTAATAGTTACATTGTAGCTAGGATCGGATCAGCCAATCGGATTGAACTTGATTCTGATTGGCTGATTCCATCAGCCAATCAGAATTTTCCTACCTTAATTCCGATTGGCTGATAGAATCCTATCAGCCAATCGGAATTCGAGGGACGCCATCTTGGATGACGTCCCTTAAAGGAACCGTCATTCGTCGGGAAGTCGTCGGTGAAGATGGATGTTCCGCGTCGGCGGGATGAACATGGATCCGGAAGAAAGAAGATTGAAGATGCCGTTGATAGAAGACTTCAGCCGGATCATGGACCTCTTCAGCTCCCGCTTGGATGAAGACTTCAGCCGGATCATGGACATCTTCAGCCCCCCGCTTGGGCTTGGATCAAGACATCGGAGCCAGGACAGATCGGTGTGATACCCGGCGAGGTGAAGATAAGGTAGGAAGATCTTCAGGGGCTTAGTGTTAGGTTTATTTAAGGGGGGTTTGGGTTAGATTAGGGGTATGTGGGTGGTGGGTTGTAATGTTGGGGGGGGTATTGTATGTGTTTTTTTTACAGGCAAAAGAGCTGAATTCTTTGGGGCATGCCCCGCAAAGGGCCCTTTTCAGGGCTGGTAAGGTAAAAGAGCTTTGAACTTTTTTAATTTAGAATAGGGTAGGGCATTTTTTTATTTTGGGGGGCTTTGTTAAAATTGTTGTAATATTTTTCTAATGTTTGTAAATATTTTTTTATTTTTTGTAACTTAGTTAGTTTATTTAATTGTATTTATTTGTAGGTATTGTATTTAATTAATTTATTGATAGTGTAGTGTTAGGTTTAATTTTAGATAATTGTAGGTATTGTATTTAATTAATTTATTGATAGTGTAGTGTTAGGTTTAATTGTAACTTAGGTTAGGATTTATTTTACAGGTAATTTTGTAATTATTTTAACTAGGTAACTATTAAATAGTTATTAACTATTTAATAGCTATTGTACCTGGTTAATATAATTACAAAGTTGCCTGTAAAATAAATATTAATCCTAAAATAGCTACAATATAATTATAATTTATATTGTAGCTATATTAGGGTTTATTTTACAGGTAAGTATTTAGCTTTAAATAGGAATAATTTATTTAATAAGAGTTAATTTATTTCGTTAGATTTAAATTATATTTAACTTAGGGGGGTGTTAGGGTTAGATTTAGACTTATCTTTAGGGGTTAATACATTTATTATAGTAGCGGTGTGGTCCGGTCGGCAGATTAGGGGTTAATTATTGCAGGTAGGTGGAGGCAACGTTGGGGGCGGCAGATTAGGGGTTAATAAATATAATATAGGGGTCGGCTGTGTTAGGGGCAGCAGATTAGGGGTACATAGGGATAATGTAGGTTGCGGTGGTGTACGGAGCGGCAGATTAGGGGTTAAAAAAAATATGCAGGTGTCAGCGATAGCGGGGGCGGCAGATTAGGGGTTAATAAATATAATATAGGGGTCGGCGGTGTTAGGGGCAGCAGATTAGGGGTACATAGGGATAATGTAGGTTGCGGCGGTGTACGGAGCGGCAGATTAGGGGTTAATAATAATATGCAGGGGTCAGCGATAGCGGGGGCGGCAGATTAGGGGTTAATAAGTGTAAGGTTAGGGGTGTTTAGACTGGGGGTACATGTTAGAGTGTTAGGTGCAGACTTAGGAAGTGTTTCCCCATAGGAAACAATGTAGCTGCGTTAGGAGCTGAACGCTGCTTTTTTGCAGGTGTTAGTTTTTTTTCAGCTCAAACAGCCCCATTGTTTCCTATTGGGGAATCGTGCACGAGCACGTTTTTGAAGCTGGCCGCGTCCATAAGCAACGCTGGTATTGAGAGTTGCAGTGGCGGTAAATATGCTCTACACTCCCTTTTTGGAGCCTAACGCAGCCCTTCTGTGAACTCTAAATACCAGCGGTATTTAAAAGGTGCGGGAGAAAAAAAGCCAGCGTAGCTAACGCACCCCTTTGGCAGCAGAACTCTAAATCTAGCCGTTAGGGTTTATTTTTATTTTACAGGCAACTTTCTATTTACTTTAACTAGGTAGAATAGTTATTAAATAGTTATTAACTATTTATTAACTACCTAGTTAAAATAAAGACAAGTTTACCTGTAAAATAAAACCTAACCTAAGTTACAATTACACCTAACACTACACTATAATTAAATCAATTACCTAAACTAAATACAATTAATTACAATTTAAAAAACTTATCTAAAGTACGAAAACAAACACTAAATTACAGAAAATAATAAAATAATTACAAGATTTTTTAACTAATTACACCTACTCTAATCCCCTTAAGAAAATAAAAAAGCCCCCCAAAATAAAAAAAGCTCTACCCTACACTAAATTACAAATAGCCCTTAAAAGGGCCTTTTGCGGGGCATTGCCCCAAAGTAATCAGCTCTTTTACCTGGAAAAAAAAATTACAAATATCCCCCCAAAATTAAAACCCACCACCCACACAGCCAACCCTACTCTAAAACCCACCCAATCCCCCCTTAAAAAAACCTAACACTAACCCCTTGAAGATCACCCTACCGTGAGACGTCTTCACCTAACTGGAACTCCAGACGGGCAGAAGTCTTCATCCAGACGGCATCTTCTATATTCATCCATCTGGCGCGGAGCGGCTCCATCTTCAAGACATCCGAATGAAGGTTACTTTAAGTGACGTCATCCAAGATGGCGTCCCTTCCATATTCCGATTGGCTGATAGAATTCTATCAGCCAATCGGAATTAAGGTAGGAAAAATCCTATTGGCTGATCCAATCAGCCAATAGAATGGGAGGTCAATAGAATTGAGCTCGCATTCTATTGGCTGATTGGATCAGCCAATAGGATTGTCTTGAAGATGGAGCCGCTCCGCGCCGGATGGATGAAGATAGAAGATGCCGTCTGGATGAAGACTTCTGCCCATCTGGAGGACCTCTTCTGCCCGGCTTGGATGAAGACTTCTGCCTGTCTGGAGGTCCACTTCTGCCCGGTTGGGTGAAGACGTCTCACGGTAGGGTGATCTTCAAGGGGTTAGTGTTAGTTTTTTTAAGGGGGGATTGGGTGGGTTTTAGAGTAGGGATGCTTGTGTGGGTGGTGTGTTTTAATGTTGGGGGGGGGTATTTGTAATTTTTTTACAGGTAAAAGACCTGATTACTTTGGGGCAAAGCCCCGCAAAAGGCCCTTTTAAGGGCTATTTGTAATTTAGTGTAGGGTAGGGCTTTTTTTTTATTTTGTTAGGGGGATTAGAGTAGGTGTAATTAGTTTAAAAATCTTGTAATTATTTTATTATTTTCTGTAATTTAGTGTTTTTTTTTCAAACTTTAGATAAATTTTTTTAATTGTAATTAATTGTATTTAGTTTAGGTAATTTATTTAATTATAGTGTAGTGTTAGGTGTAATTGTAACTTATGTTAGGTTTTATTTTACAGGTAAATTTGTATTTATTTTAACTAGGTAGTTATTAAATAGTTAATAACTATTTAATAACTATTCTACCTAGTTAAAATAAATACAAAGTTGCCCATAAAATAAAAATAAATCCTAAAATAGCTACAATGTAACTATTAGTTATATTGTAGCTAGCTTAGGGTTTATTTTATAGGTAAGTATTTAGTTTTAAATAGGAATAATTTAGTGAATTGTATTAATTGTATTTAGATTTATTTAAATGAAATTTGTTAGGGGGGGTTAGGGTTAGACTTAGGTTTAGGGATTAATAACTTTATTATAGTGGTGGCGACGTTGGGGGCGGCAGATTAGGAGTTAATAAATTTAGTTAGGTTGCGGCGACATTGGGGGCGGCAGATTAGGGGTTAATAAATATAATGTATGGTTCGGCGATGTTGGGGGCAGCAGATTAGGGATTCATAAGTATAATGTAGATGGCGGCGGTGTCCGGAGCGGCAGATTAGGGGTTAACAATATAATGTAGGTTGCGGCGATGTCGGGGGTGGCAGATTAGGGTTAATAAGTGTAAGATTAGGGGTGTTTAGACTCGGGGTTCATGTTAGGGTGTTAGGTGTAGACCAGTTACGTGCGGTGATGTCAGAGGCTGGTGAGGCAGTGGCTAGGATACGCCCTCATTCTTTAGATATCCTTTGTTGAAGAATCACATGAGGTATCTATGTGCAGCCACCAATCAGCAGCTACTGAGCATATTTAGATATGATTTTCAACAAAGGATATCAAAAGAATGAAGACAATTAGATAATAGATGTAAATTGGAAAGTTATTTAAAATTGCATGCTCTTTCTAAATCATGAAAGAAAACATATGAGCTATATGTCCCTTTAAATGGTGTCTTGGAAAACTGGTCAACTTAGTAAACATCTGATTTTAGTCTAAAGGATTGTAACAGAAACTCTTGCCAGATAAAAAAATGCTTGCTCTGATTATGAGATCTAGAAATCCAGGCCCATTAAAATATATGTTTTAAAATATACTTTTTACTTTAATGCTGCAAAGTATGCTTATAGATTCCTTCATTATTCAGTAAATATAAAAATGTCTTGATCCACTGGCGGCTGGTGAAATTTAAAGATGGTGGGGCGCTTGACCCCACCCCTTTAAATAAAGCCACACCATCAGATGGCACTACCAATTCATTAATTAAATAAATAAAAGGTAGACATAAACACAGAAAAGCACTCGGGGGGAGAGGGAGAGAGAGATGGGAGGAGAGGGAGAGAGACACAAAGGGTTAGAGAGAAAGAGAGAGAGAGACACAATCACACACAGAGGGTTAGAGAGAAAGAGAAAGAGACACAATCACACACAGAGGGTTAGAGAGAAAGAGAAAGAAAGATAGACACAATCACACACAGAGGGTTAGAGAGAGAAAGAGAGACACAATCACACACAGAGGGTTAGAGAGAGAGAAAGAGAGAGACACAATCACACACAGAGGGTTAGCGAGAGAGAAAGAGAGACACAATCACACACAGAGGGTTAGAGAAAGAGAGACACAATCACACACAGAGGGTTAGAGAGAGAGAAAGAGAGACAGAATCACACACAGAGGGTTAGAGAGAGAGAGAGACACACAATCATACACAGAGGGTTAGAGAAAGAGAGACACAATCACACACAGAGGGTTAGAGAGAGAGAGAAAGAGAGAGAGACACAATCACACACAGAGGGTTAGAGAGAGAAAGAGAGAGACACAATTAGAGAGAAAGAGAGACACAATCACACAAAGAGGGTTAGAGAGAAAGAGACACAATCACACACAGAGGGTTAGAGAGAGAGAGAAAGAGAGAGAGAGACACAATCACACACAAAGGGTTAGAGAGAAAGAGAGAGAGAGAGAGAGAGAGAGAGAAAGAGAGAGAGACACAATCACACACAGAAGGTTAGAGAGAGAGAGATATACACAATCACACACAGAGGGTTAGAGAGAGAGAAAGAGAGAGAGACACAATCACACACAGAGGGTTAGAGAGAGAGAAAGAGACACAATCACACACAGAGGGTTAGAGAAAGAGACACAATCACACACAGAGGGTTAGAGAGACACATAAGGGATGAGAGAGTCAGAGGGGGAGGAAGAGAGACAGAGAGAGAAAGAGACCATGGGGGAGAACAACACATAAGGAGAGAGATGGATAGATAGAGACACACACACACACAAGGGGGGGGCACTGCATTTTTAAGTAATATTTTAAGAAACTATCAAATGCTAATAGTATACAATCTTTTTTAAATATCTGTAACAGAACAGCACATATGAATGGGAGCATTAATAAATTATTATTTGTTGTCTACATCAGGGTTGTCCAACATACACCTAAGGAAACACTGGTTTTAAACGAAATACTATAGCTACAGGAGCCATGGAGAATATTTGCTATAACTCATTCTAAACTGCTTGGTTTCATTTTACATTACCATGCTGTTGGTCTATCTTACTCTGGTCAAAAACTCATCCATACAAACAGCAGAGCTACAGAGAGTTCAGAAAGTGAGACTATAAATTAGTGTGCAGTACAGAGGCAAGCTGCTAAGGTAGTGGGTGTAACGTTTGAGTAAACAAAATACAAAAACGATCCTTAAACTGCTGTAAAAGAGTAAAAAAACAAAAAACACATTCATTAAATTATAATTTTCACTAACAGAATCCCTTTCAGTAAAATCTAACGGCTAGATTACGAGTTTTTGTCATTAAGGCTTGCGGGGCTGGTATTACAGGTTTTTTTAAACCTGGTGTTAGCTGCAAAAAGGTGAGCGTAGAGCAGAATTTAGCTCCACATCTCACCTCAATACCAGCGTTGCTTAAGTCAGTGGTGAGCTGGCTGAACGTGCTCGTGCACGATTTCCCCATAGGAAACAATGGGGCTGAGCTGGCTGTAAAAAAACCTAACACCTGCAAAAAAGCAGCGTCCAGCTCCTAACGAAGCCCCATTGTTTCCTATGGGGAAATTGATTTTATGTCTGCACCTAACACCCTAACATGAACCCCGAGCCTAAACACCCCTAATCTTACACTAATCTTACACTTATTAACCCCTAATCTGCCGATCCCCCTATCGCTGACACCTACATTTTATTTATTAACCCCTAATCTGCCCCCCCAACGTCGCCGCAACTATTTTAAATTTGTTAACCCCTAATCTTCCGACCCCAACGTCGCCGCTACTATATTAAATTTATTAACCCGTAAGCCTAAGTATAAATCTAAGTCTAACCCCCCTAATTTAAATATAATTTAAATTAAACGAAATAAATTTAACATAATCAAATAAATTAATCCTATTTAAAACTAAATACTTACCTGTAAAATAAACCCTAAGCTAGCTACAATATAACTAATAGTTACATTGTAGCTAGCTTAGGATTTATATTTATTTTACAGGCAACTTTGTATTTATTTTAACTAGGTACAATAGTTATTAAATAGTTATTATCTATTTAATAACTACCTAGCTAAAATAAGTACAAAAGTACCTGTAAAATAAACCCTAACCTAAGTTACAATTACACCTAACCCTACACTATAATTAAATTAATTACCTAAACTAAAAGAAAAAGAAAAGAAGAAAAAGAGACAGATGCGCCACATGGCCCAATATTGTTTGTTCCAAAGATGTGTAGGAGTAATGTGTAAAATTACACTCACATGTATTGAAGCACTCCAAATAGTGTAGTGGAAGCAGTCTGGGATCTATGACAGTCACCCAGCAGACCGACCTCTTGGAAGGGATAGATAATCTCTGATATGGAATACAAAAGAAACAAGAGTGCCTATATGGCCTAGTACAGTTTAAACCATATATAATGATATCTGTAGGTGGTATGATATATACTCACATTTGGTGTAGCATCTCCAGTGATACTAGTATAACAGGAAGGGATCAATACAGTCACCCAACAGACTTAGACAAGGCAGACGGCATACACAGGATCTCCAGGAGGTCCAAAGGGCCAAATAAAATTGGTCCAAACAAAGTAATGACGCAGCAAGTGTTTTTATAAAAAGTAATAGACTTACTTTATTAAAATAAGATTAAAAACAAGCGACGCGTTTCTCAGCTATGAGCTGTTTCATCAGCGACGCGTTTCTCAGCTATGAGCTGTTTCATCAGCCTGATGAAACAGCTCATAGCTGAGAAATGTGTCGCTTGTTTTTAATCTTATTTTAATAAAGTAAGTCTATTACTTTTTATAAAAACACTTGCTGCATCATTACTTTGTTTGGACCAATTTTATTTGGCCCTTTGGACCTCCTGGAGATCCTGTGTATGCCGTCTGCCTTGTCTAAGTCTGTTGGGTGACTGTATTGATCCCTTCCTGTTATACTAGTATCACTGGAGATGCTACACCAAATGTGAGTATATATCATACCACCTACAGATATCATTATATATGGTTTAAACTGTACTAGGCCATATAGGCACTCTTGTTTCTTTTGTATTCCATATCAGAGATTATCTATCCCTTCCAAGAGGTCGGTCTGCTGGGTGACTGTCATAGATCCCAGACTGCTTCCACTACACTATTTGGAGTGCTTCAATACATGTGAGTGTAATTTTACACATTACTCCTACACATCTTTGGAACAAACAATATTGGGCCATGTGGCGCATCTGTCTCTTTTTCTTCTTTTCTTTTTCTTTTAGTTTAGGTAATTAATTTAATTATAGTGTAGGGTTAGGTGTAATTGTAACTTAGGTTAGGGTTTATTTTACAGGTACTTTTGTACTTATTTTAGCTAGGTAGTTATTAAATAGATAATAACTATTTAATAACTATTGTACCTAGTTAAAATAAATACAAAGTTGCCTGTAAAATAAATATAAATCCTAAGCTAGCTACAATGTAACTATTAGTTATATTGTAGCTAGCTTAGGGTTTATTTTACAGGTAAGTATTTAGTTTTAAATAGGATTAATTTATTTGATTATGTTAAATTTATTTAGTTTAATTTAAATTATATTTAAATTAGGGGGGTTAGACTTAGATTTATACTTAGGCTTACGGGTTAATAAATTTAATATAGTAGCTGTCACTGTTGGGTGACTGTATTGATCCCTTCCTGTTATACTAGCATCACTGGAGATGCTACACCAAATGTGAGTATATATTATACCACCTACTGATATCATTATATATGGTTTAAACTGTACTAGGCCATATAGGCACTCTTGTGTCTTTTGTATTCCATATCACAGATTATCTATCCCTTCCAAGAGGTCGGTCTGCTGGGTGACTGTCATAGATCCCAGACTGCTTCCACTGCACTATTTGGAGTGCTTCAATACATGTGAGTGTAATTTTACACATTACTCCTACACATCTTTGGAACAAACAATATTGGGCCATGTGGCACATCTGTCTCTTTTTCTTTTTGTAGACTGCTGTCTTTGTATCCAGGCCGGGTCCTCCACAGATTGCTGCCAGTATCAATAACATCAACTTACCAAGACCCCTATTGCTCTTTCTATATATTGTATGAATTTAGTATTTTACATTCTAGCTCTGCTTTATAACTTCCAACCATTTGGGTTTATATTAGTCATATTGCTATCAAGTGATTATCAATAGTATATATTTTGCATATTGTGCTAAGGGCGCCCCCTATCTAGTATATTTAATTACCTAAACTACCTACAATTAAATTAAATAAACTAAATTACGAAAAAAAAATACACTAAATTACAGCCAATAGGATTGAGCTTGCATTCTATTGGCTGATTGGAACAGCCAATAGAATGCGAGCTTAATCCTATTGGCTGTTCCAATCAGCCAATAGAATGCGAGCTCAATCCTATTGGCTGATTGGATCAGCCAATAGGATTTTTCCTACCTTAATTCCGATTGGCTGATAGAATCCTATCAGCCAATCGGAATTCAAGGGACGCCATTTTGGATGACGTCATTTAAAGGAACCTTCATTCTTCGTTAGGACGTTGTTTGAAGAGGATGGCTCTGCGTCGGCTGGATTGAAGATGGACCCGCTCCGCTCCGGATGGATGAATATAGAAGATGCTGCTTGGATGAAGACTTCTGCCGCTTGGAGGACCTCTTCTGCCCGGATCGGATGAAGACTTCTGCCCCTCTGGAGGTCCACTTGTGCCCGGCTGGGTGAAGACGGCTCAAGGTAGGGAGATCTTCAGGGGGGTAGTGTTAGGTTTTTTAAGGGGGGCTTGGGTGGGTTTTAGAGTAGGGTTGGGTGTGTGGGTGGTGGGTTTTAATGTTGGGGGGTATTGTATTTTTTTACAGGTGAAAGAGCTGATTACTTTGGGGCAATGCCCGCAAAAGGCCCTTTTAAGGGCTATTTGTAATTTAGTATAGGGTAGGGAATTTTATTATTTTGGGGTTTTTTTTAAATTTTATTAGGGGGCTTAGATTAGGTGTAATTAGTTTAAAAAAATTGTAATTCTTTTTTTTTCTGTAATTTCGTGTTTTTTTTCCGTAATTTAGTTTAATTTAATTGTAATTAATTGTAGGTAGTTTAGGTAATTTATTTAATTATAGTGTAGTGTTAGGTGTAATTGTAACTTAGGTTAGGATTTATTTTACAGGTAATTTTGTACTTATTTTAGCTAGGTAGCTATTAAATAGTTAATAACTATTTAATAACTATTGTACCTAGTTAAAATAAATACAAAGTTGCCTGTAAAATAAATATAAATCCTAAGCTAGTTACAATGCAACTATTAGTTATATTGTAGCTAGCTTAGGGTTTATTTTATAGGTAAGTATTTAGTTTTAAATAGGATTAATTTATTTAATTATGTTAAATTTATTTTGTTTAATTTAAATTATATTTAAAGGGACACTGAACCCAATTTTTTTCTTTTGTGATTCATATAGAGCAAGCAATTTTAAGCAACTTTCTAATTTACTCCTATTATCAATTTTTCTTCGTTCTCTTGCTTTCTTTATTTGAAAAAGAATACATCTAAGCTAAGGAGCCAGCCAATTTATGGTTCAGAACCATGGACAGCACTTGTTTATTGGTGCTGTCCAATCAGCAAGGACAACCCAGGTTGTTTACCAAAAATGGGCCGGCATCTAAACTTAAATTCTTGCTTTTCAGATATAGATACCAAGAGAATAAAGAAAATTTGACAATAGGAGTAAATTAGAAAGATGCTTAAAATTGCATGCTCTATATGAATCATGAAAGAAAAAAATTGGGTACAGTGTCCCTTTAAGTTGGGGGGGTTAGGGTTAGACTTAGGGGTTAATAAATTTAATATAGTAGCGGCGACGTTGGGGGTGGCAGATTAGGGGTTAATAAATGTAAGTAGGTGTTGGCGATGTTAGGGACGGCAGATTAGGGGTTAATAAAATTTAACTAGTGTTTGCAAGGTGGGATTGCGGCGGTTTAGGGGTTAATATATTTATTAAAGTGGCGGCGATGTCCGATCGGCAGATTAGGGGTTAATATATTTATTAAAGTGTTTCCGATGTGGGGGGGCTCGGTTTAGGGGTTGATAGGAAGTTTATGGGTGTTAGTGTACTTTGTAGCACTTTAGTTAAGAGATTTATGTTCTGGCGTTAGCCCATAAAACTCTTATCTACTGACTTTTAAATGCGGTAGGAGTCTTGACAGGAGAGGGTCTACCGCTCACTTCTTCCAAGACTCGTAATACCGGCGTTAGGCATGTCCCATTAAAAAGATAGGATACGCAATTGACGTAAGGGGATTTGCGGTAGCCTCGAGTCGCGGAAGAAAAGTGAGCGGTACACCTGTACCTGCCAGACTCGTAATACCAGCGGGCGTTAAAAAGCAGCGTTGGGACCTCTCAACGCTGCTTTTTAAGGCTAACGCCAAACTTGTAATCTAGGCGTAAGGCTGCAGCACTTACTTCTATAAAATCTGGCTAAAACACTGCTCTCTGTATTTCTTCCTGCTCTGTAAGGAAGTGACAGTGGAACATTCCACTGCACTTGGAGGGGAAGTACAGAACTCTCTTTTTCACTTTAGCAAAGCTGGCAGCTTCACAGGACAGCAACAAAATAAATGAAAGTAGTTTTTTTTTCCGTTTTTGTTTTGTTTTATATGATTTAACATCCAGCCCCAACCCTAAATTCCACTTACTAATGCCTCTCACTGGATTGGGTCAGCTCAAATAGGACTGCCTCAAATAAGCAGTTATGGGCCATGCAATGATCTTAACCACTTTCATCCAGTAGGTGGCGCAGCATGTTGTGTAATGGTGGGCAGACCTGCTTGTGCCTCTCCATTGCACAACATGTAGCTGTGAAAAAAAAAATTGCAATTTTTTTTTTAAAGCCCATAAAAAAATATATATTTTTGCCCATATGAGAAGTGAAGCCCTGCCTCTAGTGACTGCACATCACTAAAAGTATTTCCCCATAGCAATCAATGGGGCTGCGTTAGGAGCTTTACGCTGCTTTTTTGCAGGTGTTAGTTTTTTTTTCAGCCGGTTCTCCCCCCATTGATTCCTATGGGGAAATCGTGCATGAGCACGTTTTAGCAGCTCACCGCTACCGCAAGCAGCGCTGGTATTGAGGTGAGATGTGGAGCTAAATTTTGCTCTTCGCTCACTTTTTTGCGGCTAACGCCGGGTTTCTAAAAACCTGTAATACCAGCGTTGTCTGCAAGTGAGCGATGAGCATAAACTGCTCGTTAGCACTGCACCCCTGTTAACGCAAAACTCGTAATCTAGGTGTCTGTGTTTAATCTTCGCAGTTCAAGTCAACTCTGCACTGCTGATTCTGGGATGGTGATTGAATGATACCAACAAATGTTGCTCTTGATTGGCATAGCAGTCGTCTTCAGCTCTTGACCAATAATGCATTGTTGACCCAAGCTAACTTTATTTTTGAATATTTTTTATTGATTTAGAATAATAAACAGTTACAGAAGTACCTTTCTCTTCATTGCTCTCCATCATCGTATGCTTCAAAGAGTAGGTTTACAATATTACATCTCTATAGAATAAATGATTCAGGTATTAAGTATTATAACAACCTATCGCCTAGATTTAGAGTTTTGCGTTAACCGTCAAAACCAGCGTTAGGGGCTCCTAACGCTGGTTTTGGGCTACCGCTGGTAGAGTCGTGTAGGTAAGGGTCTAACGCTCACTTTCCAGCCTCGACTTATCAATACCGCAGATCCCCCTACGCCATTTGCGTATCCTATCTTTTCAATGGGATCTTTCTAACACCGGTATTTATAGTCTTGTCTGAAGTGAGCGTTAGAGCTCTAAAGACAAAACTCTAGCCGCAGAGAAAAGCCAGGAGTTAAGAGCTTTTTGGGCTAACGCCGGTTCATAGAGCTCTTAACTACTGTGCTCTAAAGTACACTAACACCCATAAACTACCTATGTACCCCTAAACCGAGGCCCCCCCACATCGCCGCCACTCTAATAAAATTTTTTAACCCCTAATCTGCCGTCCGCACACCGCTGCAACCTACATTATCCCTAATTACCCCTAATCTGCTGCCCCTAACACCGCCGACCCCTATATTATATTTATTAACCCCTAATCTGCCGCCCCCAATGTCACCGCCACCTACCTACAATTATTAACCCCTAATCTGCCGACCGGACCTCACCGCTACTATAATAAAGTTATTAACCCCTAATCCGCCTCACTCCCGTCTCAATAACCCTATAATAAATAGTATTAACCCCTAATCTGCCCTTCCTAACATCGCTGACACCTAATTTCAAGTATTAACCCCTAATCTGCCGACCGGACCTCACCGCTACTCTAATAAATTTATTAACCCCTAAAGCTAAGTCTAACCCTAACACCCCCCTAAGTTAAATATAATTTTTATCTAACACAATAAATTAACTCTTATTAAATAAATTATTCCTATTTAAAGCTAAATACTTACCTGTAAAATAAACCCTAATATAGCTACAATATAAATTATAATTATATTGTAGCTATTTTAGGATTAATATTTATTTTACAGGGAACTTTGTATTTATTTTAACCAGGTACAATAGCTATTAAATAGTTAATAACTATTTAATAGCTACCTAGTTAAAATAATTACAAAATTACCTGTAAAATAAATCCTAACCTAAGTTACAATTAAACCTAACACTACACTATCAATAAATTAATTAAATAAAATACCTACAAATAAATACAATTAAACAAACTAACTAAAGTACAAAAAATAAAAAAAAGAACTAAGTTACAAAAAATAAAAAAATAATTTACAAACATTAGAAAAATATTACAACAATTTTAAGCTAATTACACCTACTCTAAGCCCCCTAATAAAATAACAAAGCCCCCCAAAATAAAAAAATGCCCTACCCTATTCTAAAATAAAAATAGAAAAGCTCTTTTACCTTACCAGCCCTTAAAAGGGCCTTTTGCGGGGCATGCCCCAAAGAATTCTGCTCTTTTGCCTGTAAAAAAACCCATACAATACCCCCCCCAACATTACAACCCACCACCCACATACCATTAATCTAACCCAAACCCCCCTTAAATAAACCTAACACTAAGCCCATGAAGATCATCCTACCTTATCTTCACCACTCCGGGTATCACCGATCGGTCCAGGGGAGGCTCTGAAGTCTTCATCCAAGCCCAAGTGGGGGCTGAAGAGATCCATCATCGGGCTGAAGAGGTCCATCATCGGGCTGAAGAGGTCCATCATCGGGCTGAAGAGGTCCATCATCGGGCTGAAGTCTTGATCCAAGCAGGCGCTGAAGAGGTCCATCATCGGGCTGAAGTCTTGATCCAAGCGGGCGCTGAAGAGGTCCATCATCGGGCTGAGGTCTTCTATTAAGCGGCATCTTCAATCTTCTTTCTTCCGGATCCATCTTCATCCCGCCAACGCGGAACATCCATCCTGGCTGACGACTTCCCGACGAATGACGGTTCCTTTAAGGGACGTCATCCAAGATGGCGTCCCTCGAATTCCGATAACATGCCCCAAAGATCAGCCAATCGGATTGAACTTGAATTTGATTGGCTGATTTAATAGCTATTGTACCTGGTTAAAATAAATACAAAGTTGCCTGTAAAATAAATATAAATCCTAAAATAGCTACAATATAATTATTATTTATATTGTAGCTATATTAGGGTTTATTTTACAGGTAAGTATTTAGCTTTAAATAGGAATAATTTATTTAATAAGAGTTAATTTATTTCGTTAGATAAAAATTATATTTAACTTAGGGGGGTGTTAGTGTTAGGGTTAGACTTAGCTTTAGGGGTTAATAAATTTAATAGAGTAGCGGCGAGGTCCGGTCGGCAGATTAGGGGTTAATACTTGAAGTTAGGTGTCGGTGATGTTAGGGAGGGCAGATTAGGGGTTAATACTATTTATTATAGGGTTATTGAGGCAGGAGTGAGGCGGATTAGGGGTTAATAACTTTATTATAGTAGCGGTGAGGTCCGGTCGGCAGATTAGGGGTTAATAAGTGTAGGTAGGTGGCGGCGACGTTGGGGGCGGCAGATTAGGGGTTAATAAATATAATAAAGGGGTCGGAGGTGTTAGGGGCAGCAGATTAGGGGTTCATAGGGATAACATAGGTGGCGGCGGTGTACGGAGCGGCAGATTAGGGGTTAAAAAAAATATGCAGGGGTCAGCGATAGCGGGGGCTGCAGATTAGGGGTTAATAAGTGTAAGGTTAGGGGTGTTTAGACTCGGGGTACATGTTAGGGTGTTAGGTGCAGACTTAGAAACTGTTTCCCCATAGGAAACAATGGGGCTGTGTTAGGAGCTGAACGCTGCTTTTTTGCAGGTGTTAGTTTTTTTTTTCAGCTCAAACTGCCCCATTGTTTCCTATGGGGGAATCGTGCACGAGCACGTTTTTGAAGCTAGCTGCGTCCGTAAGCACCGCTGGTATTGAGAGTTGCAGTGGCGGTAAATTATGCTCTACGCTCCCTTTTTGGAGCCTAACGCAGCCATTCTGTGAACTCTAAATACCAGCGGTATTTAAAAGGTGCGGGAAAAAAAAACACGCGTAGCTAACGCACCCCTTCTAACGCAAAACTCTAAATCTAGCCGTATGAGTTTTTAGTAGAATGTGGATATCCAATATAAATCGACAATTAAAGAGTGTTAACAAAGTCTTGAGATCACCTAATACCGATGATGCTTAGTCCATACATCTTCACCAATATCAGGCAACCTCTCCCAAAAATTGCACCATCATAATGTCTGGCTCTGTAATTATTTCATATTAAAATATAACAAACATTTGTGTAATCCAGGATTAACAACTCTGCCTAAAGGTAACCTAGATTTGAAGAGTACCGCATTGAGAAGAGATGAGGTTGAGAAAATTGGGTTAAAGAAGGGTAACAAGGGTGGGGAGGGAGAGTAACGACACATTGTATGTTAGTTTGTGCTATATGTACATCAATTGGTGAAGGTTTTTATAGCTGTATTGACCACCTAATAATCCTATGTATCTAAAAGTCCTTTACTAATCCAGTAATACCACACCGCTTGGACTACTTCCTTATTATCTAGAGTATTCGATGCCAACTCATACATAGTGTATGTATATTGGATTTTATTGTATATCTCTGTCCAGGTTGGACTACCAGTTTTCCAATGTCTAGCTATGCATGTCCTCGTGACTGTGCAGAGTATCTTAATAAATGTGTTAATATGCTTATTATATATACTGATATCTGTTCATGTAAAAGAGCCTGTTGGATTGTGAGATTGATAGTTTCATCCAGGATTTGACTGAGAAAGGCAGATAGCTGTCTCCAAATCCCTGTGACTTCCCTACAGTCCCACCACATATGTCTGTATGTTCCTATCTCTCCACATCCCCTGTAGCAAAATATACTTCCCTGCGCATGCATATGAGCCGTTCTTGTGGGCGTTAGGTACCAGTGGTAGATAGTCTTAGTAACATTTTCCTTAAGGTCTACACTTATAAGCCCTTTTTCTGCATTTTGGAATATTGTTTCCCACTCCTTGATGTCTTTACATATAGATAGTTCTTTTTCCCATGCCAGCATAATACAGTTTTTTGTAGTAGTCTGTGAAGCCTATTTGGCTATATATATGATGGAAATGGTATGTTGATTACGGCTTTCTGATTTACAGAAGTTTTCTATTGGGGTAATGTTGCTTTCTCTCGGATTTCTCAGATATGATTGGATAGCCGAGCGTATCTGTAAGTATATGTACCAGTGTAATTTCAAGGGGTTCAATTTTGTCTGAAGTTGGTTAAATGCAAGTGTAGTTCCACCCTCTATGTAGTCTGCTACTCTATATAACCCCTTATTTTCCCATTTCTTAAGCTGAGTCCAGAGTTCAATCGGAATGTATAAGGAGTACTTTGGCATAAGGCTATATTTAGTTCTTGCTGTCTTCCAAGTGGTTACTGTAAGGTTTGTAGTATACGGTCAATATGCCTCTTTATGGGTTTGTATTCTCTCAGAGTCCCAGATGATTGAGTCAGTCTCGCCCCACCCACCTAAGTTTGCTTCTAGGGTAGGCCATATAATCTCTTTGTTTCTTTTCAGTAGTAATATGTCTTGTGCCAATCTGGCAGAGTTATAATAGTCTATTAAGCTAGGAGCCCCAATACCTCCAAGTTTCTTATGTTTATTTAAGATTGATTTCTCTATTCTATTCGTTTGACCCAAGCTAACTTTAAAGGGACATGAAACCCAAATTTTTCCTTTAATGATTCCGATAGACCATGCAATTTTAAATAACTTTCAAATTTATTTCTATTGTCTAATTTGTTTAGTTCATTTGGTATTATTTATTGAAAAGTATACCTAGATAGGCTCAGAAGTTGCTGATTGGTGGCTGCACATATATGCCTCTTGTCATTGGCTTTCAACTAGCTCCCCTTTTTACTATTTGTTCAACAAAGGATAACAAGATAATAAATTAAATTAGATAATAGAAGTAAATTGGAAAGTTGTTTAAAATTGTATGGTTTAGCTGAATCATGAAAGAAAAATATTGGGTTTCATGTCCCTTTAACTATATTTGTAAACACACTGCAGGGGTTATACACATATATATCTGCAATCAATAGTGTAATAATAAAATGCTCTAATGTAGGACAACACATTTTATTATTTGTGTACCTTTAAGTCATTAAACGTTTATGTTGCATGATAGAACAATATCACAAGCAAATAAACATGTACCAGTGTTGAAATAGTAATCTTCTTAAAAATAGCATTACAATAACTCATTGTCTTTTATTAAATGCAATTTATTCCATATAAACCACAAGTTAAAAATGCTGTTAAAAATCAACATCTCACAAAGTTAAGCAAACCAGTGGCTTTTAAGAACAAAAAAAATAATTATGGTGCAAAAGAAACATAACATTCACTTTCTATGACTCCTGGCACGATAAAGTATAAAACCAAATAATCAGTACACAAGAAAAAAACATTTCTACATATATTTTTTTTAAACATTTTTGAGACACTGCTATATGTATAATGATGCTATTACATATGTTTGTGTATTGTAGGCACAAAATAAAAACATTAAAATAAAAATGTATACTGCCACACATGGCTCTTATTCAGAGAATACTAGTTTTAATATATATATATATAAAACAGAGTATCGCTGGCTAAGGGGACTTAATAGTCGAAACTAAAATGTGTATGAGCATATTAATTATTATTATCTTTATTTGTAATGCGCCAACAGATTCGGCAGCGCTATACAAGAGGGTACGATAAAGGCAAGACGTGAAAGGCAGACTTGGATGGAAGGATGAAAGGGCCCTGCTCCCTATAGTGCTTATATTCTAAGTAGTAGTTAGAGACAAAGAGGCCTATTTATCAAGCCGTCAAGCGTATTGCTGCATTCAACAGCACCAATACGCTCGCCTAACATCGCGGCTGCGGACCTGAGTACGCTCTCCTAATTTATCAAAAAAGCTGTCAAAAAGCCGCGCACCAAGTACTAGGCAATGAGCAGTGGACTGTTATTAACTAAACAGTCATCGATCTCGCTGCTATTTGGCTTTTTCCCAACTTTATTTATACCCTGTCACTAAACACCGCCACTATACTAAAATGTTTAACCCCTCAGCCAATAGAATGCAAGCTCAATGCCAATAGGATGAAAGCTCAATCCTATTGGCTGATTGCAACAGCCAATAGGATTTTTTTCCACCTTAATTCCTATTGGCTGATAGAATTCTATCAGCCAATCGGAATCTAAGAGACGCCATCTTGGATGACGTCATTTAAAGGAAACTTCATTCTTCAGCGGCGATCGTATGAAGAGAATGCTCCGCACCGGATGTCTTGAATATGGAGCCGCTACGCACTGGATGGATGAAGATAGAAGATGCTGTCTGGATGAAGACTTCTGCCCGGTTGGATGAAGACTTCTGCCGGCTTCGCTGAGGACTTCTGCCGCTTGGATGAGGATGGATGTTGGGTCTTCGAAAACTGTAAGTGGATCTTCGGGGGTTAGTGTTAGGTTTTTTTTTAAGGGTTTATTGGGTGGGTTTTAATTTTAGATTAGGGACTTTGGGCGGAAAAAGAGCTAAATGCCCTTTTAAGGTCAATGCCCATCCAAATGCCCTTTTCAGGGCAATGGGGAGCTTAGATTTTTTAGATAGGTTTTTATTTGGGTTTGGTTTGGTTGGTTGGTTTTACTGTTGGGGGGGTGTTTGTATTTTTTTTACAGGTAAAAGAGCTGATATCTTTTGGGGCAATGCCCCGCAAAAGGCCCTTTAAGGGCCATTGGTAGTTTATTGTAGGCTAGAGTTTTTTATGGGGGGGGGGGGGATTTTTTATTTTGATAGGGCTATTAGATTAGGTGTAATTAGTTTAAATATTTGATAATTTATTTTTTTCTTTGTGTAACTTAGTGTTTTTTATTTTGTGTAACTTAGTGTTTTTTATTGCTGGTAACTTAGTTGTTATTTTTTTGTAACTTAGTACTTCTTTATAGTAGATTTAAATAATTTGAGTAAGGTTAGGTTTTTAAATATGTAATATAATGTAGTTAATTTAATTGTTAGTTAAATGTAATTTTAGTATAATAGTTAGGGTAGGTTAATTAATAGTTTAATATAGTTTAATGTAATTTTAGTAAAATAGTTAGGGTAGGTTAATTATTAGTTTAACATAGTTTAATGTAATTTTAGTATAATAGTTAGGGTAGGTTAATTAATAGTTTAATATAGTTTAATTTAATTCTAAAGGTAAGTTTAAATTTATTATAAGATAGGGATGAGTTAATATTTAATGTTAATAGCTTAATTTAGTTTATGGCGATGTGGGGGGCTGGCGGTTTAGGGGTTAATAGGTTTAGTAAGTGGTAGTGATGTGGGAGGCCAGGGGTTTAGGGGTTAATACATTTATTTAGTTGCGGTGGGCTCCGGGAGCGGAGGGATACAGGTTAATACATTTATTTAGTTGCGGCGGGGTCCAGGAGCGGCGGGATAGAGGTTAATACATTTATTTAGTTGCGGCGGTGTCGGAGAGCGGCGGGATAGGGGTTAATACATTTATTTAGTTGCTAGCTATCTGGCAGCATCGAACATGAGCTTTCACTGCTTTCAGACTCCCATTGATTCCTATAGCATCCGCGGCCTCCAGGGTGGCGGATTGAAACCAGGTACGCTGGACCGGAATAGTGGCGAGCGCACCTGTTAGAAGTTTGATAACTTGCAAAAGTAGTCAGATAGTGCCGAATGTGTATTCGGAACATCTGTAATGACGTAAGCATCGATCTGTCGGACGGAGACCGGCGGATCGTATGTTACGTCACAAATATCATCTTTTGCTGGTCTGTAGGCTTTGATAAATAGGTCGAATGAAGCTCGCAACAATATGCTGCGGAATTCCAGCGTATTTGCAGTTGACAGCTTGATAAATAGGCCTCAAAAGGTGGGAATGGAAACATTTTTGCAAATTATTTGTATTAGCAAAATTACTTTGAATAAAAGCTAGGTAGGCTCAGGAAAGTGTCTTGAGCCTAACATGCATAATATTGTTATAAACAGTGCTCCCATATAGTGCTCAAGACATGTAAACTCTTGAGCCTACCTTAGTATGCTCTCATTGAAAGTTTCGACAAAGTGAAGTGGAACTTGGCAGTGCTATAGAAATTAAACATAATATGAATAAATAATAACGATAATAATAATAACAAAGGTTAACCATAGAAAGAGGATCATTTGATTACAGAAAAAAATTGCAATTTTTTTTAATTGTATTTATAATGATAATATCCAAGTCCCTTTATTTAAAATACAGGCTATTGTTTCAAAAGGAAAAATGTCAAAAATATTTGTTGTATAATATAAAAACTGGCTAAGCAGCATTGTCTGAGGCTAATGCCTCTTTTTTTAGGGCCCAATTCTATAACGCTCTCTGGTTTACCTTGGGAACTGTTCAAAGGGGAGTTCACGAATATGTTGTTTGTTAAGAATTAACAATGACATTACAGTATAGTGCTAAAATAAGTTGATGACTTCTGTCCATTACAGGAAGTTTTTGAAAACTAGGACCTATGTCACAGAAAGCAGGAACACAATACAGGGTAGTAAAAAACCTACATATTTTACACAAAGTCTGTAGAGCTTTGGATGTTGGCTCCTTGGAACGGACTGGATAGCATCTCATTGCTTGAGACATACCGCTCACCTTCAAGAACAGATTTTATTTTAAATAGTTGGATTATTTTCAAAGGTTCCTCCTGCCAGACGTCTAACGGGTGGTTCATTCAGTGTATCCATTCTGCGTTTTTTTTTTCTTTTAAGATATTTCAAACTTCTCAGCAGCACATTTATTAGGCAGAAGTTCTACATAGGAACACTACATGCTTAGGTGTTACGCAATGTTACTTATATATGCTTAATAGGAATTGTAAAGATATTGACCACTGGGTCAAGCTCAGTAGTTTATTCACCTTTTAATAAAACATAGTTCTTTAAATATTATAGAGTGCATTTATCCATTGTATTTGATCCTTCCAGACCATACTGTATATGCAATTAGGTTCAGGGTATTTTTTTTAACCCCCTCCATGTTCCTTTTCTTCTTTCCTTTTGATTGGCTTGTATTTTGACTTCAGTTTCCAGTCATGCACATAAAGTAATTTTTAAAATAATATATGTTTGTTGTACTGTCCTCTGCTGGTTTTGGGTATCGGAACCTTGCATATTCTTTCTGCAGATTGGTCTTAGTCCAAGGAAGTTGTATTTTTGAGGCATGATCAACAATGACATCATCACAAGAGCCAACATGCAGGTCACCCAACCCATCCACGAAGAATTCTAAATAAAAACAACATATGAGAATCAAATGATTTAATAACAAATAGATCCAGATTTAGAACATTAAGGTAGTTGTGTGTGCTCAGCTTGTTTATAGCCCTAAGTCAATGTTTCAGATACTTATTGTAGAACCTATAGATGATATTCTTAAACAGCCATAGAAAGAATACATAGAGGCACTCATTAAAGGGATATGAATCCCAAATTTCTTCTTTCATGATTCAGATAGAGCTTACAATTTTAAACAACTGTCCAATGTATTTCTATGATCAAATTTGGTTGATCATATAATCCTTTGATGAAGGAGCAGTATTGCACTACAATAAGCAGCTAGCTCCAGTGGTGCATTGTTGCTCCTGAGCCTACCTATGTATTCTTTTCAACAAAGGATACAAACAGAACAAAGCAAATCAAATGATAGAAGTATATTGGAAAGTTGTTATGCTCTTTCTTAAAGTGATGGTAAATCTGAGCGTTTAAAAAACTACCATCACTAAAAATAAAGTAATCACTTAGTAAAAAAAAGGGTGCTAAACTCACCCTGCCTGTACCTCCGGCCGCCCATGGCAAAATGCTCTTAATTAATGAGGTGACGCTTCCACTTCTAAACCAATAGCAGTGCTAGCATACAGAACACTGTCAGATGACTAGCACAGCTATTGGTTTAGAGGTGGAAAGGTCACCTAATTGAGAAAAAAGAGATGTGCCGTTGGCGGCCGGAGGCGCTGAATTTAGCGAGGAGCCACAGCACAGAAAGGGTGAGTTTAGCACCCTTTTTTTAACAAAGTGATCACTGAAAGTCCAGTTTATCTTTAGTGATGGAAATCATAGCGTTTTTTTAACCGCTCGGATTTACCATCACTTAAATCTAGAAAGTTTAATGTTGACTTTACTGTCCCTTTAAACGAATATATCAAATTGCCATAAATGATTCAAAGAAGTAAAAAAAAAAAAAAAAAAAATCCCAGAAAGGATCACTGTTCTAGGGAAAGCAATGCAACCTACCTCTATCATTTATGAAGCCTGAGTTATTGTAGAAGAGGAGAAATCATCTTAAAGGGATAATGAACCCAATTTTTTTCTTTCCTGATTCAGATAGAGCATGCAATTTGAAGCAACTTTCTAATTTACTCCTAATATACATTTTTCTTTGTTCTCTTGGCATCTTTATTGAAAAAGCAGGAATTTAAGCTTACAAGCTGGCCCATTTTTGGTTTAGCACCCTGGATAGCTCTCGCTGACAGCAAGCGCTACCCAGGTGCTGGACCAAAGATGGGCCGGCTCCTATGCTTACATTCCTGCTTTTTCAAATAAAGATACCAAGAGAACGAAGAAAAAGTGATAATAGGAGTAAATTAGAAAGTTGCTTAAAATTGCATGCTCTAGCTGAATCATAAAGAAAAAGAAAAATTGGGTTCAGTATCTCTTTAACCCCTTAATGACCAAGGACGTGCAGGGTACGTCCTCTAAAAACAGACAGTTAACGCCTGAGGACGTCCTCGGTCTGGAAAGCAGCTGGAAGCGATCCTGCTCGCTTCCAGCCGCTTTCCGGTTATTGCAGTGATGCCTCGATATGGAGGCATTCTGTAATAACCCTGCATGGCCATCCAATGCAGTGAGAGACACTCTGTGGCCCTCTCTGCACCGGACATCGATGACCGGTATCGTTGGCGGGTGGGAGCCGACGTGGGAGACGGGTGGGCGGCTATTGATGGGCCGTGTGATGTGGAGGGGGGCGGGATTGGGACCGAGGGGGGCATGCACGGGCGCGCGTGTGCACGGGGGGGGCGGCAGGCACGTGCACGGGGCGGGTGGGAACCGCTACATTACAGAAAAATAAAGATAATATAAATGGGACAAAGTCAGAAAGGGGCTATTTAAAAATAATCTAAGGGATCTTGGAGGGTGGGGGGTTGGTCGTGGAGGGGGAGCTACACTACAGAAAAGGGAATTTATTTTTTTTTAAAAACGCAATTTTTTTCTAAACTGGGTACTGGCAGAAAGCTGCCAGTACCCAAGATGGTGCCCATTAAGGTAGAGGGGGAGGGTTAGAGAGCTATTTGGTGGGGGATCAGTGAGGTTGGGGGCTAAGGGGGGATCCTACACATCAGCATATGTAAATATGCTTAAAACCCCCTACAATATACCTTTTATTTTAATACTGGCAGACTGGCGGGGACAATTGTGGGGTGGGGGAGGGAAGAGAGCTGATTTGGAGGGATCAGGGGGTCTGATGTTTCAGGTGGGAGGCTGATCTCTACACTAAAGCTAACATTCACCCTGATAGCTCCCTACAAGCTACCTAATTAACCCCCTCACTGCTAGCCATAATACATGTGTGATGCGCAGCGGGATTTAGCGGCCTTCTAATTACCAAAAAGCAACGCCAAAGCCATATATTTCTGCTATTTCTGAACAAAGGGGATCCCAGAAAAGCATTTACAATCATTTATGCCATAATTGCACAAGCTGTTTGTAAATGATTTCAGTGAGAAACCTAAAACTGTGAAAAATTTTACGTTTTTTTTATTAGATCGCATTTTGCGGCCTTCTAATAACCAAAAAGCAACACCAAAGCCATATATGTCTGCTATTTCTGAATAAAGGGGATCCCAGAGAAGCATTTACAACCATTTGTGCCATAATTGCACAAGCTGTTTGTAAATAATTTCAGTAAGAAACCTAAACGCCTAGATTACGAGTTTGGCGTTAGCCTTAAAAAACAGCGTTGAGAGGTCCCAACGCTGCTTTTTAATGCCTGCTGGTATTACGAGTCAGACAGGAAAGGGTCTACCGCTAACTTTTCTTCCGCTACTCGAGGCTACCGCAAATCCCCTTACGTCAATTGCGTATCCTATCTTTTTAATGGGATTTGCCTAATGCTGGTATTACGAGTCTTGGAAGAAGTGAGCAGTAGACCCTCTCCTGTCAAGACTTCTACCGCATTTAAAAGTCAGTAGTTAAGAGTTTTATGGGCTAACGCCGGAACATAAAACTCTTAACCAAAGTGCTAAAAGTACGCTAACACCCATGAACTACTTATTAACCCCTAAACCGAGGTCCCCCCCCACATCGCAAACACTATAATAAAATTATTTAACCCCTAATCTGCCGACCGGACATCACCGCCACATTAATAAATGTATTAACCCCTAAACCGCCACACTCCTGCCTCGCAAACACTAGTTAAATTTTATTAACCCCTAATCTGCCGTCCCTAACATCGCCGACACCTACTTACATTTATTAACCCCTAATCTGCCACCCCCAACGTCGCTGCTACTATATTAAAGGTATTAACCCCTAAACCTAAGTCTAAAACTAACCCTAACCCCCCCTAACTTAAATTTAATTTAAACAAAATAAATTTACCATAATTAAATAAATTAATCCTATTTAAAACTAAATACTTACCGATAAAATAAACCTTAAGCTAGCTACAATATAACTAATAGTTACATTGTAGCTAGCTTAGGATTTATATTTATTTTACAGGCAACTTTGTATTTATTTTAACGAGGTACAATAGTTATTAACTATTTAATAACTACCTAGCTAAAATAAGTACAAAATTACCTGTAAAATAAATCCTAACCTAAGTTACAATTACACCTAACACTACACTATCATTAAATAAATTACCTAAACTACCTAAAATACAATACCCCCCCAACATTAAAACCCACCACCCAGACACCCAACCCTACTCTAAAACCCACCCAATTCCCCCTTAAAAAAACCTAACACTACCCCCCTGAAGATCTTCCTACCTTGAGCCGTCTTCACCCAGCCGGGCACAAGTGGACCTCCAGAGGGGCAGAAGTCTTCATCCGATCTGGGCAGAAGAGGTCCTCCAAGCGGCAGAAGTCTTCATCCAAGCGGCATCTTCAATCCAGCCGACGCGGAGCCATCCTCTTCAAATGACGTCCTAACGAAGAATGAAGGTTCCTTTAAATGACGTCATCCAAGATGGCATCCCTTGAATTCCGATTGGCTGATACTATCAGCCAATCGGAATTAAGGTAGGAAAAATCCTATTGGCTGATTGAATCAGCCAATAGGATTGAGCTCGCATTCTATTGGCTGATTGGAACAGCCAATAGAATGCAAGCTCAATCCTATTGGCTGATCCAATCAGCCAATAGGATTTTTCCTACCTTAATTCGGATTGGCTGATAGAATCCTATCAGCCAATCGGAATTCAAGGGACGCCATCTTGGATGACGTCATTTAAAGGAACCTTCATTCTTCGTTAGGACGTCGTTTGAAGAGGATGCTCCGCGTCGGCTGGATTGAAGATGGACCCGCTCCGCTCCGGAAGGATGAAGATAGAAGATGCCGCCTGGATGAAGCCTTCTGCCGTCTGGAGGACCTCTTCTGCCCCGATCGGATGAAGACTTCTGCCGTATGGAGGACCACTTGTGCCCGGCTGGGTGAAGACGGCTCAAGGTAGGGTGATCTTCAGGGGGTTAGTGTTAGGTTTTTTAACTATTTAATAACTATTGTACCTAGTTAAAATAAATACAAAGTTGCTTGTAAAATAAAAATAAATCATAAGCTAGCTACAATGTAACTATTAGTTATATTGTAGCTAGCTTAGGGTTTATTTTATAGGTATTTAGTTTTAAATAGGAATAATTTATTTAATTGTAGTTATTTTATTTAGATTTATTTAAATTATATTTAAATTAGGGGGGTGTTAGGGTTAGACTTAGGTTTAGGGGTTAATAACTTTATTATTTATTTTATTTTATTTATAAAATATTTTACCAGGAATGATACATTGAGATTTCTCTTGTTTTCAAGTATGTCCTGGGTCCACAAAACATTGCATTGATACAAAAGGGTACAATAAAATTCAAAAACAATAATAATACACAATAGATGCAAAAATTTTACATAGAACAGGTAAGAAATATATAATCAACCATGACAGGTGCATGGTGCTCGGTAGGAAAAGGGGATCGACCTGCTTTCTTTTTGTATTGAGGCAGCTAAATAATGTGCTGGTACTGGATTGGAGGTTATAGGAGGTGGCGGCGACATTAGCGGCAGCAGATTAGGGGTTTATAAGTATAATGTAGGTGGCGGCAGTGTCCGGAGTGGCAGATTAGGGGTTAATAGTATAATGCAGGTGGCGACGATGTCGGGGGCAGCAGATTAGGGGTTAATAAGTGTAAGATTAGGGGTGTTTAGACTCGGGGTTCATGTTAGGGTGTTAGGTATAGACATATTTTTTATTTTCCCATAGGAAACAATGGGCCTGCGTTAGGAGCTGAACGCTGCTTTTTTGCAGGTGTTAGGTTTTTTTTCACCCAGCTCAGCCCCATTGTTTCCTATGGGGAAATCGTGCACGAGCACGTTTAGCCAGCTTACAGCTACCGTAAGCAACGCTGATATTGAGGTGAGATGTGGAGCTAAATTTTGCTCTACGCTCACCTTTTTGCGGCTAACGCCAGGTTTAAAAAAACCTGTAATACCAGCGTTGACTTAAGGGAGCGGTGGGAAAAAAAAAGAAGCGTTAGACCCGCAAGCCTTACCGACAAAAACTCGTAATCTAGCCGAAAGTTTGTGAAAAAGTTTGTGAAAAAGGGAACGATTTTTTTTATTTGATCGCATTTGGCGGTGAAATGGTGGCATGAAATATACCAAAATGAGCCTAGATCAATACTTTGGGTTGTCTACTACACTACACTAAAGCTAAAATTAACCCTACAAGCTCCCTAATTAACCCCTGCACTGCTGGGCATAATACACGTGTGGTGCACAGCGGCATTTAGCGACCTTCTAATTACCAAAAAGCAATGCCAAAGCCATATATGTCTGCTATTTCTGAACAAAGGGGATCCCAGAGAAGCATTTACAACCATTTGTGCCATAATTGCACAGGCTGTTTGTAAATGATTTCAGTGAGAAACCTAAAACTGTGCATTTGGCGGTGAAATGGTGGCATGAAATATACCAAAATGGGCCTAGATCAATACTTTGGGTTGTTTACTACACTACACTAAAGCTAAAATTACCCCAAAAAGCTCCCTACATGCTCCCTAATTAACCCCTTCACTGCTGGGCATAATACATGTGTGGTGCTCAGTGGCATTTAGCGGCCTTCTAATTACCAAAAAGCAATGCCAAAGCCATATATGTCTGCTATTTCTGAACAAAGGGGATCCCAGAGATGAATTTACAACCATTTATGCCATAATTGCACAAGTTGTTTGTAAATAATTTCAGTGAGAAACCGAAAGTTTGTGAAAAAGTTAACGATTTTTTGTATTTGATCGCATTTGGCGGTGTAATGGTGGCATGAAATATACCAAATTGGGCCTAGATCAATACTTTGGGATGTCTTCTAAAAAAAATATATACATGTCAAGGGATATTCAGGGATTTCTGTAATATAAAGTGGTTTGGAAATAGCAAAGTGCTACTTGTATTTATGGCCCTATAAAAAAAGCAAAGAACATGTAAACATTGAGTATTTCTAAACGCAGGACAAAATTTAGATATGATGAAAATAATGGTATCTTTATAAAGTCAATTTAATGGCGAGAAAAACGGTATATAATATGTGTGGGTAAAGTAAATGAGTAAGAGGAAAATTACAGCTAAACACAAACACCGCAAAAATGTAAAAATAGCCTTGGTCCCAAACGGACAGAAAATGGAAAAGTGCTGTGGTCATTAAGGGGTTAATTACAATGTGCCCTGGATTGCATTTTATGTCCTACACTCCACTAAACAAAGCCTTTTCTGGAAAACCTGTCCCAGCTTCCAGTATAGTCTCAAGAGCAATAAACTCAATGCCAAAAGGATATTAGTACATGTATATACTATTTATTTGTTCACCTTAGATTAAATAAATCTTGTTTGGAGTCAATATTTTTAACGACTAGACATAGATTCTTGTGTTTCCATTTTAAAAGTTTAAACAGTTAAGACTTACCAAAATGCCCAACTCTTGATAATCTTGGGTCAAAGCCAACTTGCCTAACTTTGTCTGTTCGTGCAAGGAAGAAGTTGACCACTCCATCAGCTACCACACAGTTCGGAAAGCCCTTGATAGCATGGTGATAGCCCCGCTGTGTAATGAGACAGTCACCTTCCTCGCCTCCAGGAATGACACTAAACTTCTGTCGGAAGGAAGCTGCATATCCTGTAATTTCTCTCACAGCGCCCCCTACCTGTGAAAGATGGTAAATTTATTACAAACAATTTGAAAAAAAAAAAAACATAACACACAAAAACAAAACACTGAATTATAATGTGGAGTCCAAAAAAGTAATTTAGGCAAATTTGGAAAATATCAGTAAAAAAACTGCAAATAATATAGAACAATTTATGGTTATAATTCACATTCAAGATGAAACAGAGATAACATTCCTTAAAAAAAAGGAAAACACAACACTGCAAGCAAAATAGATGAAAACAAATACAGACCACTGCCACCACAATTGACAAAACATTTGATACACTTTTAATTGTCAAAATCAAACTCTCTGGAGTAAAGGAGATACTCGCTCCAAAAGAAAACATAATTTATGCTTACCTGATAAATTCCTTTCTCCTGTAGTGTAGTCAGTCCACGGGTCATCATTACTTATGGGATATTAACTCCTCCCCAACAGGAAGTGCAAGAGGATCACCCAAGCAGAGCTGCTATATAGCTCCTCCCCTCTACGTCACACCCAGTCATTCGACCGAGAACCAAACGAGAAAGGAGAAACTATAGGGTGCAGTGGTGACTGGAGTATAATTTAAAAATTTAGACCTGCCTTAAAAAACAGGGCGGGCCGTGGACTGACTACACTACAGGAGAAAGGAATTTATCAGGTAAGCATAAAACAGAATTTATGTTTACCTGATAAATTACTTTCTCCAACGGTGTGTCCGGTCCACGGCGTCATCCTTACTTGTGGGATATTCTCTTCCCCAACAGGAAATGGCAAAGAGCCCAGCAAAGCTGGTCACATGATCCCTCCTAGGCTCCGCCTTCCCCAGTCATTCGACCGACGTAAAGGAGGAATATTTGCATAGAAGAAATCATATGATACCGTGGTGACTGTAGTTAGAGAAAATAAATCATCAGACCTGATTAAAAAACCAGGGCGGGCCGTGGACCGGACACACCGTTGGAGAAAGTAATTTATCAGGTAAACATAAATTCTGTTTTCTCCAACATAGGTGTGTCCGGTCCACGGCGTCATCCTTACTTGTGGGAACCAATACCAAAGCTTTAGGACACGGATGATGGGAGGGAGCAAATCAGGTCACCTAGATGGAAGGCACCACGGCTTGCAAAACCTTTCTCCCAAAAATAGCCTCAGAAGAAGCAAAAGTATCAAATTTGTAAAATTTGGTAAAAGTGTGCAGTGAAGACCAAGTCGCTGCCTTACATATCTGATCAACAGAAGCCTCGTTCTTGAAGGCCCATGTGGAAGCCACGGCCCTAGTGGAATGAGCTGTGATTCTTTCAGGAGGCTGCCGTCCGGCAGTCTCATAAGCCAATCTGATGATGCTTTTAAGCCAAAAAGAGAGAGAGGTAGAAGTTGCTTTTTGACCTCTCCTTTTACCAGAATAAACAACAAACAAGGAAGATGTTTGTCTGAAATCCTTTGTAGCCTCTAAATAGAATTTTAGAGCACGAACTACATCCAAATTGTGCAACAAACGTTCCTTCTTTGAAACTGGATTCGGACACAAAGAAGGCACGACTATCTCCTGGTTAATATTTTTGTTAGAAACAACTTTCGGAAGAAAACCAGGTTTAGTACGCAAAACCACCTTATCTGCATGGAACACCAGATAAGGAGGAGAACACTGCAGAGCAGATAACTCTGAAACTCTTCTAGCAGAAGAAATTGCAACCAAAAACAAAACTTTCCAAGATAATAACTTGATATCAACGGAATGTAGGGGTTCAAACGGAACCCCCTGAAGAACTGAAAGAACTAAATTGAGACTCCAAGGAGGAGTCAAAGGTTTGTAAACAGGCTTGATTCTAACCAGAGCCTGAACAAAAGCTTGAACATCTGGCACAGCCGCCAGCTTTTTGTGAAGTAAAACAGATAAAGCAGAAATCTGTCCCTTCAAAGAACTTGCAGATAATCCTTTCTCCAAACCTTCTTGAAGAAAGGATAGAATCTTAGGAATTTTTATCTTGTTCCATGGGAATCCTTTAGATTCACACCAACAGATATATTTTTTCCATATTTTATGGTAGATTTTTCTAGTTACAGGCTTTCTAGCCTGAACAAGAGTATCAATGACAGAATCTGAGAACCCTCGCTTTGATAAAATCAAGCGTTCAATCTCCAAGCAGTCAGTTGGAGTGAGGCCAGATTCGGATGTTCGAACGGACCTTGAACAAGAAGGTCCTGTCTCAAAGGTAGCTTCCATGGTGGAGCCGATGACATATTCACCAGATCTGCATACCAAGTCCTGCGTGGCCACGCAGGAGCTATCAAGATCACCGATACCCTCTCCTGTTTGATCCTGGCTACCAGCCTGGGAATGAGAGGAAACGGTGGGAACACATAAGCTAGGTTGAAGCTCCAAGGTGCTACTAGTGCATCCACTAGAGTCGCCTTGGGATCCCTGGATCTGGACCCGTAGCAAGGAACCTTGAAGTTCTGACGAGACGCCATCAGATCCATGTCTGGAATGCCCCACAATTGAATTATTTGGGCAAAGATTTCCGGATGGAGTTCCCACTCCCCCGGATGAAATGTCTGACGACTCAGAAAATCCGCTTCCCAATTTTCCACTCCTGGGATGTGGATTGCAGACAAGTGGCAGGAGTGAGTCTCCGCCCATTGAATTATTTTGGTCACTTCTTCCATCGCCAGGGAACTCCTTGTTCCCCCCTGATGGTTGATATACGCAACAGTCGTCATGTTGTCTGATTGAAACCGTATGAATTTGGCCTTTGCTAGCTGAGGCCAAGCCTTGAGAGCATTGAATATCGCTCTCAGTTCCAGAATATTTATCGGGAGAAGAGATTCTTCCCGAGACCAAAGACCCTGAGCTTTCAGGGGTTCCCAGACCGCGCCCCAGCCCACCAGACTGGCGTCGGTCGTGACAATGACCCACTCTGGTCTGCGGAAGCTCATCCCTTGTGACAGGTTGTCCAGGGTCAGCCACCAACGGAGTGAATCTCTGGTCCTCTGATCTACTTGTATCGTCGGAGACAAGTCTGTATAATCCCCATTCCACTGACTGAGCATGCACAGTTGTAATGGTCTTAGATGAATACGCGCAAAAGGAACTATGTCCATTGCCGCGACCATCAAACCTATTACTTCCATGCACTGCGCTATGGAAGGAAGAAGAACAGAATGAAGTACTTGACAAGAGCTTAGAAGTTTTGATTTTCTGGCCTCTGTCAGAAAAATCCTCATTTCTAAGGAGTCTATTATTGTTCCCAAGAAGGGAACTCTTGTTGACGGAGATAGAGAACTTTTTTCTACGTTCACTTTCCACCCGTGAGATCTGAGAAAGGCCAGGACAATGTCCGTATGAGCCTTTGCTTGTGGTAGAGACGACGCTTGAATCAGTATGTCGTCCAAGTAAGGTACTACAGCAATGCCCCTTGGTCTTAGCACCGCTAGAAGGGACCCTAGTACCTTTGTGAAAATTCTTGGAGCAGTGGCTAATCCGAATGGAAGTGCCACAAACTGGTAATGCTTGTCCAGAAAGGCGAACCTTAGGAACCGATGATGTTCCTTGTGGATAGGAATATGTAGATATGCATCCTTTAAATCCACCGTGGTCATGAATTGACCTTCCTGGATGGTAGGAAGAATTGTCCGAATGGTTTCCATTTTGAACGATGGAACCTTGAGAAATTTGTTTAGGATCTTGAGATCTAAGATTGGTCTGAATGTTCCCTCTTTTTTGGGAACTATGAACAGATTGGAGTAGAATCCCATCCCTTGTTCTCCTAATGGAACAGGATAAATCACTCCCATTTTTAACAGGTCTTCTACACAATGTAAGAATGCCTGTCTTTTTATTTGGTCTGAAGACAATTGAGACCAGTGGAACCTCCCCCTTGGGGGTAGCTCCTTGAATTCCAGAAGATAACCTTGGGAGACTATTTCTAGCGCCCAAGGATCCAGAACATCTCTTGCCCAAGCCTGAGCGAAGAGAGAAAGTCTGCCCCCCACCAGATCCGGTCCCGGATCGGGGGCCAACATCTCATGCTGTCTTGGTAGCAGTGGCAGGTTTCTTGGCCTGCTTACCTTTGTTCCAGCCTTGCATTGGCCTCCAGGCTGGCTTGGTTTGAGAAGTATTACCCTCTTGCTTAGAGGATGTAGAACTTGAAGCTGGTCCGTTTCTGCGAAAGGGACGAAAATTTGGTTTATTTTTAGCCTTAAAAGACCTATCCTGAGGAAGGGCGTGGCCCTTACCCCCAGTGATATCTGAAATAATCTTTTTCAAGTCAGGGCCAAACAGCGTTTTCCCCTTGAAAGGTATGTTAAGCAATTTGTTCTTGGAAGACGCATCCGCTGACCAAGATTTTAGCCAAAGCGCTCTGCGCGCCACAATAGCAAACCTTGAATTTTTCGCCGCTAATCTAGCTAATTGCAAAGTGGCGTCTAAAGTAAAAGAGTTAGCCAATTTAAGAGCGTGAACTCTGTCCATAATCTCCTCATAAGAAGAATCTTTATCGAGCGACTTTTCTAGTTCATCGAACCAGAAACACGCTGCTGTAGTGACAGGAACAATGCATGAAATTGGTTGTAGAAGGTAACCTTGCTGAACAAACATCTTTTTAAGCAAACCCTCTAATTTTTTATCCATAGGATCTTTGAAAGCACAACTATCTTCTATAGGGATAGTAGTGCGTTTGTTTAGAGTAGAAACCGCCCCCTCGACCTTGGGGACTGTCTGCCATAAGTCCTTTCTGGGGTCGACCATAGGAAACAATTTCTTAAATATAGGGGGAGGGACAAAAGGTATGCCGGGCCTTTCCCATTCTTTGTTTACAATGTCCGCCACCCGCTTGGGTATAGGAAAAGCTTCGGGGGGCCCCGGGACCTCTAGGAACTTGTCCATCTTACATAATTTCTCTGGAATGACCAAATTGTCACAATCATCCAGAGTAGACAACACCTCCTTAAGCAGATCGCGGAGATGTTCCAATTTAAATTTGAATGTAATCACATCAGGTTCAGCTTGTTGAGAAATTTTCCCTGAATCTGAAATTTCTCCCTCAGACAAAACCTCCCTGGCCCCCTCAGACTGGTGTAGGGGCATGTCAGAACCATTATCATCAGCGTCCTCATGCTCTTCAGCATTTTCTAAAACAGAGCAGTCGCGCTTTCGCTGATAAGTGGGCATTTTGGCTAAAATGTTTTTGATAGAATTATCCATTACAGCCGTTAATTGTTGCATAGTAAGGAGTATTGGCGCACTAGATGTACTAGGGGCCTCCTGTGTGGGCAAGACTGGCGTAGACGAAGGAGGGGATGATGCAGTACCATGCTTACTCCCCTCACTTGAGGAATCATCTTGGGCATCATTTTCTCTAAATTGTTTGTCACATACATCACATCTATTTAAATGAGAAGGAACCTTGGCTTCCTCACATACAGAACATAGTCTATCTGATAGTTCAGACATGTTAAACAGGCATAAACTTGATAACAAAGTACAAAAAATGTTTTAAAATAAAACCGTTACTGTCACTTTAAATTTTAAACTGAACACACTTTATTACTGAATATGTGAAAAAGTATGAAGGAATTGTTCAAAATTCACCAAAATTTCACCACAGTGTCTTAAAGCCTTAAAAGTATTGCACACCAAATTTGAAAGCTTTAACTCTTAAAATAACGGAACCGGAGCCGTTTTTATATTTAACCCCTATACAGTCCCTGGTATCTGCTTTGCTGAGACCCAACCAAGCCCAGAGGGGAATACGATACCAAATGACGCTTTCAGTAAGCTTTTTCTATGTATCTGAGCTCCTCACACATGCATCTGCATGCCTTGCTTCCCAAAAACAACTGCGCATTAGTGGCGGAAAATGAGGCTCTGCCTATGATTAGAGAAGGCCCCCAGTGAAAAAGGTGTCCAATACAGTGCCTGCCGTTTCTTTAACATAATTCCCAAGAATAAAATAACTCCTCAAAGCTATAAACTATTAAAAATGCTTATAAATCAATCGTTTTAGCCCAGAAAAATGTCTACCAGTCTTTAAAGCCCTTGTGAAGCCCTTTATTCTTATTTAATAAAAATGGCTTACCGGATCCCATAGGGAAAATAACAGCTTCCAGCATTACCAAGTCTTGTTAGAAATGTGTCATACCTCAAGCAGCAAAAGTCTGCTCACTGTTTCCCCCAACTGAAGTTAATTCCTCTCAACAGTCCTGTGTGGAAACAGCCATCGATTTTAGTAACGGTTGCTAAAATCATTTTCCTCTTACAAACAGAAATCTTCATCTCTTTTCTGTTTCAGAGTAAATAGTACATACCAGCACTATTTTAAAATAACAAACTCTTGATTGAAGAATAAAAACTACATTTAAACACCAAAAAACTCTAAGCCATCTCCGTGGAGATGTTGCCTGTGCAACGGCAAAGAGAATGACTGGGGAAGGCGGAGCCTAGGAGGGATCATGTGACCAGCTTTGCTGGGCTCTTTGCCATTTCCTGTTGGGGAAGAGAATATCCCACAAGTAAGGATGACGCCGTGGACCGGACACACCTATGTTGGAGAAATTATGTTTTCTCCTGTTAAGTGTAGTCAGTCCACGGGTCATCATTACTTATGGGATACCAATACCAAAGCTAAGTACACGGATGACGGGAGGGACAGGCAGGATCTCTATACGGAAGGAACCACTGCCTGAAGAACCTTTCTCCCAAAAACAGCCTCCGAAGAAGCAAAAGTGTCAAATTTGTAAAATTTGGAAAAAGTATGAAGAGAAGACCAAGTTGCAGCCTTGCAAATCTGTTCAACAGAGGCCTCGTTCTTAAAGGCCCAAGTGGAAGCCACAGCTCTAGTAGAATGAGCTGTAATCCTTTCAGGAGGTTGCTGTCCAGCAGTCTCATAGGCTAAGCGTATTATGCTACGAAGCCAAAAGGATAGAGAGGTAGCAGATGCTTTTTGACCTCTCCTCTATCCAGAATAAACGACAAACAGGGAAGAAGTTTGTCGAAAATCTTTAGTTGCCTGTAAATAAGAACCGGATTAGTTATAGAAACCAATTTTAGCAAAGGATTGCACTCATTAGCAATGGATGATTAACCCTTAATATCAGAAAAAAAGCGTATAACAATTGACAATATAAGCGTTTTTATCACAGTCAAGCACAGTCTCACAGGTCTGCTGTGAGTGATTACCTCCCTCAAAACTAGTTTTGAAGACCCCTGAGCTCTGTGGAGACGTCCTGGATCATGCAGGGAGAAAAAGGCAGACTGTGACTGAATTTCTGATGCGTAGTAAAAGCGCCAAAATAGGCCCCTCCCACTCACACTACAACAGTGAGGGAAGCTCAGTAAACTGTTTTAATTTAAAACAAACGACAGCCATGTGGAAAATAAAGCCCAAAACAATTTTCACCAAGTACCTCAGATAATTAAACGATTTAACATGCCAGTAAACGTTTAAAATCTAATATATGAAATGTCATTAAAAAGCCTGCTGCTAGTCGCTCACACTGCAAGTTAGGCTAAAAGTTATATGCATACAGTATTTTCCCAGTGAAGTGCCATTCCCCAGAAATACTTAAGTGTAAACATATATACATATCAGCCTGATACCAGTTGCTACTACTGCATTTAAGGCTGTACTTACATTATATCGGTATTAGCAGTATTTTCTCAGTCAATTCCATTCCTTAGAAAATAATATACTGCAACATACCTCTTTGCAGGTGAACCTGCCCGCTGTCCCCTGATCTGAAGTTACCTTACTCCTCAGAATGGCCGAGAACAGCAAACGGATCTTAGTTACCTCCGCTAAGATCATATACAAAAAACTCAGGTAGATTCTTCTTCAAATTCTGCCTGAAAAGGAAACAACACACTCCGGTGCCATTTAAAATAACAAACTTTTGATTGAAGATATAAAAAAAACTAAGTTTAATCACCACAGTCCTCTCACACATCCTATCTATTAGTTGGGTGCAAGAGAATGACTGGGTGTGACGTAGAGGGGAGGAGCTATATAGCAGCTCTGCTTGGGTGATCCTCTTGCACTTCCTGTTGGGGAGGAGTTAATATCCCATAAGTAATGATGACCCGTGGACTGACTACACTTAACAGGAGAAAATTACTTTTGTTTAAAAAGCATTTCAAACTTTATAGTAATATTTGCCACAAGCGACTTTTGGAGTTTAGAAGAGGATACTTTTACTTAGTATTTATAAAGCTGTATTCATGATTGTTTTGAATTTTTATTTTTTATGTAATTGTATACATTTTGATTACGATGATAGAAAATATATAATTTGCCAACACTATTTTGGCAACATTTTTGAGAACAAAAGTACTTTTTTTATAATGAGATCTTATCATCTATCTGTCTACCTAATCAAGTGTTACAAGTTAAATGCTGTTTTCCAAAAGCTGTTTATATTAGACTACAAGGGGTCAATTTATCAAGCTCCGTATGGCCTTCAGGCTCGCGGGAAACAGAAGTTATGAAGCACCGGTCTAAAAAACGCTGCTCCATAACCTGTCCGCCTGCTCTGAGGTGGCAGGCAGAAATCAACCCGATCGGATACGATCGGGTTGATTGACACCCCCTGCTAGCGGCAGAATGGCCACGAATATTCAGTGGGCGGTATTGCACCAGCAGTTCACAAGAACTGCTGGTGCAATGATAAATGCCGAGAGTGTATGCTGTCGGCATTTATCGATGTGCAGCGGACATGATACGCTACATCGTAACATGTCCGTTCGCACATTAGTAAATTGACCCCCATGTCACTACAGATCCTGAAAGTTTGAAGTAAATTGACACTGTACATTTTGACATATTTAAATGTGAAAAACATTCTAGTTTTCAATATGGCTAAAGCTACAGTTAAAACTATCAAACCAGGATTCATGGACGTAGATCACATGATATAGAATTACACATGTTCAGCAGAAAAAAAAATTATGCTTACGTGATAAATTAATTTTTTTCATGGTGGTGAGAGTCCACAAGCCATTGCCTGTGGGATTCAACCCCTGGCCACTAGGAGGAGGCAAAGATACTCAACATTCCATAAGCTTTCAATCCCTCTCACCTCTCTGGTATCCTAGTCCAAAGCATAGCCAAGAAAAGAAGAAAAATAGAGAAGTAGGAAAGGACAAAACTGCTGCCAATTGGAAAAATAAAAAAAGAGCGGATCTCGTGGACTTACCACCATTGAAGAAATTAATTTATCAGGTAAGTATAAATTTTGTTTTCTTTCATAAGGTGGTGAGAGTCCACCTTATGTGGTATGGAATCTTATAACCAAGCTATAAAGTACACAAGAAAATGGGCAGGAGAGAATTTAAGGCAGACAGGCACCCATTTACCAGTCACTAAGATTGAAGTACTTTCCCCTCAAAAAATAACCCAAAAGAAAAGAGAGTAAAAAAAGACCAAGTTGCTATTTATTGCTCCGCTAGAAGTACTTTTTTTAGCGTGTTGGGAAGCACACCTATTACAAGTTGAAAGTAAAAGGTTTTCACTCACACGCTAACCTGATGTGTAAAAAAAGTTAGAATATTGTAACAGCGTTAAAATATTCCCCCATAGACTTCAATGGAGCGTGAAAAGTGGAAAAACCTAACACTCTACTCGCACGAAAACCCAACCACATTTTCTCAAGTGTGCTAACCCAACATAAAAATATTAATATTTCACATTCCAATGTTCTTTACATAGCAGAATATGTTATATTTATTCATGAATAAATATTTCTATATATATCTATATATATAATATGATAGAGAGCACTCTCACTTCCAAAGTCTATGCATGCCAGGGTACCAGCAAATAGGTATAAGAGATAAAGGAAGGCACTCATTGGTCTGGTCTTTTAATCAAATATTAGTTTTAATAACGCTTGATTAAAACTAATATTTGATTAAAAGACCAGTGAGTGCCTTCCTTTATCTCTTATATCTATATATATATATATAAATATATAATTATATATAGGTATAGCTATATACAGATATATATAGGAATATCTATTTATAAATACTTAGAACATATTTTTCTACGTTAAGAACAATGGAATGTGAAATATTTACAGTAAATGCATAGTTCAACACTTCATAAAACATGAATATTGCATAAATATGATTTTACATGTTTTCATCTACTTGACTACAAAAGGCTCCAATGCACGTAGATAGTGTTATTAGAAATGTAACTGTACTTTTAAATGTGTATTTGATGTGTTTTGTGACACTTTTTATTTGAGCGTAACAGTTAACTTGAGGTCTGAAGCTGTGCTATCCCGACGTGAGTTAAATTAAATTGCGCTCAACCTATAATATAAACAGCCCCTGTAAACCTGATATCACTTGCCCGCAACAGTTAGCGTGCCACTCGTGATCTAGTCCTTTGTAAAATTGAAAATTTCCTGAAAATTCAGACAAATATTGGTAAAAACCATGTTAAACACACCAGGAAGGAGAAACAATTAATTGAGAAAAGTCCAAACTATTTTGCACAAAACTTTTATGAAATATGAGCTCAATCTCTGGGTCATTAAGGATATAAACTCAGAGGTAAAGACCAATTTAAATCTCCACAACTAAATTTGCATGATCAAGCTTAAGCAAACAGAATTACTGATTTGTTAAAGTGCTTGGTTTTAAAGGGGCACTGAAGTAAAAATAAAGCTCCATGATTCAGAAAAGGATGCAGTTCCAAGACACTTTCCAATTTACTTTCAATATCAAATTTTGAACAGTCTTTTTATATGCACACCCTCCGAGGCATCAGCTCCCTCTGAGCCTTGGGAAAAGCTCACAGGGTATGCCTATTCTAGTCTGTGATTGGCTGAGAAAAAACACATTTGAAATTCAGAGTGTTATTGCATTGTCTTTTTATCATGTCAAATATGCAATGCTACTAAATGTTCTGGAAAAACATCTGGTAAAGAAGAGTAAAACAAAAGACCATAAGGTCTAAATGTGAACTAAGTTATGCTTCGTAACCTGGTATAAAATCCCTTGAGGGAAAACCCCTCTTCCAGATGAAGAAAATGTAAACTAAAGAAATTCGCCTCACAAAATGTACTCCTATTACATGAATGCAGAAAAGTTACAGTACTCTGTTTAATAAATTCAAGTGTCTTCTTGACTGCTAAGTATCTCACCTGAGAAAAGGCCAAATCTGAGAAGAAAGAAAATAGTACAAAGAAAATAAACGTTAACCTCACATTCTGGAAACCACTTCATGCTCTCTCCTCAAATCCAAAACTGTATCAATACTCAAGAGACTGGCGTCAGTAGAAAATATTGTCCAAAAAGACAAATAAAATATGCCTCCAGAAAACTGGAGTGGAGATAAACCACTAGACTAGAACCTGTTTTAAGAAGGAGTTCAAGGATTACAGAAAGCATATTGTAATTCACGCCCAAGCAAACAGCAAGTAAAATTAATATGGCTAATATAGATTGAGCAAGGGACATCTGATGGTGAAACCATTAACCGGAACTTCCATTTAAAGAATAAATAACAGGGAAAAAAAGCAAGCTGTTTGAACTTGAATCTTCACAAAGACTCTCAGAATAAAAGTCAAACTGAGGAGAAAGAACTTTCTAAAAAGAGACTCTCCACTATGTCTATGAAGAACATCAGTAAACTGTTGTGGAAAAATACAGCTAAAAAGAAAACACAGAAGTTATATTATAACCAACAAAAGAGTTCCCAGAACCTAAACAAAAAAATCTGGGAGCTAGAGTAAGGGTTTCATAGGAAGAGCCACAAACAAAAGGATTTGCCTAAAAGGACAAATTTAGGTACTGGAGTTGATCCTTTAAAATAGGAATATGAAGGTAAACATCCTTCAACTCCATCGGGAACCCTGTAAATGAACCCTGATTAACTAGGATAAAAAAGATCAAAAAGAGTCTAACTTAAAAGTAGTAAGTCTGAGAAACCTGATAAAGTTTTGAGAACTAAAATAGGCCAAAAAGTTCCTTCTTTTCAATTTGATTTTAAATCAAATTGAATGTGTTTTTAAGTATCTGCTAAATGTTTGCTGCTAATGCCTCTTTTTTTATATATCGCTATTGTGATGTTGAACTGCCATGTCGAATGAATAACTTTGATGCCGCTGTCAGAGCTGTAATGACGATGGCGTAGCGGTTACCTGGATACTTGATTGGACAACGTCATGGTGACGCCAAGTAATGCCCATTCAGAGAGGCTGGTCCGGATTGCCACACTGGATTGGCCATATAGCAGCCAATTGAAAGGGAGTAGTAGCAAGTTAATGATACGCTCAGCAACTGTGAGCATAACCATTCATCCTCTTGAAAATGTCCGCTTAGGGTGGACGAAACGCGTTGGGTGCGGAGCTCTGTGTGGCTCCTTTGGAACAATCAAACAACAGGAATCAACTCGGTGTTAACGTACCGAAGGATACGAGAGATTGGTACTTGGACGTAGACACTAAGACGTTTTACTTTACTTTGCTTCCCTGATTGGGATACAGGCTTGTTACTTTTTTAATCTTGTAAGTGTTTTAACTGGTGTGTGTGAAATAAAGTGTACAAACGTCCACCTTAATATGGGCTTTCGCTTTTTTCTTTTTCTATAGGATTGCCGCATAGAGAGTGTTGGGTGGCACACCTCTGAAAGTAGCTGCAGCACCTAGGAATTTCCTGGGAAACAGATGAAATACACAGCTATTAATGGACATTTCTGAACTCTACCTAATACTCTTACACTCAGCCTGTGGAAGCGGTAATATTATTCCCCTCTGTGTTTGAGTAGTATTTGGGGATATATATACTGTTAAATATCTACTAACATCTAGTATTACATTTATTGTTTTTTTTTATCTGTAACGCTGTAAAACAAAACTGAAATGGTGTTACAAAGTTAGAGCACTAAGCATTTTTTAAGACAATAATGTTAATAAAAAGTTAAATGGTTAATTTACTACAGTTTCCAAGTGCACAAATGAACATTTACCTTTGAAACAGTTCCCCTTAAATAAATGCAAATCAATAAATGTGAATAAGAGGCATACAACACAATAAACAGTCAAACGAGTATAATATGTGTGGCTCAAGTCTGTGTGTAACCTGGTATGTCCCCTGGCTATGCTATACTTAGTAAAATATATCTACTAATAGGCTGCGGGCTCAGTGAGCGCTTTATAAATTCCTGAACAGCACCCATTCTACCGTGCTTACCAGCTTCAGAAAAGACTGTATCCAGCAGAGAAGCCCATCCAGAGCTGTGCTAGTAACAGCAGATGATTTTGAGAGGAGTACACTGATGACCCAACAGGAGCAGGTTAAGGGACAGGTCCCTGTGATAACTGTTGAATGCCTGTGACTGAATCCCCTAAGGAAATATGGGGCACAATCCGATATACGGCGTAGTTTTCTTGCACATCGGGGTATTACATATACTGTGCCGTTAGATGCTAAACTGGCGTAAGTAGGACAAACTGGCGATCTTCCGAAAAGTGTGCAAATACACATTTTACTCGTCGCAAGTAACTTACGCCTGTATTTTGTCCACGTAAAGTCTCAATAAAGAGTAGCTTTATGCAAATTAGGCTAACACTCGTAAAAATCAACCGCGACTCCATCTAAAAATGCGCCACGTAATTACGCTTTTCAAAAGTCATATATAAACCCATGCGCAGCCGCCATTTTCTTTAGTGTGTTTGGATGGTTCGTTGAGCTACAGCACACTACAGTGGAGTGGAGGATTAGTCAGAATAGAGAGAGAGGTGCAAACAGAGGAGTTAGGTCGCATTGTTGGTTGTTTAAACTTGTACACTTACACATATTTTTACATATTGCACACATATTGCATACATACATATACAAAATACACAACACTTTTTTTCAATTTTACAGTGTGATAGGCTGAGTGTTTGGTTGTGATTGTGTGTGATTGAACTGGGAGTGAGTGTGTGTAGTGTGAGGATGGCAGGGAGAGGTAGGGCGGAGGGGAGAGGAGTGGCAGAGAGAGGAGTATTGTAGAGGACAGGAGGAGCAGTGGGGTCCCCGTCAGGCAGTAAGTGGAGTGGGGAGAGCTAGAAGGGATGATGGGAGGGGAGATGCCCGAGAGCCCCAGAGACCAGGCACATCTAGAAGAGGGACAGAGGGTGCACATGGGGACAGAAGGGGGGAGGAGGGAGAGGATAGGGAGGAACCCACACCAGGGACATCACAGGGAGCAAGCCAGGTGTCCACAGAGGATGAGATGTCCAAACTTCTCATTCGATGAGAATGTTGCCCTAGTCCAGGCCATCTTGGACAATCACAGTGCCTTTTTTGGCCAGGAGAAGGGCAAAGGTGTTGCCAAATGGCGTAAAACAGCATGGGTGGCGGTAGAGGATGCCGTCAACAGTGTGGCCCCGCAGAGGAGGACTGTTGAGGGCCTTAAGAAGCGGTGGAATGACTGCAAGAGGCGGGTTAAAGAAAAGATGGGGCAGGAAGCTATGCACCAGAGGGGAACAGGCGGTGGTCCATCCCTGGACATAGAATACAACACCTGGCAGGAGATGATACGCAGGTCCCTGAGTGACTCAGGGGCTGCAACCACAGCACATCATTCTGGTGAGTAACATCCCACACACCAGTATTATATGTATTTGAGATATAACATCCTTTAATGTCACACATTCATGTACACAATGAGGAGCATGGTATTTGGCCTACTAACAAAAACATCTACAATTATATTTCACATTAATGCTACTTAACACAATGCAATTGATGATATGAGGTGGAATAGTGCAATACTAACATGTCTCAGAATAACACAGGCCACAAGCCACATGTAGAGTTTTCAGTAAATGGACACTATAGCCATCACAATACTTTTAGCTCAGAAAGCAGGTTCTGTGCCTACATCAGGCTAAAGTAAATTGTGTGACCATAGTGTCACTTAAAGAACACATTTTTTCCATCATTGACATGTGCACATAACTATTGTATGAAACACATACCTGTATACTGTGCAGATTAAAATCCCTCATATCACAAATCACAATGTGCACATGCATGTTATAGAGTTTGACATGAGAATGAGTATAGGCCCTAGCATGTATCAATGTACATTGTATGCCCACATGGACATATATATGACTGTACTAATCCCTCCTCTCATCATTTGACTCCTCCACAGAACCTCCTGTCACGAGGATGCAAACAGGCATGCCGCCACCTCCACCACCACCACCAGTCACAGGCATGCAGCCACCACCACCAGTCTTCAGGCAACCACGTGAACATTATGCTCACAGGCATGAGCAGGGTTGGATGGCTTCAGTTGAGGACCCGGAAGTGATGCCAACCCCATTGACAAATGACCCCTGGCAAGAGGAATATTCTTCTTTTGGCTTTGAGGGGGAGCCAAGTCAGCCACAAAGGGTCCATATATTTACCCCCCCCAACACAATCTCAGGGCAGTCATGGCTTTTACATACAGGGTATGTCACAAGAAGTGCCAACTGGACAGGCTGAGTGGTCACACACTGGTCATCAGTGAGACTATCAATCCACCCTGAGAGCTCCACCATCCTCTTGACTTGGGAGAGCTCCACCATCCTCTTGACTTGGGAGAGCTCCACCATCTGCAGATGAACATATAGCTGAAAGTACTCAAGCACCAGCAGATGCATCTGAAGATGTCCCACAAGCACCAGCAGATGCAGCTGAAGATGTCCCACAAGCACCAGCAGATGCAGCTGAAGATGTCCCACAAGCACCAGCAGATGCAGCTGAAGATGTCCCACAAGCACCAGCAGATGCAGCTGAATATGTCCCACAAGCACCATCAGATGCAGCTGAAAATGTCCCACAGGAAACAGCAGATGCAGCTGAACCTGCACCTCAAGCACCTAGAAGCCCTGCTGCTTAAGAACCTGTGGATGAATTGTATTCTCCCCTGGGTGAGGAATACATTTCACTCCAGAGGAGGCTCATAATAAGCTGCGAGAGCAGACAAAGAGGCCAAGAGAGGTTTCACAGGAGCCAAGAGAGGTTACACAGGAGCCAAGAGAGGTTACACAAGAGGTTACACATAGAGCTGCAGAGGGACATGGCAGCATCATTAAGTGGAATTGTTCAAAACCAGTCACAGATGATGAGAATTCTGTCTGATATGCAGATGGACAATAGATGGCGGGAACAAAATCAACTCTTGGGTGTGTTGATTGAGCACTTTACACACCAGCAGGACACTGCCTCCAGCCTATCATCTGTGGCCAGCACTCCAGCAGAAACATCTGAATCTTCACAAACCAGGAGAACAAGGAAATCCACTACAGTCACCTCAGCCCCCTCCAAGAAGCCTAAAAAGAAATAAATATTCTTATAGTTCACCAAAAATCTTGTCCTCTGTTATTTACCATATAATTGTCATCCACATCCATGTGAGGTGTGTTTTAGTACACTAATATTGTTAAAACATAATAAGGCCTGTGTGGAAATGGCCCAAAAAAGGTAATATTATCATGTTTATGACATATTCATGTTCTATAAACCACATCACAAAGTTGTGTATGAAGGGTACATATAGTAATATTCACTTATAAGATGTAAATCAAGGTTTCTCACATCCAATAGAAATTGACACATGGGCAGGGATAGGCATGAGCCAAGGCTGTGGCGGACATTTTCTAAAGTAAAAACCTTTAGTGAAGGACACCAAGGTACATTTACAATTAAAACTTTTATTTTATATTGCTGAATTTTATTATACTGATGCAGATACCACTGATCCTATAACCAGCCCTTGTCTAACTATACACATGTGCCAGTGTCACTTCTGTGTCTTTGTATAGAGCTGGGTGTAGCAGAAGATACACATCCAGTATTTCACTCAGGCTTTATTTATTCCATAACTTATCCCCCAATATTGCTAGCAGTCTCTTGACAAGCCACTAATTTTATTCTCACTAAATATTTTCCCTTTCATATTATTTAATCAGAAGGAAAAGATATACTAAGATTATGATTCACAACCTTACTATATATTTTCTTTCTATTTAAATACTACTTATAATAAACCTCAGGTGCTGGTTAAAGTGCTTTACCTTTGCATATAAAGCTCCAGGGACACAGTGGCAGCTTGCTTCTTGAATCTTCCCTCTCTCTCTGTCTCACTCAGAGTCATTTTCTGGTACTAAGCGGCATCATGTGGGAGTGGCCACAACCCTGCAAAACGTGGCGCCGCATGTGTTAAGGAGGAGTCAGGACCAGTATTCATCTGTCTTACTCCTACCTCCCCACAGCAAAATGGGCGGCGGACACTGCAAGGGCCAGTCACGAACACCAATGGGAACACCAGTGTCCGTGTACGGACACCTTGCCTATCCCTGCACATGGGTATATATGTATATATATATATAAATAATAATGTATTTACAGAAGGTGTGAACATAAGGTATAAACATCCATTTACATTCTTCTTAATGATAGTCAATAAATCATAGTGACCTAAACATGAATTAAACTAATGAGATATTTTCAGAAATTAGGGTGGTTAAGGGAAGGGGGGTGGGATGTAGCAGTTTCACTTACATGCAGTGGAAATCCGCAGTATGTAATTCTATGACCAGCTGCAGCAGGAGCAGCACCATGACCAGGGACCTCAGCAGCAACTATAGAATCAGCATGTATAGACAGAACAACAGGGGCTTGTAGGGCTTCCAGCACCCCTTGTGCCCCATGATGCACCCCTTGTGCCCTATGATGCTGCCTCTCTATGGAAAGCAGGCGAAACATGGTGGCTAATGAGGATGTGCATTGGCGGGTTTTTTAGGCTTCCTGTTGAGAGGTTGTGCTGTTTGTGATTGGTTTGACACACTTGCAGGGGCAGGATTAATAAATGCTTAGAAGAGGTTTAACTGTTTGAGATCAAGCGGCTAATATGTATGTTATTGAGCATGCATTTGTTAGGCCTTCAGAGAGTTACGTTGGTTTTTTTAGTCAGTGCAAGGGTTGCTCCGCCTGCAATTTGTGGCGAGATGAGAATGGAGTAGATTTTCTGAATTCTGCGCGCGTAAGTCCTTACGCTGTATATTGAATACCAAATTGCGCGTCTTTTCTATGTCAGTCTATGGGTAAAAAAAATACGGGCAAAGGCTGAAATATACGCGCGTAACTTGTATGCTATGCTGTATATGTAATACCAAAATCGCGTAAAGTCTGGCATCGCCGGCTTTTGCGGGCGACGCTGCATATCGGGTGGGGCCCATAGTGTCACTGCCTAGTACTCCATACAACTCAACAAAAGATATTTTGGTGCACATCCAACCACTTAAGTCCACTCTTTCATGGCATATTAGTATATGCTTCTGTCTGCCAAATATACTCAATAAGCTAGAAAGCTTCACACTGTGTAGACATGACTTGCTGCAGTGTGGAAACTGGTTAGTGTTAGGACCAGTCTAATATGGGACACCTTGTAAGTGGTGACTGGCTTAGCAGAATATGATCATATTGTGTGACTAAGATCCCATTTCATTTAAAGGCATTTTTTAAAAAGCAAAAAAATTTTTTTGCAGCATAAATATAAGTCAATACTATTGCAAGATGTTAATCTCAATTTTATTTGAACTATGTAAATATATTTAGCAGATAGAAGTATATTTGTTTTTGCAGCACAAATATAAGCTCATATTATTGTGAGATGTTTATCCCAATCTTATTAGAAGCTATGTAAGTATATTTGGCAGACAGAAGCATATACTAATATGCCATGAAAGAGTGGACTTAAGTGGTTGGATGTGCACCAAAATTTTGTTGTTTTGTAATTATTTTGGTCACTTTGGTAGCACTCCCACAATATGTGTGTTAAGTTTAAACAGTCCTTTTGTGGTGTGCGTAACCAAAAAACCCCTCTGTTATACTCCATACAACTCTCTGTCCAATGTCAGCTGTCTCACATTTGAGAACCAATCTAGGATCTAGAGCACCGTACTTCTTCATTTACTATTGTAGAGGAAAATATAAGACTGGGTTACCAGAGAGGAGAGAGGGATTAAAAGCTTCGGTACCTGCACCCGTGGGTGTGTTTAACATCTCAATGGCCGTGTTGTTCCCTAGCGTGGGAATTTTGTCAAGAGAGGTATCTTGTTAGGTAAAGTTAGAAATCCTTAAATACCCTCATACTCAGACTTTAATTGTGGAGAAACATGTTAAAAACTTGTCATAATTTAAGAAAATTTACGGCTAGAGTTTGGCATTAGCCTTAAAAAGCAGCGTTAAGAGCTCCTAAGGCTACTTTTTAACGCCCGCTGGTATTACGAGCCTTGCAGGTACATGTACCGCTCACTTTTTTTGCCAGACTCGGAAATACCGCAAATCCACTTACGTCAATTGCGTATCCTATATTTTCAATGGGACTTGCATAGCGCCGGTATTACGAGTCTTCCAAAAAGTGAGCGGTACAGCCTCTCCTGTCAAGCCTGGTACCGCATTTTAAAGTATTTAAGAGTTTTACACTACAACGCTGTAGCATACAACTCTTAACTAAAGTGCTAAAAAGTACACTAACACCCACAAATTTTTTAACCCCTAATCTGCCGAACCGGACATCACCGCCACTATAATAAATATATTAACCCCTAAACCGCCGCACTCCCGCAGCGCAAACATTAGTTAAATATTATTAACCCCTAATCTGCCGTCCCTAACATCGCCGCCACCTACCTACATTTATTAACCCCTAATCTGCCACCCCCAATGTAGCCGCCACTATAATATAGTTATTAACCCCTAAACCTAAGTCTAACCCTAAAACCCTAACACCCCCTAACTTAAATATAATTTAAATAAATATAAATAAAATTACTATTATTACCTAAATTATTTCTATTTAAAACGAAATACTTACCTATAAAATAAACCCTAAGATAGCTACAATATAACTAATAGTTAAATTGTAGCTAGCTTAGGGTTTATTTTTATTTTACAGGCAACTTTGTATTTATTTTAACTAGGTACAATAGTTATTAAATAGTTATTAACTATTTAATAACTACCTAGTTAAAATAAAGACAAATTTACCTGTAAAATAAAACCTAACCTAAGTTACAATTACACCTAACACTACACTACAATTAAATTAATTACCCAAATTAAATACAATTAATTACAATTAAATAAAATTATCTAAAGTACAAAAAACAAACTAAATTACAGAAAATAATAAAATAATTACAAGATTTTTAAACTAATTACACCTAATATAATCCCCCTGGGCAAGAGTGATATTCCCAACAGTAATTGATGATGATCCGTGGACTCACCGTGTCATTAGAAAGAAAGAAGGAGCTTGAACCAAGATATCATCCAGGTACGGGGCTACAGCGATACCCTGAGACCTGCCCACAGCTAGGAGAGCTCCCAAAACCTTTGTGAAAATTCTGGGATAATAGGACAATAATTTCCCTTCCTTTAGTAAATACAAAGAGGTTTGAGTAAAACCCCTGGCCCCTATCTGATTAAGGCACCTGGACTATTACTCCCAAGGAGAGGAGGTCCCTACCGCAGTCTATAAAGGCTGCTCTTTTCTTTGGTCTTGTAGATAATCTTGAGAGAAGAAATCTGCCCCTTAGGGGGACGAGATTTGAAACCTATCTTGTAACCCTGGGAAACAATGTCTAATACCCAGGGATCCTGAATGTCTTGGACCCAAGCCTCTAGGAAAAAGGACAGTCTTCCCCCTACTCAATCCTGTCCCCGATCGGGGGCTGACACTTCATGCAGATTTGTTATCTGTAGTCTTCTTAGCCTGTTTGGATTTGTTCCATGACTGGTTGGGCTTCCAAGTACTCTTGGGCTGTTCAGGTTTGGAGTAGGACTGAGTCCGCAGAGTTTTGTCTGAACGAAAGGAATGGATATGAGAGGATTGGCGACCCTTAGTTCTCGCCTTCTTATCCTGGGGAAGGAAAACACCCTTCCCTCCTGTTACTGTGGAGATGATAGAGTCCAGGCCTGGCACAAACAAAATCTTCAGTAGTGAACAAAAAATAAGTTAGGGAACTAGCAGTATAATATATAAATAAATATTTAATAAAACACAAATGAAAATATCACAGCTATACAACCTATCTATAAATTCACCAATATTGAAATTCCAGATAAAATAGGGACGTCTCCCTGGATTATTAAAAACAAGTAGATAAAAAGGCCTAATGGTTGATTAAATTCAAGTATGGAGCAGCGTGCAACATATTAGTTACGAACGTATCAACAGTATCAAAAGTATTACATCCCAATATTAATAGATGTTACAATCTGGCTTTACTGAAACGTATCTCCATGGATACGACCACCTTATTCAAAATGCAAATGTCAGTTTTCTCAACAACATTCAGTAGGATGAAGTGGATATATTATCCGTAAAAATAAAAACAGTACCTTTGTCAGTTCAGTCCTTAAAGAACCATGCAAACAAATGAACCTTTGAGGACGCAGCAGCCCTGCTACTGAGTAGTTTTCCTCCGACTGCGGTCTTACTAAACGTGACCGATAGTGTCTGACGTCACGGTTTTGCTCCGCTCCTGGAGATTTCTCTGTCAGTGATAGTGGCTGTCTATTAACGGTCGTTTGTGACTTGAAACCGCAACAAATTATCTTGGCAATGGGTGTAAATGGAAAATTCATGCTCTTAGTGCGTGGCACGCAGGAAGCTCAGATCTCTCCCTGTAGCCTTCAATCTCTTTCTGTTACCTTCAGTATCCTTAGTGTTGGAGTTTAGCAGTTAGGGAAGTCCCCAATAAATAACTCGGGTTACATTACAGTGATCCAGTATAGTGCTCCAATGTGGTCTTATGATGTAGCAAACTGCTATATGCCTTAACTTTAACGCATTTCACCCTTAGAAGGGCTTTTTCAAGAATGACTAAGGCATATGTGTGCAAGACTTTTAAATGTCCTTCCAGCTTCTTATTGGTCAATATTTAATTGCACTTTTTTAAGGTGGAATTCATTTGTTTCTGTGTGTCTCTCAACCTTATAAGAAACAAACTAAGCCTATTTTAATCATATTAAAATACTAATAATTTTGTATATAACTTCTATCAGACCCTTAAATTTATTGTGTAGAAAATTCAGTAATCCTATTTACTCAAAAAAAAATGGTGACAGGTACAACTCTGAGTTGAGACCTTTAGAAAATAGTGCGTCAAACTTATAAATTAGCTCTATTTCTTTAATAAGTAGCCTCTTTTCGACATCCCATCCCCTCCAATGTGTGTGTACCTTGTAAATACCCCAATATGGTAAGTCTTTAATTTTTCCTTTGTGTAATTCTTTAAAGTGCTTGTACAGGTGTGTGTCTTCTACATTATTTTCAATATTGCATAATTGCTGTCGTATTCTGTCTTTCAGACATCTTTTTTTCTCACCTAAAGAAAATAAATTACATGTGCATTTTAATAAATAAATAACATTTTTATGTGTACATCTAATTATCTCTTTTATGCTGTATTCTACGTCTGTGTTTGGGATCACTATCTGAATAACATGGAAAAAAGCCGGCTATTTGTTGTCCTTGCAGGTCTATTTGTGTCATCTTTTTCTTATTGTATGCTAGCTTGCTGGGGGGAAGAATTGTTTTCAGATTTTTTGAAAACAAAAATTGGGGACAGCTGTTAGTTTATCTCCTATAATGGGATCCTCTTTCAAAAGATACCAATGTTTCTTAATGATCTTTTTGATCAGACCATGGTCTGTATGATATATCAATTATAAAAGGCACTTTTAAAATATCTGTAGTTTCTTTGGTTTTTTTTTTATAATTCAATAATGATTTTCTTTCTGTGTTTTTAGTTTTTAAAATGGCCTCATTAATTTTCTCTTCTTTATATCCTCTTGCATTAAATTCTTCTGCTAGTAATGCTACCTGCCCTTCAAAGTCCTCTGTTCTAGAACATAGTACTAAAATAAAAAAGATAGTGATCACACGGAAACAAATGAAATCCACCTTAAAAAAGTGCAATTAAATATTGACCAATAAGAAGCTGGAAGGACATTTAAAAATCTTGCACAATTAGTCATTCTTGATGAAGCCCTCCTGAGGGTGAAACGCGTCAAAGTTAAGGCATATAGCAGTTTGCTACATCATAAGACCACATTGGAGCACTATACTGGATCACTATAATGTAACCCGGGTTATTTATTGGGAACTTCCCTAACTGCTAAACTCCAACACTAAGGATACTGAAGGTAACAGAAAGAGATCTAAGGCTACAGAGAGAGATCTGAGCTTCCTGCGTGCCATGCACTAAAAGCAGGAATTGTCCATATACACCCATTGTCAGACGCTATCGGTCACGTGGGGTAAGACCGCAGTCAGAGGAAAACTATTCAGTAGAAGGGCTGCTGCGTCCTCAAAAGTTAATTTGCTTGCACGGTTCTTTAAAGATTGAACTGACAAAGGTACTGTTTTTATTTTTACGGATAATATATCCACTTGATCCTACTGAATGTTGTTGAGAAAACGGACATTTGTATTTTGAATAAGGTGGTAGTATCCACGGAGATACGTTTCAGTAAAGCCAGATTGTAACATCTATTAATATTGGGATGTGATACGTTTGATACTGTTGATACGTTTGTAACTAATATGATGCACGCTGCTCCATCCTTGAATTTAATCAACCATTAGGCCTTTTTAGCTACTTGTTTTTAATAATCCAGGGAGACGTCCCTATTTTATCTGGAATTTCAATATTGGTGAATTTATAGATAGGTTGTATATGTTGCAATTTTAGACTAAAGAGCTGGTTCTGGTGCAACACATTTATTTTGTGATTCTCATCTGAAACAGATAAATAACTCTGCTTTACTCTGGGCACTCTGGTGCTATGTCTCTTGACTACATTCAGTGCTTGCTTCAGGAATAGTAAACCACTGACTACAAATAACATTATAATATAAATTATTATTATACATTTTCTTTTCCATAAACAATTGGTGCAATCATATCTGAAATTAAACAATTCTATACAGCATAATACACTATTGGAGTAAACAGCATAATATACTATTTGAGTATACAGCATAATATACTATTGGAGTATACAGCATAATACACTATTGGAGTATACAGCATAATATACCATTGGAGTATACAGCATAATATACAATTTGAGTATACAGCATAATATACAATTGAAGAATACAGCATACTATACCATTTGAGTATACAGCATAATATAACATTGAAGAATACAGCATACTATACCACTGGAGTATACAGCATAATATACCATTGGAGTATACAGCACAATTTACTATTGGAGTATACAGCACAATATACTATTGGAGTATACAGCACAATATACTTTTGGAGTATACAGCATAATATACTATTGGAGTATACAGCATAATAATAACATTCTGCATAACTTCCCCACAAATAAAACATATTTTGAACCGATTCTGAATACCAGAGTTGCTTGGATATAAGGGGGCATATCTATCAAGCTCCGTATGGAGCTTGAAACCCCAGTGTTTTTGGCGAGCCTACAGACTCGCCAGAAACAGCAGTTATGAAGCAGCGGTCTAAAGACTGCTGCTCCATAACCTGTCCACCTGCTCTGAGCAGACGCACAGACATCGCCAAAAATCAACCCGATCGAGTACGATCGGGTTGATTAACACCTCCCTGCTGGCGGCCGTTTGACCGCGAATCTGCAGGGGGCGGCGTTGCACCAGCAGCTCACAAGAACTGCTGGTGCAATGCTGAGTGTATTGCTCTCCGCATTCAGCGAGGTTTGGCGGACCTGATCCACACTGTCGGATCAGGTCCGCCAGACCTTTGATAAATATCCCCCAAGGTCTCTATTGCTTTACTAGCCTTATCCCGCTTCAAAATTTGGCCATATTGATTTCAACAGGTGGCGGCAGCAAATCCATTTAACAAACTTTTTAACCAGGCGGACCCAACAGAATATAACAAACTGACTCTGCCTTTATTTTGTGAACCTGTCGCCATTCATGCTAATGGAGCGAATAAACTATACAGACGTTAATACAGTTACTGCAGTTTACAATACACATTATACAAGGCCTGTCATAGCAATTGATCTGCAGATGTCTGTCTTAATAAACTCCATTCCATACAATATTAAACATGAAATAATAGTTGGTTTTTTTTTACCAGGGTCGAATTTAGAAGTCACTAGAAGTAAAAAGAAAATCCTTTGAAAAACATAAATTATGCTTACCTGATAATTTCCTTTTCTTTTGATGGAAAGAGTCCACAGCTGCATTCATTACTTTTGGGAAATAAGAACCTGGCCACCAGGAGGAGGCAAAGACAACCCAGCCAAAGGCGTAAATACTCCTCCCACTCCCCTCATCCTCCAGTCATTCTGCCGAGGAACAGTAGAAGAAATATCAGGGTGAAAGGTGCCGGAAGAATATAAGGACGTCCCCCCTAAAATTATGGGTGGGGAGCTGTGGACTCTTTCCATCAAAAGGAAATTATCAGGTAAGCATAATTTATGTTTTTCTTCTTAAATGGAAAGAGTCCACAGGTGCATTCATTACTTTTGGGAAACCAATACCCAAGCTGAATGCCAAGACGGGAGGGTACAATAGGCGGCCCATACTGAGGGCACCAGGCCTGTACCCCTACCCAATAACAAAAACCCTGCTTCGTCCGAAGCCGAGAACATTTTAAGAGGAAAAGCCCCAATGACACTGACACGCAGTTATAGTCCAGAAGCCAAACTAGAGACCGCAAATGGACTCGACTGAGCCAACAGTTCTCCAGGAGACACCGTCGCCCAACAAACTGTCCCCCACCACTCATCTCCACAAATGAAGGAGACACCAGCCGAAACCCCAGAGGGAGCAGCAGCAAAGGAGAACCAAGGAAACCGAAAGGTCCACTAATACAAAAAGAACACTTCCACGAGTGAGCCCAGCTCACAGAGACCCAAAGGGGCCCAAACAGGGCAAGGAGGCCAAGCGAAACCCGGGATAAGACCGGGCACAGAGACATAACAGACGTCTCACCAACATCCTGCAAGCACGGAATGCAACTGAAGAGGCAAAGTCCTCCCAGTGTGACCATAGAATACTAAAGCATTTGACCATGAAAAAGTGTGTAATACACCCAGGTGAAAAAAAAAAACAAGTTTGAGAACACAGAGGCCATAACAGGACGACACAGAGGGTATTTGCGAGGAAGAAGAAGCAATCATGCAAGAAAATATTGCAAAAGCAACCCCCAAATAGGGGTCACGTTCCAGGCAACCTAAGTCGCCGGACCTACACACAGGTCCCAAGAGGGGAACACAAAACCTCAATTGAGGCCTCCCGAGAAGGAGAGTATACCCTCAGAACCCGAAGGGAGAGTAAACCTTCTTCTCGTCAATGGAGCAAGTTGAAATGAAAATATATATCCTAGCAGACAAAGCTAACAGGATAGACTCAACAAAGTTCACTCAGCCAGAGGAAACTGCGACCTGAACACAGTTCCGTAGACCGCTCGGCCATCCTGACCTGCAGACCCACACCCAGCTGGACCAACCCAGCCTCAGGGATTCAAGAAAGGGGAACAAAAGAATCCTGAAACAGGTACAGGAACGAGCACAAGGATAGTACAGCTATCCCCACAGAGTACAAGTACAACCCGACTCTGAAAACAGACAACAACAAGGCCATAGACCTAAGGATTTATCAAATAAAGGCCCAACAAGTCTGCATGGAGCCAGCAAGACCCCAGAGGGGACCAATCCCACCTTTCTGCCTCCCATCCAGGAGGAGCACCAAGCAAGGACTCTATCTCCATAGAGAGGAGAATATCCCCCAAAGAAAAGGGATGGTGCCGGAAGGGCAACAACTGTCAAGGCCCAAAGACACCGGCTAATGGGAAGAGAAATTCCCAACACGGATGACCTAGAAAAGGACCCCCTACAAGTAGCTTGCCAAGCAGAGGCACAGCCAACCCATTTGCCTGCAGAGCAGGGAATCCACAGGAACACTGGCAAGCTGACCAGGGGAATGCAACCCTAAGGCGCACCAGAAATTGGACATCCAACGCCAGCCGCTAGGTATGATCCAACCCCCTTGAGGCTCAAGCCACACGGCTAACCATGGGCTACTCTGTGACAAAGAGTAAAAAATACTCTGAAAACCTGGTCACAATGACCAAGTTAGGTAGATGGAGCAAGGACAGAGCCCAAGTTCACACTACTGTGGAACACCCCGACCAGCCCTGAGATCCGAGATTCCAAAATCACCCAAGACTGGGTAAGGAAAAAGGCCAAGCGAAGCTTCAGCAACCGGAAGCCTCAGGGAGAAAAACAGGTCCGGCACCTAAAAGTACAAGGCAAACCTTACCCTAAAAGTTCAATAGCAAAAGTATTATGGTCCAGGCTTATAGTGCACCATGAGCTTTATCCATGACCTTTGGTAGACAGTAAGAAGTCTAACTACCAGGTTTAGGATTTATTCCTGTGAATATATATATATATATATATATATATATATACAGTGGGGCAAAAGAGTATTTAGTCAGCCACCAATTGTGCAAGTTCTCCCACTTAAGAAGATGAGAGAGGCCTGTAATTTTCATTATAGGTATACCTCAACTATGAGAGACAAAATGTGGAAACAAATCCAGACAATTACATTGTCTGATTTGGAAAGAATTTATTTGCATATTATGGTGGAAAATAAGTATTTGGTCAATATCAAAAGTTCATCTCAATACTTTGTTATATATCCTTTGTTGACAATGAAAGAGGTCAAATGTTTTCTGTAAGTCTTCACAAGGTTGTCACACACTGTTGCTGGTATGTTGGCCCATTCCTGCATGCAGATCTCCTCTAGAGCAGTGATGTTTTGGGGCTGTCGCTGGGCAACACAGACTTTCAACTCCCTCCAAAGGTTTTCTATGGGGTTGAGATCTGGAGACTGGCTAGGCCACTCCAGGACCTTGAAATGCTTATTACGAAGCCGGGCGGTGTGTTTGGGATCATTGTCATGCTGAAAGACCCAGCCACGTTTCATCTTCAATGCCCTTGCTGATGGAAGGAGGTTTGCACTCAAAATCTCACGATACATGGCCCCCTTCATTCTTTCATGTACACGGATCAGTTGCAGATAAACAGCCCAAAAGAATGATGTTGCCACCCCCATGCTTCACAGTAGGTATAGTGTTCTTTGGTTGCAACTCAGCATTCTCTCTCCTCTAAACACGACAAGTTGTGTTTCTACCAAACAGTTCTACTTTGGTTTCATCTGACCATATGACATTCTCCCAATCCACTTCTGGATCATCCAAATGCTCTCTAGCATACTTCAGACAGGCCCGGACATGTACTGGCTTAAGCAAAGGGACACGTCTGGCACTGCAGGATCTGAGTCCCTGGCGGCGTAGTGTGTTACTGATGGTAGCCTTTGTTACGTTGGTCCCAGCTCTCTGCAGGTCATTCACTAGGTCCCCCCGTGTGGTTCTGGGATGTTTGCTCACCGTTCTTGTGATCATTTTGACCCCACGGGGTGAGATCTTGCGTGGAGCCCCAGATCGAGGGAGATTATCAGTGGTCTTGTATGTCTTCCATTTTCTAATTATTGCTCCCACAGTTGATTTCTTCACACCACGCTGCTTGCCTATTGCAGATGCAGTCTTCCCAGCCTGGTGCAGGTCTACAATTTTGTTTCTGGTGTCCTTCGACAGCTCTTTGGTCTTCCCCATAGTGGAGTTTGGAGTGTGACTGTTTGAGGTTGTGGACAGGTGTCTTTTATACTGATAACAAGTTCAAACAGGTGCCATTAATACAGGTAATGAGTGGAGGACAGAGGAGCCTCTTAAAGAAGAAGATAAAGGTCTGTGAGAGCCAGAAATCTTGCTTGTTTGTAGGTGACCAAATACTTATTTTCCACCATAATATGCAAATAAACTCTTTACAAATCAGACAATGTGATTGTCTGGATTTGTTTACACATTTTGTCTCTCATAGTTGAGGTATACCTATGATGAAAATTACAGCCAGCTCTTATAATACACAGATCTAATGTGTTAGTCTTCAAAAAGAGGAAAAGTCTGTTGACATTTAATTTTGTGGAGAGAGTGTGGTACTCTGTGTATTAAAAGGGTATTAAACTCAATGCTCCCCAAAAGAATACAGTATGCAGAATGAAGTATTAAATAATTTTATTAAACAGAGTGCCACATATAGCTGTGATATTTTCATTTGTGTTTTATTAAATATTTATTTATATCTTAAACTGCTAGTGCCCTCACTTATTTTTTGTTCACTACAGTACATACACCCTTTGAAAACAATAGGAGGAGTGTTTTCTTTAGTGAGGTGTCTGATATATCTTTTAACCTAGCGTACTACTATACTCAAACAAAATCTTCCCCTTGAATGATAAAGATAGAAGTCTGGTCTTAGAAACCATATATGTGGACCAAGACTTCAACGAAAGATCTCTACGCGACAAAACTGCAAAACCTGAAGCCTTAGTATTCAGACAGACAATTTGCATATTAACATCACAAATAAAGGTGTTGGCTATCTTGAGAGCCTTAATCCTGTCCTGTATATCCTCCATGGGGGATTTGACTTCAATTAGTTCTGACAACGAATCACACCAGTAGGTAGCAGCACCTGCGACTGCTGCCACAGCGGCCGCTGGCTGAAATAGGCCCATGTGTTGAAATATCTTTCGCAGATAGCCTTTCAACTTACTGTCCATGGGATCTTTAAAAGAGGAGCTATCCTCTAGAGGAATAGTAGTATGTTTGGCAAGAGTAGAAATGGCCCCATCCACCTTAGGGATATAGTTCCATAACTCTAAATGTGATTCAGGGACCGGAAACAGCTTCTTAAAGGTAGAAGAAGGGGAAAAAGGAGTTCCAATCTTTTCCCATTCTCTAGAGATAGTTTTTGCCATTCATATGGGTACCTGGAAGGTTTCAGGAACCTTCTTCTCCTAATAAACCCTATCTAATTTAGGGATAATAGGTTCTTCAGGAACCTTAGTTTCCATAAACCTCTAGGGTAGACAATACCTCCTTCAAGAGAAAGCGGAGGTGTTCAACCTTAAACCTGAAATTTGGTTCCTCAGGAGTAGGAGATTTAATTTCAGATATCTCTGACTCCGAAAGCTCACCTTCAGATGCAACCGAAGCTAGATCATCCTCAGAGAGGTGAGACAAACTAGCCAACTCAGACTGAAAAGAGGTGTTAACCCCCAAGTCAGTGGAACGATGCTTAACCTTTCTCATACGTTTCTAGAGATAGGCAAAGCGTTTAATGCAGCTGATAACGCAGACTGAAGCTGTGAAGTAAAGTCTGCTGGCAAAAAATTACCTCTAGTCGGAGATAAATGTGTGCCACGGGCACTGCCTGTGTCATAGGGTTAAAAGGGGACTGCGATTGCAGAATAGGCATCTCATGGACAATGGAGTCCTGAGAAGTAGAGGGCTCAGAGCGCATAAAAGTACCAGGGGATAAACTAGATTTAGACCCCTTCTTGGTCTTTAACACAGAACATAAGCAGACAGAACAGAATTATGCAGTTGGGCAAACCATAGTCTCCTCACAATATAAACATGCATTTGTCACAGTGATCTCTGAAACAGAACCCTCTGAGGGGTTAACATCAGAGTCCTCCATAGCGGGTATAAGATCTGAATATTATAGCAACAAAAAAATAAAACGTTTTAACCTTAGCGTGGCACCTCTACCCTCAGCCTTGGCTGAGGTACTCACCACCTCCTAGCTAGACAAGCATGACCGGAATGAAGTCAGGATCTCTCCCAATGCCTGATCGCTACGCAGGAACACACTTCAGAGAAAAACTGCGCCCTTGACACATGGTGTGCAACTAGAGACCGCCCCCAACTAGAAGAGAAACTGCGAGAAGCTAAATATCAGCTGCGTAGCGGTAAAAAAGGCCACATAGGGAAATTTTCCCAAACTGTCCTGCATCGTCTGTTAATGTTCTTATTGAGCCCAAAAAAAAAAAAACTTACACACATGCTCCGGTTGGCAAGGAGCTAAGCAGCACACATAGATTGGCCCCAACTGCTCAGTAAATAACCTCAATATTACAAATGGTATTAAATGTCCCTTATAGCCGGAAGAAAATAAAGTATCACACTGTGAACTGTTTAATTCAATGTCCCCATAACCTCAGGGAATTTGCAGCCCTACTAGGCATAATTCCTCAAAGAAATATAAAGGACTTACCCTCCAGGATCAAAGCTGTGGAGCAGACACAGCGCCTCAAGGCCTGACAGTCTCGCCAAACGCATCTGACAGGGACCTGAAGATAATGAGAAAACAGAGTAAATCGTTAACACAAATTTTTCAGGAGGTTATAGCTTTAAGTCTAGATAGTGGTCAGAGATAGTTTCCTGTGATATCTAGATCCAGCATTAACCACAACTCTCACTGAGAGGATTACATGGTTACTCAGACACCCCAGTCCATACTTGAAGGGAACATACCCATTAACGGACTACAATTTTCTTCTAACACTTCTCTGCTATCCTCCTATAGTGACGAACGGCAAAGAATGACTGGGGGGATAGGGGAAGTGTGTAGGATATGTATAACCTTTGGCTGGGGTGTTTTTGCCTCCTCCTGGTGGCCAGGTGTTGATATTCCCAAAAGTAATGAATGAAGTTGCGGACTCTCCCTGCCTTTGGGAAGAAATTATCTACATAAATAAATGATATAAGCAACAGATGAAGTGGTACAAGTCACATGGTATTTGGTCTAAACGCTGATCAGCATGTGGGTTATAGAAGTATTTGCTTGGAATAAGCATTACAGGTTGTGTAGCTTGTATATCTGTAGTATCATGGTTTGGGGTTAGATAACAAGATACTTTTACTATAATATTTTGATGAATAGGTAAGCATCAGTTTGTTCATTAAACTGGGTTCCCTTTTAAATATAACCATGGTGGGCCGGAATCACTGAATGGTAAATGAGGTCAGTTTGTCAGATATTCTGTCACATGAAATCACATTTAGATATTCTGTTTTCACCATAAAAATTATCGTAGCTGAAGAAGAACTGAAGAATTTTACATAGAGGTATTCATCTGATATTTTCCAGTACGCCTTTTTACAGATATGCTACATCACTTTCAAGCGATTTAGTAAGTGGGTAACATGTCCACTTAACAACAGGAAAATAAAAAGGGACAATACAGCTCTCAAATTTCTTTATGTTATAGTATATATGGAAAAAAGAGAATGGGTAAAAATAAGGATGACAAGTAGATAGATAGACATACAGAGGCAAAGGTATGTGTTTGTATTTCCATCTAGTACCTATCATTGCTGCTCTAAGGCTTTAGGGTGCTGCTGCTGCATGGACATGAATAAGCATCTATCACAGCAGCAGCCAGTTAGCTTGTAGGAAAGACCCAAAGTCAAGGCTTAAAATTTTCTTGAAGCCTGAAGTGCCAGCAATGATTGAAGATGATGGTGCCCGGATCTCAGCACATGCTAGAAACACCACTGTACATTAGTCATAGCTATCTGTGTCAATCACACACAAGAGTAATAAACACTCACCATATCCAAGGTTGTCTTCTCCAGCACATCCACAAGCTTCTCGATCTTTGTCCGGGGACAAAATATGAAGTCGTCATCCACCCATAAGACATATTTTGTTGTCACTTGAGATACAGCCAGATTCCTCCCAGCAAACCAGCCCTTTCAATAGCAAAAATTCATTATAAATTAATCAGTAACAGACAATTCTTCTTTCATTTATTTCTAAAGGATACTGCTGAGCTACATAAAGCTACATTCTGTTTTAATATCTGTGGAGACGTGTCCTTCTGCAAAAACAAAGCTGTTGGAGTTACCTTATTAGCCATTAGCAATTTAACCCTAGGTACGTGTTGTGTACAAACTTACATTTTCTGTCACTTTAAATATGAATTTCAAAATCATTAAGTTAAAGGAACAGTGCATTCGAACATTTTCTCCCCTTTAAGGGCTAGAATACAAGTGGAGCGCAATCGTTTGCACCTGAGTGATAAGGGGTATATCACAAGGCTTTGCGATCATCGGGCTTACCGCTTGTATTACAAGTTGAAAGTAGATGCGATCGCGTGACAGTAATTGTGATTTACACTAGAATCATTATCGTGACTACAGAGCTCTGGTTAACTGTTTAGCTACACTCATGCTAAAACCATCTAATAAAATGTTTTAAAAATATTCCACACATATGTTAAAAAAGCCGGCAAAGGGCTTTAAACATAGAAATACATACAGTATGTATACATCTCTAAAGATATATATGTATGGATATATATGTCTATATATGTGTATATATGTATTTACAGACATATATACACATAAAAACACATAAATATGTACAGATATATAGACCTATATATAAAAGCGCATTGGAGCCCTTTGCCGTTAAGTAGATGTAACATTTAAAAACATATTTATGCAATAATCATATTTAATAAAGGTTTTAACTATGTATTTAGTGTAAATATTTCACATTCCAATGTTCTACACAGAACATGTTCTAAGTATTTCTATCTATCTGTTTATATACCTATATAAAATCATGTATATATAGAGGAATAAATATATATTTATGCAAAAAAAACATCAGATATATGTAGAAATATTTATTTATGAATAAATAGAATACAGTATATTCTGTTATGTAAAGAACATTGGAATATGAAATATTCATATTTTCATGTTGGCTTAGCGCCAATGAGAATATGCAATCGTGTTTGCGTGAGAGTGGGTGTTTACACTTTTTTTCCTCCATTGACTTCTATGGGGGAATACGTGATTGCGCACGCAATATTCTAACTTTGGATATTTGCGCTAATCAGGTTACTGCTAGAGCAAAAACATAAATTATGCTTACCAGATAATTGAATTTCCTTCTGTATAAGGAGAGACCACGGCTTCATTCCTTACTGTTGGGAAATACTGAACCTGGCCACCAAGAGGAGGCAAAGACACCACAGCCAAAGGTTTAAATACTTCTCCCACTTCCCCCATCCCCCAGTCATTCTGCCAAGGGAACAAGGAACAGTAGGAGAAATATCAGGATATAAAAGGTGCCAGAAGAAAAATATAATTTAGGGGGCCGCCCATTGGAGAACACGTGCCGGGGCCGTGGACTCTCCTTATACAGAAGGAAATTAAATTATCTGGTAAGCATAATTTATGTTTTCCTTCTTAATATAAGGAGAGTCCACGGCTTCATTCCTTACTGTTGGGAAACTTATACCCAAGCTCTAGAGGACACTGAATTATAACGGGAGGGACAAAAATAGAGGTGAACCCTAATCTGAGGGCACAACAGCCTGTAAAACCTTTCTCCCGAAGGCTGCTTCAGCTGAAGCAAAAACATCAAACTTTTAAAACTAAGAAAAAGTATGTAAGGAGGACCAGGTAGCTGCCTTCCAAATTCGATCCATAGAGGCCTCTTTCTTACAGGCCCAAGTGGAAGCCACTGCTCTAGTAGAATAAGCCATAATTCTCTGAGGAGGCTTATTTCCCGCTATCTCATAAGATAAGCGGATAACACTCCTTAACCAAAAAGACAAGGAAGTCACAGAGACCTTCTGCCCCTTACACTTCCCAGAAAATGCAACAAACAAGGAAGGAGTTTGTCTAAAATTCTTAGTAGCCTGAAGATAGAACTTCAAGGCTCGAACCACGTCCAGATTATGAAGCAAACGTTCCTTCAAAGAAGAAGGATTAGGACACAGGGAAGGAACCGCAATCTCTTGATTGATTTTGCGGTTTGACACGACCTTAGGGAGAAACCCTAACTTAGTGCGTAGGACAGCCTTATCAGAATGTAACACCAGATGAGGCTCACATTGCAAGGCAGCAGTATCAGATACAATAGCCAGTAGAAAAAGAACCTTCCAGGATAACAACTTAATGTCTATCTCATGCATAGGCTCAAACGGAGCCCGCTGCAAAACTTTAAGTACAAGATTCAGACTCTAAGGAGGAGCCTTAGATCTGAACACGGGTCTGATCCTAATCAAAGCCTTAACAAAAGACTGTACATCTGGAAGCTCTGAGAGCCGCTTGTGCAGTAAAACAGACAGGGTCGAAATCTGTTCCCTCAGGGAACTTGCAGAAAGACCCTTCTCCAGTCCATCCTGGAGAACTATAGGATCCTGGCAACCTTAACCTTATGCCAGGGAAATCCATGCTCTTCACACCAGAATAAATAGGTTCTCCACACCTTATGATAGATGCGACGACTAACCGAATTACGAGCATAAATGAGATAGAAAAACATCTCTTGGCTAGGACTAAGCGTTCAATCTCCACACAGTCAGCCTCAAAGAAACTAAATTTATGCTTACCTGATAAATTTCTTTCTTTCTTGACACGCTGAGTCTACGGATAAACAATTACTGTTGGGAATATCACTCCTGGCCAGCAGGAGGAGGCAAAGAGCCCCACAGCAATGAAGTTAAGTTTCACTTCCCTTCCCACAACCCCCAGTCATTCGACCGAAGGAAAGGAGAGAAAGGAATTAGCACAAGGTGCAGAGGTGCCTGAGGTTTATATAAAAAACTGTCTGAAAACAGGGAGGGCCGTGGACTCACTGTGTCAAGAAAGAAATACATCAATTACTGTTAGAAAACAGTACTCAAGCTAGAGGACACAGATGATAAGGGAGGGCAAGACAGGTAACCTAAACAGAAGGCACCACTCCTTACAGAACCTTTCTCCCAAGGAAGCCTCAGCCGAGACAAAAGTACAAAGAAAACCAAGACGCAGCCTTACAAATCTACAGAGGCCTCATTCTTGAAGGCCCAAGAGGAGACACCACCCTAGTGGAGTGAGTTGAAATTCTCTCAGGAGGTTGCTGTCCAGCAGTCTCATAAGCCATACGATAACACTTCTCAACCAGAGAGAAATAGTAGTGGCAGTAGCTTTCTGGCCTTTATGTTTACCAGAAAAGCAAACAAACAATGCAGAGGACTGATGAAAGTCCTTTGTAGCCCGCAGCTAAAATTTTAAAGCCTGCACAACATCTAAGTTGTGTAACAAACATTCTTTATGAGAAGAAGGATGAGGACAGAGAGAAGGAACAACAATTTCCTGATTAATATTCCTGTTCTAAACAACCTTAGGAAGAAAAGCAAACTTGGTACGGAGAACTGCCTTATCAGCATGAAATATGCGATAAGGAGAATCAGACTGCAACGCTGAGAGTTCAGAAACCCTCCGAGCAGAAGAAATAGCTATAGGAGACAAAGCTTTCCAAGATAATAACTTACTATCTATGGAATGCATAGGCTCAAACGGAGCCTGTTGTAAAACTTTTTAAGAACATGATTAAGACTCCAAGGTGGAGTAACTGAATTAAACACAGGCCTGATTCTCACTAGGGCCTGGATTTACGCCATATCTTATGACAAATCTTTCTAGAAACTGGCATGCGAGTCATGGCTACAATGACGACTCAGAAGACCCACGCTTATACAAAACTAAGTGTTCAATCTCCAAGCAGTTATCTTCAAAGTAACTAGAAAGGAATTAGCACAAGGTGCAGAGGTGACTGAGGTTTATATAAAAAAAAAACTGTCTGAAAACAGGGAGGGCCGTGGACTCACTGTGTCAAGAAAGAAATACATCAATTACTGTTAGAAAACAGTACTCAAGCTAGAGGACACAGATGATAAGGGAGGGCAAGACAGGTAACCTAAACAGAAGGCACCACTCCTTACAGAACCTTTCTCCCAAGGAAGCCTCAGCCGAGACAAAAGTACAAAGAAATCCAAGACGTGGCCTTACAAATCTACAGAGGCCTCATTCTTGAAGGCCCAAGAGAAGACACCACCCTAGTGGAGTGAGTTGAAATTCTCTCAGGAGGTTGCTGTCCAGCAGTCTCATAAGCCATACGATAACACTTCTCAACCAGAGAGAAATAGTAGTGGCAGTAGCTTTCTGGCCTTTATGTTTACCAGAAAAGCAAACAAACAATGCAGAGGACTGATGAAAGTCCTTTGTAGCCCGCAGCTAAAATTTTAAAGCCTGCACAACATCTAAGTTGTGTAACAAACATTCTTTATGAGAAGAAGGATGAGGACAGAGAGAAGGAACAACAATTTCCTGATTAATATTCCTGTCCTAAACAACCTTAGGAAGAAAACCAAACTTGGTACGGAGAACTGCCTTATCGGCATGAAATATGCGATAAGGAGAATCACACTGCAACGCTGAGAGTTCAGAAACCCTCCAAGCATAAGAAATAGCTATAGGAGACAAAGCTTTCCAAGATAATAACTTACTATCTATGGAATGCATAGGCTCAAACTGAGCCTGTTGTAACACTTTTTAAGAACATGATTAAGACTCCAAGGTGGAGCAACTGAATTAAACACAGGCCTGATTCGGACTAGGGCCTGGATTTACGCCATATCTTATGACAAATCTTTCTAGAAACTGGCATGCGAGTCATGGCTACAATGACGACTCAGAAGACCCACGCTTATACAAAACTAAGTGTTCAATCTCCAAGCAGTCAGCTTCAAAGTAACGATATTTGGATGAAGGAAAGGACCCTGATCAGAAGGTCCTTCCTCAGAGGTAGTCTCCAAGGCGGAGAGATGACTATTCCACTAGGTCTGGATACCAGATCCTGCGAGGTCACGCAGGGACTATTAAAATCACTGCCGCTCTCTCCTGTTGAATACGAGCAATGACATGTGGAAGGAGAGCAAACAGAGGAAGCAGGCATGCAAGACTGAATCCCTGAAAACATCTATCAGGGCGGCCTGCGGATCACTTGACCGTGAACCGTACTTTGGAAATTTGGCGTTCTGCCGAAACGCCCTCCGAAGCCAAATCCCATTTGAGGGCGTACCTAGAGAACACCTCCGGATGGAGAGCCCACTCCCCGGAATGAAATATCTGTCTGTTCAGAAGTCCATTCCTAAAAGTCCACCCCTGGAAAGTGGATGACAGACAGCAATTGTGAGTTTCCGCCAACTGAACAATCCAAGTCACCACCTCCATGACTAAGGAACTCCGAGTTCCTCCCTGGTGGATGAAATAAACCATTGAGAGAGCAGACACTTAACTAGACCCAGACTGCTTACCAGCCCAGCAAGTCTGTGTCCATGGTCACAACACCCAGGAATGTCTCCAGAAGCACGTGCCCTGAGACAGATACTCCTGCAAAACCTTAGCAGGAGAGAAACTCTTGACGACTGAAACTAGAACTGTTCTCTGAGATAGATCCGAGAGTTCTCAATTTTATGGAAAAAACAAGGGAATGATGTCTAAGGGAACCATCCGACCAATTCCCTCCATACACAGAGTCACTGAAAAGTGAAGGAAAATCAACTGCAGCTAGATCCAAACTCCCAACCACCTGGTTGCAAGATGGCAAAGCTAGCTACCAGGTCACTAGAGCCTGCAGTCGGTCAGGTACTGACCAGGCCTGGCCCTGCATAACAAGATCAGATGGAATCAGGTGCATTCAGGGTATTGTGGCAGTAGACCCAAAAAAACACCCTTGTAGATGAGACAAGGAAACTCTTTTCCAGATTAATTTCCCAACCCTGGGAAAGATGGACAACACCCAAGCCCTATCTCGTTCAGAAAAACACCCTTGCCATACTCCAAGACTTAAAAGTCTGTCTATGATGACGGAACTCAGAAACTTGAGTAGATCCCGAATCAAATGAACAATAAATACTTCAGGTCTTATGAAACTATCACTCCCAGAGAGAAAGGTCCTGAACCCAGTTCAAGGAATGCCTCTCATCATACCTAGATTGCAGATACTCTAGAAGAGAACCTGCCCCTGGGAGGAAAGCTTAAATTGGACTCAAGTCCAAACAAAGTCTCATCCTTAAAAGAGACACCAGAAGCAAAGGACAGGAGGAACATAAAATATAGGACCTGCAACTGCAGAACTATAAGACAAGGCTGTACCACTAAACACCAGGTAGACTTCTCAGCTGAAGATTCCAACCACAAAGCCCGACGGCTAGTACAGAAAGTCTAATAAGACTAGACATAGCTCTAAAAGAACAATAAAACCTCCAGCTTCTCCCATGGGTCCGTAAAGGAGCCCATAGGTATCAAAGTTCCCTGAGCCATAGTAGAAAAGCTTCCTTCTACTTAGGGCAACGTGCAGTCTAATGGAGTCAGCAACAGGCAAATCCTTTAAAGGACGGGAGACAGGAAGAAAGGAATCCCTAGCTTCTCCTACACCTGTGAAATTTTTCATAGCACATCTAGAAACATGTCCTCAAAGGAAGGAACATCATAAAAAAGATCAAATTTACTAAAATCCCAAGAGTTGAGAACGACAGGCGTATCGATGTCATCCAAGTAGCTAAAACCTCCCATAACAGTACACAAGGTGTGAAAGCATACATCTGAAGGAGATGACTTCAGCATCAGATGAAGGAATTATACAGTCCAAATCTGAGATTAAGCCCTCAGAAACTCCCAGTGAAGCTTCCTCACCAAAATGTAGCAGAATGTGGAGCAGAAACCTCAACATCTGAATCAAAAATGTCCTCTTGCATTTTCCCTGTAGGTAAGGAAAAGAAAACAGATAAAGCCGCAGATACCGCAGAGGATACCTGAGATGCAAATCTGTAGGCAAAAAACTCCTCCAGGAGATAGAGAGGAACAGCAGGGCACTGCATGTGATGCCATAGAGGATTGGGACAGATATGGAGAAAACTGTTGCATTGCCTAAACAGCATCATTCTGGGAGATATGAGGCTCAGAGTGTAACATCTATTCTGTGAAGCTAAGGGGAACTGCAGGTCACTTTCTGTGGTGCCAAAAGGGCTGTGGACGTTTAGGAGAAGCTGTTGCATATCTAAACAGCATAATCCTGGGAGAAAAAAGGTTCCTAGGCAACAAAGCATCTGAGGCAATGCACTACCTAGCTTACCAGAAGATTAAATATAATAGTCTTTAAAATTAAAGACAAATTAATTTTAAGTAATACTCAAGAACAGCCCCCCTTTCCATCAGGTACATTAGCACCACAATGAGTCTTTATTAAAGATGATAAACTCAAACAGGCTATAACAAGAACAGTGTATGTACCGTATAAAAGGCTCTTAAAGATTGTTGAATACAATTTGTGTCACATAATAAATAGTGTCTATTGTGTAATTTCCAAACATAACAAGCAGCAGCATCCAGCTGGTTCAGCCATATGACTCGAACTGCTGTCGCTGCACCACTGAGGGCAGGATGACCAAATGCGGCTCGCAACATTGGGAACTATATGCAGATTCCCCTAAAAAAAATTTAAACAATAGAACTTGCGTCACAAGAGAACTGCTATGATCTCCACCCGGAGAACAAGGCGGGCCTATAAGTAGCATTCTAATAACCCAAAATGGCACCGCTCCGTCTTTAGAAAGGAGGCGGAACAAGACTGCTGTACTGCATGAAGACGAAGCGCGCAAACATTGCGCTTCATCCGGCCATAAGGGAACGTAATAATCTCACTGAGTACTTTAATTAAACAAAAGCAGCGGAAGAGACATCTTTAAGAACAGCCTGTTTTCTACACTAAAATCAAGTCGTCAGAAAGGGAGAGTGCGCTCTCCTCTATACACAAAAAATTGTATCTCACAGATTTGTTCTGTTCCTCATGTCTCCTCTTAATAAAATCCAAATACATAAGGATTGAACCCACTGTACCAAATGTTTCATGTCTCCTTCTATACATAGGTCTTTATGAATTAGTATATAAACATTCTGAGCTCCAAATTAGGGTTAACCCCTTCTATCCTGAAGTAGATTACCTCCTAAGTCTCCCCAATCACATGAAAGTGCCTACTCGCTGCCTTAAAGTTTCCTTATTAAGGATTCTTGTCACAAAATAAATACAGATAGGTCTGAGCCGCTGCAGTGCCAGCCTCCGAGCCCCAGAAGACAAAAGGCACTTACCTGCACATTCAGCTGTCAGGCAGGAGGACAGTTCACCCGGTATGAGAGGATGTCGCACCTCACAGTGACCTGGTCTGTTAGAAAGATCAGAGTAAACCTACTCAGGCTTTCTATACCAGGGCAGCAACATGTTAGGGAAATGCAGCAAGGCCCACCTCACAAGTTCCTAACTGCTTTAAAGCCACCTCTGCCCTACTGAAGAGACTAACGTGGAGTACGGCTAGACCCAACCTTGAAAGGAATTTCAGAGTAAACCAACTCTAGCATTAAAAATATATAAAAATATTGATTGAAGTAAAATTTTCTACAGATACCAAACACTTCACCTCCTCCTTGCACCGAAGGCAAAGAGAATGACTGGGGGTTGTGGGTAGGAAAGTGATTCTTAACAGCTTTGCTGTGGTGCTCTTTGCCTCCTCCTGCTGGCCAGGAGTGATATTCCCAACAGTAATTGACTCACCGTGTCTTAAGAAAGAAATCTAAATTTTGATGAACAAAAGAACCTTTTTCCAGCAGATCCCTGCAACAAGGTTATTTCCATGGAGGAAAATACGACATCCCCACCAGATCCGCGAACCACATCCTTTGCGGCCATGAACAATCAGTATCACTGACGCCCGCTCCTGCTTGATGCGGGCCACTACAAGAGGAAGGAGTTGTAACGGCGGGAAAAGGTTGATTATACTGAACCTCCAAGGTACCACTAATGAATCTATTAGCTCCACCATAGGATCGCTGGACACCGACTCATATCTGGGTAGCTTGGTACTGAGACGAGCATTAAAGATTGCTCAAAGTTCCAGAATGTTGATTGGGAGGGAGCGTTCATCCTGAGACCACAGGCCCTGTGCCTTCTTGGCACTCCAAACAGCTCCCCATCCTGATAGACTTGTGTCCATAGTCACAATCTCCCAGGATGGTCTTAGAAAGGATGTTCCTTGGGACAGATGATCTGGAGAGAGCCACCAAGACAGCGATTCCCTCGACCGGTTGTCCAGGGAAATCTGTTGAGACAGATCCGAATGATCACCGTTCCACTGCCTCAGAATGCACAGTCGTAATGGTCTGAGACGGAACCTGGCAAAGGAAATTATGTCCATGCTGGACACCATGAGACCAATTACCTCCATACACTGAGCCACCGATGGCCTTAAGGAGGTCCGGAGGGCAAGACATGCCAAAGCTAGCTTGCAACGTCTCTGGTCTGTTAGAAATAGCCTCATGTATATGGAGTATATTATAGTACCCAGGAATTCTACCCTGGTGCCTGGAATCAGAGAACTCTTTTCTAAGTTTATCTTCCATCCATGAGATCAAAGAAGAGAGAGAAGAGATACCAAATGGTCCTCGCCAGATGAAAAGATGGTGCTTGTACCAGAATATTGTCCAAGTAGGGAGCTACTGCTATACCCCGGGGGCTGGCAACGGCCAGAAGAGCCCCTAGAACCTTTGTAAAAATTATTGGAGCAGTAGCTAGACCAAACAGAAGTGCAATAAACTGGAAGTGCTGGTCCAGGAACGCAAACCTTAGGAACTCGAAGTGATCCTTTTGTATTGGAACGTGAAGGTAAGCATCCTTCAGATCTATAGTGGTCATGAAATGTCCTTCCTGAACTAGAGGAAGGATGGACCTTATTGTCTCCATCTTGAACGAGGGGACATTTAGAAACTTGTTTAAGCACTTTAGGTCCAGAATCGGGTGGAAAGTTCCCTCCTTCTTTGGGACCACAAACAGGTTTCAATATTAGCTCATAGCTCTTTCTTCAATAGGAACCGGGACAATGACTCCTAGGGAGGACAGATCCTGCACACACTCCAGAAAGGCTTCCCTCTTTTCTGGCTTTGAAGACAGGCTTGAAAGGAGAAATCTGCCCTTGGGTGGTTGAGATTTGAAACCTATCTTGTATCCCTGAGCTATGACCTCCCGGACCCATGGGTCCTGTACGTCCCTGAACCAAGCATCTGAAAACAGCGACAGTCTGCCCCCTACATAATCCAGCGCCAGATCGGGGGCCGCGCCTTCATGCTGACTTGGTCTCAGCGGGCTTTTTGCTCTGCATGAATTTATTCCAGGATTGAGCTGGCTTCCAAGTACTCTTGGCTTGCTCTGGCTTAGAAGAAGACTGTTGTCGTTGGGATTTCTCAGAACGGAAGGAACGAAAATTAGAGCCTTGTCCCTTAGACTTGTTCTTTTTTTCCTGTGGTAGGAAGGCACCCTTGCCCCCTGTAACTGTGGAGGCCTGGACCAAATAAAATCTTTCCCTTAAAAGGAAGGGAAAGGAGTCTAGACTTAGAAGTCATATCCACAGACCAGGATTTCAGCCAGAGCACCCGACGGGTCTGCACTGAAAAAACAGAAACCTTAGCATTTAGGCGAATGATCTGCATGTTTGCATCACAGATAAAAGAATTAGCAATTCTTAAGGCCTTAATTCTTTCCTGGATAACGTCGAGGGGACCCTCCACCTCGATCAAATCCGATAAGGAGTCGCACATGTAGGACACAGCTCCAGCAACCGAGGCAACAGCCGCTGCCGGATGAAACAAGTATCCCGTATGCTGAAACTTTTTTCTGAGAAAAGTTTCCATCTTCTTATCCATCAGCTCTCTGAACGACAAGCTATCCTCAAGTGGGATAGTAGTATGCTTGGCCAGTGTGGAGATAGCACCATCCACCTTAGGGACAGAACCCCACAACTCCTAGTTCAAGAGGGACAGATCATGACTACAATAGATTTGATGGATGCTTACCTTCACGTGCCAATCCACAAGGATCACTTCAGAATTCTAAGATTTGCATTTCTAGACCAACACATCCAGTTTGTGGCCCTAATATTCGGTCTGGCGAATCTTTATGAAGGTTTTGGGAGCGCTGCTCGCGGTAGCTAGTACCAGAGGTATTGCAGTGGCACCTTATCTGGACGACATCTTGGTCCAGGCTTCATTATGCAGTGTAACAGAGGACCATTCGAGGACCCTTCTTCTCCTTCTTTGATCCCATGGATGGAAGATAAACAGGGAAAGAGCTCCCTGGTTCCCAGCAACGGAGTGGAATTTCTGAGCATGATCATACATTCCACATCCATGAAGATATTCCTTACAGATCAGAGACGTTGCAAGATTGCGTACACCTGTCTTGCCCTTCATACCTCCTTAAGGCCATCTGTGGCCAGTTGTATGGAGGGGATTGGGCTCATGGTATCCAGCATGTCATTCCATACGCCAGGTTCCATCTCAGACCTCTTCAGTTGTGCATAATGAGACAATGGAACGGCGATCACTCTCACTATCCCAACAGATCTCCCTGGACAACCGAACGAGGGAATCCCTCTCTTGGTGGATCTGCCCAGACCAACTGTCCCAGGGGGCATCCTTCTTGAGACCACGGACGCAAATTTGTCAGGATGGGGAGCTGTTTGGGGTGCCAGGAAGGCACAGGGCAGGTAGACTCGAGAGGAGTCGCTTCTTACTTTCAATATTCTGGAACTTCGAGCGATCTTCAACGCTCTGAGGGCATAGACCCTCCTGGGGTCGTCCCGATTCATCAGATTCCAATTGGACAACATTACCTCAGTGGATTATATCAACCATCAGGGGGAAACGAGAAGCTCCCTAACCATGAGGAAAGTATCTCGGATTCTGGAAAGGGCGGAGACTCACAACTGTTCGCTATCAGCAATCTACATTCCGGGTGTGGACAACTGGGAAGCGGATTTTCTCAGCAGACAATCGTTTAATCCGGGGGAATGTTCTCTCCATCCCAATGTGTTTGCGTAGATCTGCAACAGATGGGGACGCCGGAGATAGATCTCATGGCGTCCAGACTCAACTTCAAGCTATCCAGATACGGGTCGCTGTCCAGGGATCCCCAGGCACAGCTGATAGATGCCTTAGCGGTGCCTTGGGAGTTCAATCTAGCCTACATATTTCCATCGTTACCACTTCTACCTCGAGTAGAGGTCTGCATCAAGCAGGAGCAAGCTTCGGCTATTCTGATTGCTCCGTCGTGGCCGTGGAGGACGTGGTTTGCGGATCTGGTTGGGATGTGATCGTCTCCTCCATGGAGGTTACCTTGTCGCAGGGATCTGCTGGTTCAGGGTCCCTTTCTACATCAAAATCTTGATTCTCTGAGGCTGACTGTGTGGAGATTGAACGCTTAGTCCTAGCCAAGATAGGATTTTGTGAGAGGGTGATTGATACTCTCATTCAAGCCAGGAAGCCGGTCACTTGTCGCATCTATCATAAGGTGTGGAGGACCTACTTGTCCTGGTGTGAGGAACGTGGATATCTCTGGCATAAGGTTAGGGTATCCAGGATCCTGTCTTTCCTCCAGGATGGGCCGACAGATGCTTGCCGACAGTTCCTTAAAGGGACATATTTCGGCTTTATCGTTACTGTTACACAAGAAGCTTGCGGAGCTTCCTGATATTCAGTCTTTCATTCAGGCTCTGTCTAGGATCAGGCCTGTCTTTAGAAATTCCGCTCCCCCTTGGAGCTTAAACTTGGTACTTAAGATTTTGCAGAAGGCTTCGTTTGACCCATGTATTCGCTTGACATTAAAACTCTTTCTTGGAAGGTTCTACTCTTACTGGCTATTGCATCGGCACGCAGAGTCTCTGAGTTGGCGGCCTTGCAATGTGAGCCTCCTTATCTGTTTTTTCATGCCGATAAGAATATTCTTCGCACTGGGTTGGGATTTCTTCCTAAGGTGGTGTCGAACCGTAACATCAACCAGGAGATAGTGGTTCCTTCCTTGTGTCCTAACCCTTCTTCTTCAAAGGAAAGGTTGCTTCATAATTTGGATGTGGTTCGAGCCTTGAAATTCTATCTTCAGATGACGAAAGCATTCAGACAGACTTCATCTTTATTTGCTGTGTATTCGGGAAGCGCAGGGGGCCGAAGGCCTCTTCCACTTCCCTATCCTTTTGGTTGAAGAGCTTGATTCGCTTGGCCTATGAGACAGCAGAACATAAGACTCCTCAGAGGATTACGGCTCATTCAATTAGGGCTTTAAGAATGAGGCCTCTATGGATCAGATTTGAAAGGCGGCTACTTGGTCCTCCTTACATACTTTTACAAATTTGATGTTTTTGCTTTGGCGGAAGCAGTTTTTGGGAGAAAGGTTTTGCAGGGAGTGGTGCCCTCAGATTAGTGTCCGCTTTCTTTTTCCCTCCCGTTTTTTTTTTTCATTCAGTGTCCTCTAGAGCATGGGTATTTGTTTCCCACAAATAATAAATGAAGCCGTGGACTCTCCTCCCAAAACATAAATTATGCTTACCTGATAATTTCATTTCCATCTGTGGGAGGAGAGTCCAGAGCTCCCGCCCATTTCTCCTGTGGGCGCACCTACATTTACTTTTGTTCTTCTGGCACCATTTATACCCTGATATTTCTCCTACTGTTCCTTGTTTCCTCAGCAGAATGACTGGGGGATAAGGGGAGTGGGGGAGGTATTTCCCTCCTCCTGGTGGCCAGGTTCTTAATCCCCACAAGTAATGAATGAAGCCGTGGACTCTCCTCCCACAGATGGAAATGAAATTATCAGGTAAGCATAAATTATGTTTTGTCTATGTAGACTATTATAGTACCCAAGACTTCTACCCTGGTACTTGACACAAGAGAACTCTCTCTAGAATTATCTTCCATCCATGGGATAGAAGAAGACAGAGGAGAGATTCCGAATGGTCTACTCTCTGAAAAACTTATTGGAGAATGCTGCATTGGCCGGGAATCAAACCTGGGTCAACTACTTGGAAGGCAGCTATGCTCAACACTATACCAGCTAGACCAAACAGAAAATCAATAAACTGGAAGTGCTGGTCCAGGAACGCAAACCTTAGGAACTGGAAGTGGTCCTTGAGGATTAGTATGTGAAGGAAGCATCCTTCAACTTTATCGTGGTTATCAACTGCCTATTTTTCCATATAAACCCCTACACATATATAGACATGTATGCATACACATATTTAGACATATTTATACATTAGAGCTCTTTTTAGTCAAACACCTTGCCATATACCAAATTCCCTTTTAACCCATTTAAAATATTTTTATCAATATTAAAATTATGTTTTTAATTAACAAATTGTACATATGTAATACTTTATTTTAATATGTTTTTGATGTGTTTGTGGAACTTTTTTTAACCCTATCACTTTACTTTAGGTCTTAAGTCGCGCTAATTCTTCAAGTGTTTTTTGGGCTTTCACTAGAGCGCAACGCATAACGTATTAACTTGTAATATCAGTGCTATTTAGCACATTTGCAATATTCATTGAAAGTAATGGGTGCGCTAGAGCGATGTCAGCCGCACTAAACCATTTCTGGTAAATGTGATTTACCATGGACTTGTAATATTAAGTTGCGTGCTAATATTAGCGCAGTCCAGGGATACTGCTTATTGTGCCACTAATATGGCCTTTTATCCTTTTTTTCAGATCAAGGTTTAAAAAGTCATTATATTTTTTCTGTTAGAACATTTTGGACCATATTACGAGTGGCGCGCTAACAGTTACGCACAAGCTGTTTGTGCACGTCGGTATATTGCTCGTATTAGTTGAAAGTAAATGTGATCGATTAATCTCAATTTAAGTTAACACGCGTCAGGATTGTGCGTCCTCAGAGCTCTATGGGTAACTGCTTCGCAAAACAAAAAAGTGTCACAAAACACATCATAAAATGCATTATAAAGTTCAGTTATACTCATTATAACATTATCTAATAAAAATTATTTTAATAAAAATTGTGCCATAAAGTTATAAGGGCTCAAAGATATAAGGTCTCAGGTGTTCATGTCGGGCACATTTGAGAATATGCAATCGGGTTTGAGCGCGAATAGGGTGTTTTTTCCCACCTTTTTTGCATCATTCATTTTTATGGGAGAATATTTTAATGTACGCGCAATATCCATTTTGCGCACATCGGGTAAGTGCAAGAGTGAAAACTTTTTACTTTAAACTTGTAATTTGAGCGCTACCAAACACAGAAAAAGCTTGCTTCTAGCGGCATTAGTGCGCGGGTATTAATAATCGCTCCAGTTGTAATCTGTCTGTTTGACACATTGGCCTCTAGTTATCAAACCGTCAACCGCAAATACGCTGGAATTCCGCGGCGTATTTGTGGCGAGGCTGATTCGCTGTAGTTATCAAGCCCTACAGCCCGGCAAAAGTAGAATATAGTGACGTAACATACGATCCGCTGGTCTCAGTCCGACACAGATCGATGGTTACGTCACTACAGATGTTTCGAACGCAAGTTCAGCACAATCTGACTACTTTTGGAAGTTATCAAAAAACTAGCAGGTACGCTCGCCACTATTCCGGGCCAGCGTACCTGGAGGCGGCGGATCCCATAGGAATCAATGGGAGTCTGACAGCAGGGAGAGCTCATGTTCACTGCTGCCCGATATCCCCTTGATTCCTATGGGAAGTGTCTGCACCTAACACCCTAACATGTACCCCGAGTCTAAACTCCCCTAATCTGCCCCCCCTAAACCGCCGCTCCTGGACCCCGCCGCAAATAAATTCATTGTTTAACCCCTAAACCGCCGCACCCGGAGCCCTCCGCTCCTAACATTAAATAAAATTAACTAAAAATAACTAAGTACAAAAAATAAAAAAAACTAAATTACAGAAAATAAAAAAATATTACAAGAAGTTTAATCTAAATACACCTAATCTAAGCCCCCTAATAAAATATAAATGCCCCCCAAAATAATAAAATTCCCTACCCTAAACTAAATTACAAATATCCCTTAAAAGGGCCTTTTGCGGGGCATTGCCCCAAAGTAATCAGCTCTTTTACCAGCCCTTAAAAGGGCTTTTTGCGGGCATTGCCCCAAAGTAATCAGCTCTTTTACCTGTAAAAAAAAGAAATACAATCCCCCCCAACATTACAACCCACCACCCACACACCCCTACACTAAAACCCACCCGATCCCCCCTTAAAAAAACCTAACACTACCCCCTTGAAGATCACCCTACCTTGAGCCGTCTTCACCCAGCCGGGCACAAGCGGTCATCCGATCCGTCCAGAAGTCTTCATCGAATCCGGGCAGAAGAGGTCCTCCAAGCGGCAGATGTCTTCATCCAAGCGGCATCTTCTATCTTCAATCAACCGGAGCGGAGCCATCTTGAATCCAGCCGACGCGGAGCCATCCTCTTCTTCTGATGTCCTAACACTGAATGAAGGTTCCTTTAAATGATGTCATCCAAGATGGCGTCCCTCGAATTCCGATTGGCTGATAGGATTCTATCAGCCAATCGGAATTAAGGTAGGAAAAATCCGATTGGCTGATGTAATACATTGATTGAAGATAGAAGATGCCGCTTGGATGTAGACATCTGCCGCTTGGAGGACCTCTTATGCCCGGATTCGATGAAGACTTCTAGACGGATCGGATGACCGCTTGTGCCCAGCTGGGTGAAGACGGCTCAAGGTAAGGTGATCTTCAAGGGGGTAGTGTTAGGTTTTTTTAAGGGGGGATCGGGTGGGTTTTAGAGTAGGGGTGTGTGGGTGGTGGGTTGTAATGTTGGGGGGGGTATTGTATTTCTTTTTTTATAGGTAAAATAGCTGATTACTTTTGGGCAATGCCCCGCAAAAAGCCCTTTTAAAGGATGGTAAAAGAGCTGATTACTTTGGGGCAATGCCCCGCAAAAAGCCCTTTTAAGGGCTATTTGTAATTTAGTTTAGGGTAGGGAATTTTATTATTTTGGGGGGCTTTTTATTTTATTAGGGGGCTTAGATTAGGTGTAATTAGATTAAACTTCTTGTAATATTTTTTTATTTTCTGCAATTTTTAATTTTTTAATTTTGTACTTTAGTTATTTTTAGTTAATTTTATTTAATGTTAGGTAATTGTAGTTAATTAATTTAATGATAGTGTAGTGTTAGGTGTAATTGTAACTTAGGTTAGGATTTATTTTACAGGTAATTTTGTAGTTATTTTAGCTAGGTAGCTATTAAATAGTTAATAACTATTTAATAGCTATTGTACCTAGTTAAAATAAATACAAAGTTGCCTGTAAAATAAAAATAAACCCTAAAATAGCTACAATGTAATTATTAATTATATTGTAGCTATCTTAGGGTTTATTTTACAGGTAAGTATTTAGTTTTAAATAGGAATAATGTAGTTAATTATAGGAATATTTATTTAGATTAATTTACTATTTAAGTTAGGGGGGTGTAAGGGTTAGACTTAGGTTTAGGGGTTAATTCATTTAATTTAGTGGCGGCGGTGTAGGGGAGGTAGATTAGGGGTTAATCAATGTACTGTAGGTGGCGGCGGTGTAGGGGGGCAGGATAGGGGTTAATAAATGTAATGTAGGTGGTGGAGGGCTCCGGGTGCGGCGGTTCAGGGGTTAAACATTTAATTTATTTGCGGCCAGGTCCGGGATCGGCAGGATAAGGGTTAATAACTTTATGTAGGTGGCGGCGGTATAGGGGGCGGCAGATTAGGGGTTAATAGGTATAATGTAGGTGGCAGTGGGGTACGGGAGCGGCGGTTTAGGGGTTCATATATTTATTATAGTGGCAGCGGGGTCCGGGAGTGGCGGTTTAGGGGTTAATATATTTATTATAGTTGCGGCGGGGTCCGGGAGCGGCGTTTTAGGGGTTAATAAGTTTATTTAGTTGTGGCGGGGTCCCCGAGCTGCGGTATAGGGGGTAAAACAGTATAGTTTAGTGTGGGTGCTTAGTGACAGGCTAGCAAGAAAGCTGCGAAGTAGCCAATGAGCAGCGAGATCGATGACTGTCAGTGAACAACAGTCCGCTGCTCATCGCACCGTACTTGGTGCGCGGCTTCTTGACAGCTTTCTTGATAACTTTGTCGAACGTATTCAGGTCTGCGGCGGCAATGTTAGGCAAGCTTAGGCAAGCGTATTGGGCCGGCGAATGCAGGTAAATACGGAGCTTCCTAACTAGCGGCCATTCCCTTTTCTTTTACATCGAGTATATTCCAATCCATTAGAAAAGCTGTGTTAAGCGAGAGACTGATAAAGTCATACAGAAAACAATTACTTCAAGGTATTGCTGCTAAACTTGGTTCTACATGCTATTGAATCATAAGGTGTACTTAATTTATCACACATGGCTTCTCCATTTTGGCTTTATTTTTGCTAAATAAATCATGACACAGTGTAATATGTCATGTGTTGTTGTTCTTCTGAGGTTGTATTTACCTAATTTTCAGACCTCCTAAGGACCAGATGATTGTTATTATGTCCTGATATGTAAAACCATATATTTCAAAAAGGGTGTACTTTCTTTTTCACATGACTGTACATACACACACACACACACATATATATATATATACTGTATGTATATATATTTACACACACACACATACATATTTAGACATGTATATATGTATGTATCTCTATGTTAAAGCCCTTTGCATGCAATTTTCTTTATAAAACATTTTGATCAGACAGTGTTATTATGAGTGTAACTGTAATGTTAAATGTATTTTCTATGTGTATTGTGCAACTTTTTTGTCTTGCGTAACAGTTAACCGGTGCTCTGAAGCTGCGCTAACCTGACGTGTGTTAAATTAAATTGCGCTCAAGCAAAGGCGTTTACTTTCATCTTGTAATATGTGCACCACTTCCGAGGCACACAAAGAGATGTGGAAAAAAAACACCTTAGAGCTCACAAACAACATTTAGCGTGCCACTTGTAATCTATACCGAAATGCTGTAAGCAGTTTAAACAAGCTGATCTCACTGATTTATCTCACCAGCAGTATGCAGGCGCAGTTTGCTTAAAATTCACAATACACTTATTTAACTGACAGAAAAATAATTTATAGTAAACTAGAGGCAATGCCAGTTTAATTGTAGTAAAAACATTTCAGTTTAATTTGTATACAGAATCTAAAAGCATTAAAATACAAAATAGAAAGTGCGAAACGAATGTAATTAAACTTAAAAAATAAAGGGCTAGATTACAAGTGGAGCAGTATTTTGCACTTTTGCTATAGCGAAAACTCTGCTTGGATTTTTATTTTTGCGCTAGTCAGATTGCGCTGCTATTACAAATTGATCGTAAACTTTTTTTTTCTCTAGCGGTAACCCGATTGCGTTTTCGCATTCCCCCATAGAAGTCAATAGAGCAGAAAAACACCTGACTCTCGCACAAACACCATGACATATTCTCATTAGAGTATGTTCTCAAGTACCCCCCAACAGGCCAGGATTTCATTATAGCTGAACTAGTGCCCAGGTGAAATAATCAGCTGGGCTGAGAGCAGGTAAGTAACCATGATTCTAGTGATTAGCTGATTACTTCACCTGTGCACTGGTTCAGCTATCACAAAAACCTGGCCTGTTGTGGGGTACTTGAGGATCGCGGTTGAAAAACACTGCTTTACATAACAGAATATGTTCTATTTATTCATAAATATTTCTACATATATCTGTTTTTTAAAATATATATTTATACCTATATATATGTATGATTATATATAGGTTTATATATAAACATATATATATATAGGAATATCTATTTAGAAATACTTAGGATATATTCTGCTATGAACAGAACATTGGAATGTGAAACATTTACAGTAAACACAGTTAAACCTTAATTAAATATGAATATTGCATAAATATGTTTTCACAAGCTTTCATCTAATGCACTTAGCCAGTCATTCGACTGAAAACAAGCCGAGAAAGGAGGAACCATAGGGTGCAGTGGTTACTGTAGTTTAAATTTAAAAAATGACTTGCCTTAAAATGACCGTGGACTGGATACACCACAAGAGAAATAAATTTATCAGGTAAGCATAAATTGTGTTTTCTCTTGTAAGGTGTATCCAGTCCACGGATCATCCATTACTTGTGGGATACCAATACCAAAGCTAAAGTACACGGATGAAGGGAGGGACAAGGCAGGAACTTAAATGGAAGGAAACACTGCCTGTAAAACCTTTCTCCCAAATATAGCCTCCGAAGAAGCAAAAGTATCACATTTGCAAAATTTTGAAAAAGTATGAAGCGAAGACCAAGTCGCCGCCTTGCAAATCTGTTCAAAAGAAGCCTCATTTTTAAAGGCCCAAGTGGAAGCCACAGCTCTAGTGGAATAAGCTGTAATCCTTTCAGGAGGCTGCTGTCCAGCAGTCTCATAGGCTAAGCGGATTAAGCTTCTTAGCCAAAAAGAAGGAGAGGTTGCCGAAGCCTTTTGATCTCTCCTCTGTCCAGAGAAGACAACAAACCAAGCAGATATTTGACGAAAATCTTTAGTAGCTTGTAAGTAAAAACTTTAAAGCACGGACCACGTCCAGATTGTGAAACACAAGGATGGAACAACAATCTCTTGATTGATATTCTTGTTAGATACCACCTTAGGTAAAAACCCAGATTTGGTACGCAGGACTACCTTATCCGTATGAAAAATCAGATAAGGAGAATCACATTTTAAGGCAGATAACTCGGAGACTCTACGAGCCGAGGAAATAGCTACCAAAAAAAGGACTTTCCAAGATAAAAGTTTGATATCTATGGAATGAAGAGGTTCAAACGGAACTTCTTGAAGAACCTTAAGAACCAAGTTTAAGCTCCATGGTGGAGCAACCGGTTTAAACACAGGCTTGATTCTAACTAAAGCCTGACAAAATGCCTGAACGTCTGGAACATCTGCCAGACGCTTAACTAGCTGACAATCCTTTTTCCAAACCTTCTTGGAGAAAAGATAATATCCTAGGAATCCTGACATTACTCCATGAGTAACCCTTGGATTCACACCAATAAAGATATCTACGCCATACCTTATGGTAAATTTTCCTGGTGACAGGCTTTTGTGCCCGTATTAAGGTATCAATAACTGACTCGGAGAAGCCACGCTTTGATAAAATCAAGCGTTCAATCTCTAGGCAGTCAGCCGCAGAGAAATTAGATTTGGATGGTTGGAAGGACCCTGAAGTAGAAGGTCCTGTCTCAGAGGCAGACCATGGTGGAAAGGATGACATGTCCACTAGATCTGCATACCAGGTCCTGCATGGCCACGCAGGTGCTATCAGAATCACCGATGCTCTCTCCTGCTTGATTTTGGCAATCAGTCGAGGGAGCAGAGGAAACGGTGGAAAAACATAAGCCAGGTTGAAAGACCAGGGCGCTGCAAGAGCATCTATCAATGTCGCCTTGGGATCCCTGGACCTGGATCCGTAACACGGAAGCTTGGCGTTCTGGCGAGACGCCATGAGATCCAGTTCTGGTTTGCCCCAACGATGAATCAGTTGTGCAAATACCTCCGGATGGAGTTCCCACTCTCCCGGATGAAAAGTCTGACGACTTAGAAAATCCGCCTCCCAGTTCTCTACACCTGGGATATGGATAGCTGATAGGTGGCAAGAGTGAATCTCTGCCCAGCGAATTATTTTTGAACTTCTAACATCTCTAGGGAACTTCTTGTTCCCCCTTGATGGTTGATGTAAGCTACAGTCGTGATGTTGTCCGACTGAAATCTGATGTACCTCAGAGTTGCTAACTGATGCCAAGCCTGAAGAGCCTTGAATATCGCTCTTAGTTCCAGAATATTTATTGGAAGGAGAGACTCCTCCTGAGTCCACGATCCCTGAGCCTTCAGGGAGTTCCAGACTGCACCCCAACCTAGAAGGCTGGCATTTGTTGTTACAATTGTCCAATCTGGCCTGCGAAAGGTCATACATTTGGACAGATGGACCCGAGATAGCTACCAGGGAAAAGAATCCCTGGTCTCTTGGTCCAGATTCAGTTGAGGGGACAAATCTGTGTAATCCCCGCTCCACTGAGTGAGCATGCATAGTTGCAGCGGTCTGAGATGTAAGCGTGCAAACGGCACTATGTCCATTGCCGCTACCATTAAGCCGATTACTTCCATACACTGAGCCACAGAAGGGCGCGGAATGGAATGAAGAACCCGGCAGGAATTTAGAAGCTTTGATAACCTGGACTCCGTCAGGTGAATTTTCATTTCTATAGAATCTATCAGAGTCCCTAGAAAGGAAACTCTTGTGAGTGGGGATAGAGAACTCTTTTCCTCGTTCACTTTCCACCCATGCGACCTCATAAATGCCAGTACTACGTCCGTATGAGACTTGGCAATTTGGAAGTTTGACGCCTGTATCAGGATGTCGTCTAAATAAGGGGCTACTGCTATGCCCCGCGGCCTTAGGACCGCCATAAGCGACCCTAGAACCTCTGTAAAGATTTTCGGGGCTGTAGCTAATCTAAAGGGAAGAGCTACAACTGGTAATGCCTGTCTTGAAAGGCAAACCTGAGAAACCGATGATGATCTTTGTGTATTGGAATGTGAAGATAAGCATCCTTTAGATCCACTGTAGTCATATATTGACCCTCCTGGATCAGTGGTAGGATGGTACGAATAGTTTCCATCTTGAACGACGGAACTTTGAGGAATTTGTTTAAGATCTTTAGATCCAAAATTGGTCTGAAGGTTCCCTCTATTTTGAGAACCACAAACAGATTTGAGTAAAAACCCTGTTCCTGTTCACTCCCATAACTAGGAGGTCTCGTACACAGTGTAAGAATGCCTCTCTCTTTATCTGGTGTGCAGATAATTGTGAAAGGTGAAATCTCCCTTTTGGGGGGGAAGCTTTGAAGTCCAGAAGATATCCCTGGGATATAATTTCCAACGCCCAGGGATCCTGAACATCTCTTGCCCACGCCTGGGTGAAGAGTGAAAGTCTGTCCCCTACTAGATCCGTTACCGGATAGGGGGACGTTCCTTCATGCTGTCTTAGAGGCAGCAGCAGGCTTTTTTGACCTGCTTACCTTTTTTCCAGGTCTGGTTTGGTCTCCAGATTGTCTTAGATTGAGCAAAAGTTCCCTCTTGTTTATTATTAGAGGAAGTTGATGCCGCACCTGCCTTGAAGTTTTGAAAGGCACGAAAATTAGACTGTTTGGCCCTAGATTTGGACCTGTCCTGAGGAAGGACATGACCTTTTCCTCCAGTGATATCAGCAATAATCTCCTTCAAACCAGGCCCGAATAGGGTCTGCCCCTTGAAGGGAGTGTTAAGTAGCTTAGATTTTGAAGTCACGTCAGCTGACCATGATTTAAGCCATAGCGCTCTGCGCGCCTGTATAGCAAAACCAGAATTCTTAGCCGTTAGTTTAGTCAAATGAACAATGGCATCAGAAATAAAAGAATTGGCTAGCTTAAGTGCTCTAAGTTTGCCAAGTATGTCATCCAATGGAGTCGCTACCTGTAAAGCCTCTTCCAAAGACTCAAACCAGTACGCCGCAGCAGCAGTGACAGGGGCAATGCATGCAAGGGGCTGTAGGATAAAACCTTGTTGAATAAATATTTTCTTAAGGTAACCTTCTAATTTTTTATCCATTGGATCTAAAAAAGCACAACTGTCCTTGACAGGAATAGTAGTACGCTTTGCTAGAGTAGAAACGGCTCCCTCCACCTTAGGGACTGTCTGCCATAAGTCCCGTGTGGTGGCGTCTATTGGAAACATTTTTCTAAAAATAGGAGGGGAAGAGAACGGCACACCTGGTCTATCCCATTCCTTATTAATAATTTTTGTAAACCTTTTAGGTATTGGAAAAACATCAGTACACACCGGCACTGCAAGTATTTATCCAGTCTACACAATTTCTCTGGCACTGCAATGGAAACACAGTCATTCAGAGCAGCTAAAACCTCCCTAAGCAACACGCAGAGGTGTACAAGCTTAAATTTAAATGTAGAAATATTAGAATCAGGTATCTTCCTGAGTCATTAACATCACCCACTGACTGAAGCTCTCTTACCTCAGCTTCTGCATATTGTGAGGCAGTATCAGACATGGTTCTTAAAGCGTCAGTATGCTCTGCATTTTGTCTCACCCCAGAGCTATCTCGCTTACCTCTAAGTTCAGGTAGTCTGGCTAATACCGCTGACAGTGTATTATCCATGACTGCCGCCATGTTTTGTAAAGTAAACGCTATGGGCGCCCTAGATGTACTTGGCGCCATTTGAGCATGAGTCCCTTAAGCGGGAGTCAAAGGGTCTGACACGTGGGGAAAGTTAGTCGGCATAACTTCCCCCTCGTCAGATTCCTCTGGTGATAACATTTTTTAAAAGACAGAAAATGATCTTTATTGCCTAAAATGAAATCAGTACATTTGGTACACATTCTAAGAGGGGGTTCCACCATGGCTTTTAAACATAATGAACAAGGAGTTTCTTCTATGTCAGACATGTTTATACAGACTAGCAATGAGACTAGCAAGCTTGGAAAACACTTTAAATCAAGTTAACAAGCAAATATAAAAAATGGTACTGTGCCTTTAAGAGAAACAAATTTGTCAGAATTTGAAAAACAGTGAAAAACAGTGAAAAAATGTAGTAAATCAAACGACATTTTTACAGTGTATGTAATAGACTAGCAGAGCATTGCACCCACTTGCAAATGGATGATTAACCCCTTTGTTCAAAAAACGGATCAAAAAAACGAAATAGACGTTTTTTAACAGTCACAACCAACTGCCACAGCAAGCTGTAGCCCTACCTTCCCCAATAAACGACTTTGGAAAGCCTTTGGGCCATTTAGAGATGTCCTATAGCATTCAGAGGGCCTTTGACGGAATCTGGATGTCTTAGTTTGTAATTTTAACTGCACAAAAAAACGTTAAAATAGGCCCCTCCCACTCATAGTAACACAGTGGAAAGCCTCAGGAAACTCTTTCTAGGCAAAATTTAAGCCAGCCATGTGGAAAAAACTAGGCCCCAATAAAGTTTTATCACCAAAGTATATATAAAAACGATTAAACATGCCAGCAAACGTTTTATATTGTAAATATCATAAGGGTATTACCCCTGGGAGTAAGCATGATACCAGTCATTATTAAATCACTGTATTCAGGCTTAACTTACATTAATCCGGTATCAGCAGCATTTTCTAATGTTTTCCATCTCGAGAAAAAAATTATAACTGCACATACCTGATAGCAGAATAAACTGCACGCCATTCTTTCGCTGAAGTTTTACCTCATCTGTGTAATCCCCTCAGACATATGTGAGAACAGCAATGGATCTTAGTTACAACCTGCTAAGATCATAGAAACCTCAGGCAGATTTTTCTTCTATTTACTGCCTGAGATAAAATAGCACAACTCCGGTACTATTTAAAAATAACAAACTTTTGATTGAAGAAAATAAACTAGCTATATTTAACCACTTTCTCTTACGACCTCCTTGCTTGTTGAGAGTTGCAAGAGAATGACTGGCTATGACAGTTAGGGGAGGAGCTATATTGCAGCTCTGCTGTGGGTTTCCTCTTGCAACTTCCTGTTGGGAATGAGAATATCCCACAAGTAATGGATGATCCGTGGACTGGATACACCTTACAAGAGAAATAAAGCTTTTAACCCCTAAAGTGCCATCCCCCACATCGCTAACACTAAGTGCAGAACACCGTTAAATCCAGCACAACCATTGGCTGCACACTCTAGTGACCTATTTATAACTGACTCTAATTGGCCACAGCAGAGAAGGTAACACAAGTTACAACATGGCAGCTCCCAGTGTTTTATAGACACTAAAACTTTACACTTATTTTGTCACTTTTTAAATAACTAATGAAACTCTAAAAAATACATCTACATGTTAGTCATGGACTAATCTTTTCTTTGAATACATCATTCTATCTAGCATGTATTTAGTGTTTAATGTCCCTTTAACCCTAAACCGCAGCCCCCCCACATCGCCGACACTAACTAAATCAATAAAGTTATTAACCCCTAAAGCGCCGTTCCCCAACATCGCCAACACTAACAAAACCTTTTAAACCCTAAACCGCACCCCCCATCACCAACACTACCTAAACATATTATCCCCTAAACCGCCGTTCCTAAACATCGCCAAGACTAACTAACAGCTAGATTACGAGTTTTGCGTTATGAGTGAAAAAGCAGCGTTATGGCTTTTTCACTACCGCTGCTATTACGAGTCTTGTCAAAAAAGCTGTACCGCACACTTTTTTGGCCGTAACGCAAATTAACTTACGCAATTTGCGTAAAGTCTTTTTTCAATGGGACTTCCATAGCGCCGACATTACAAGCTTTTTCTGGGAGGTCAAAAAGTGAGCGGTACAGCTTATCCCGCAAGATTCGTAACGCAATCTAAAGTCATTAGTTATGAGTTTTACGCTACAAAGTTGTAACATAAAACTCATAACTAAAGTGTTAAAAAGTACACTAACACTTATAAACTACCTATTAACCCCTAAACCGAGGCCCTCCCGCATTGCAAACACTAAAATAAAATTATTAACCCCTAATCTGCTGCTCCCGACATCGCCACCACTATAATAAACATATTAACCCGTAAACCGCCACACTCCCGCCTGGCAAACACTAGTTAAATATTATTAACCCTTAATCTGCTGTCCCTAACATCGCCGCAACCTACATTACAGTTATTAAACCCTAATCTGCCGCTCCTGACATCGCCGCCACTATAATAAACATATTAACCCCTAAACCGCCGCACTCCCACCTCGTAAACAATAGTAAATATTATTAGCCCCTAATCTGCTGTCCCTAACATCGCCGCAACCTACATTACAGTTATTAACCCCTAATATGCCGTCCCCAACGTCGCCGCCACTATACTAAATTTATTAACCCCTAAACCAAAGTCTAACCCTATCCCTAACACCCCCTAACTTAAATATAATTAAAATAAATCTAAATAAAAATTCCTATAATTACCTAAATAATTCCTATTTAAAACTAAATACTTACCTATAGAATAAACCCTAAGCTAGCTACAATATAACTTATAGTTACATTGTAGCTATTTTAGGGTTTATTTTTATTTTACAGGCAAGTTTGTATTTATTTTAACTAGGTAGAATAGTTACTAAATAGTTATTAACTATTTACTTACTACCTAGCTAAAATAAATACATATTTACCTGTAAAATAAAACCTAACCTGAGTTACACTAACACCTAACCTTACACTACAATTAAATAAATTACCTAAATTAAATACAATTATCTAAATTACAAAAAAACAAACACTAAATTACACAAAATAAAAAAAGAAATGATCAGATATTTAAACTAATTACACCTAATCTAATAGCCCTATCAAAATAAAAAAAGACCCTCCAAAAAAAAAACAGCCTAAACTAAACTACCAATAGGGCGTTTTGCGGGGCATTGCCCCAAAGATATCAGCTCTTTTACCTGTAAAAAAAAACTTACAAACACCCCCCCCAACAGTAAAACCCACCAACCCCCAAATAAAATCCTAACTAAAAAAACCTAAGCTCCCCATTGCCCTGAAAAGGGCATTTGGATGGGCATTGCCCTTAAAAGGGCATTTAGCTCTTTTTCAATTGCCCAAACCCTAATCTAAAAATAAAACCCACCCAATAAACCCTTAAAAAAAACCTAACACTAACCCCCGAAGATCCACTTACAGTTTTGAAGACCAGATATCCATCATCAACGAAGCCGGGAAAAGTCTTCATCCAAGCAGCCAGAAGTCCTCAACGAAGCCGGGAGAAGTCTTCATCCAAGCCAGCAGAAGTGGTCCTCCAGACGGGCAGAAGTCTTCATCCAGATGGCATCTTCTATCTTCATCCTTCAGACGCGGATCGGCTCCATCTTCAAGACATCCGGAGTGGAGCATCCCCTTCAATCAAAGTCTTCTTCCCGAATGAAGGTTCCTTTAAGTGATGTCATCCAAGATGGCGTTTCTTGAATTCCGATTGGCTGATAGAATTCTATCAGCCAAACTGAATGAAAGGTGAAAAAATCCTATTGGCTGATGCAATCACCCAATAGGATTGAGCTTCAATCCTATTGGCTGATCCTATCAGTCAATCAGAATTCAAGGGACACCATCCTGGATGACGTCACTTAAAGGAACCTTCATTTGGGAAGAAGACTTCGATTGAAGAGGATGCTCCGCGCCGGATGTCTTGAAGATGGACCCGCTCCGCGTCGGAAGGATGAAGATAGAAGATGCCGTCTGGATGAAGACTTCTGCCCGTCTGGAGGACCACTTCTGCCGGCTTGGATGAAGACTTCTCCCGGCTTCATTGAGGACTTCTTGCCGGCTTGGATGAAGACTTCTCCCGGCTTCGTTGAGGATGGATGTCCGGTCTTCAAAACTGTAAGTGGATCTTCGGGGGTTAGTGGTAGGTTTTTTTAAGGGTTTATTGGGTGGGTTTTATTTTTAGATTAGGGTTTGGGCAATTGAAAAAGAGCTAAATGCCCTTTTAAGGGCAATGTCCATCCAAATGCCCTTTTCAGGGCAATGGGGAGCTTAGGTTTTTTTAGTTATGATTTTATTTGGGGGGTTGGTTGTGTGGGTGGTGGGTTTTAATGTTGGGGGGGGTGTTTGTATTTTTTTTTACAGGTAAAAGAGCTGATTTCTTTGGGGCAATGCCCTGCAAAAGGCCCTTTTAAGGGCTATTGGTAGTTTAGTTTAGGCTAGGGTTTTTTTTTATTTTGGGGGGCTTTTTTATTTTGATAGGGCTATTAGATTGGGTGTAATTAGTTTAAATATCTGATAATTTCTTTTTTTATTTTGTGTAATTTAGTGGGTTTTTTTTTGTAATTTAGGTAATTGTATTTAATTTAGGTAATTTATTTAATTGTAGTGTAAGGTTAGGTGTTAGTGTAACTCAGGTTAAGTTTTATTTTACAGGTAAATTTGTATTTATTTTAACTAGGTAGCTAGTAAATAGTTAATAACTATTTAGTAACTTTTCTACCTAGTTAACATAAATACAAACTTGCCTGTAAAATAAAAATAAACCCTAAGATAGATACAATGTAACTATTAGTTATATTGTAGCTAGATTAGGGTTTATTTTATTGGTAAGTATTTAGTTTTAAATAGGAATTATTTAGGTAATGATAGTCATTTTTATTTAGATTTATTTTAATTATATTTAAGTTAGGGGGTGTTAGGGTTAGACTTAGGTTTAGGGGTTAATAAATTTAGTATAGTGGCGGTGATGTTGGGGCGGCAGATTAGGGGTTAATAAATGTAGCTAGGTTGCGGCGATGTTAGGGGCGGCAGATTAGGAGTTAATAATATTTAACTAGTGTTTGCAAGGCTGGAGTGCGGCGGTTTAGGGGTTAATATGTTTATTATAGTGGCGGCGATGTCCAGAGCGGCAGATTAGGGGTTAATAAGTATAATGTAGGTGTCGGCGATGTCGGGGGCGGCAGATTAGGGGTTAATAAGTGTAAGATTAGGGGTGTTTAGGGGTGTTAGGTGTAAACATAAATTTAGTTTCCCCATAGGAATCAATGGGGCTGCATTACTGAGCTTTACGCTGCTTTTTTGCAGGTGTTAGGCTTTTTTTCAGCCGGCTCTCCCCATTGATGTCTATGGGGAAATTGTGCACAAGCACATAAAACCAAGTCACTGCAGCTTTCAGAAGCGCTGGTATTGGAGTGCGGTATGGAGCTCAATTTTGCTCTATGTTCACTTCTTGCCTAATAACGCCGGGTTTTTATAAACCTGTAATACCAGCGCTGTAGGGAAGTGAACGGTGACAATAACTTGCAACTTAGCAGCACACCGCTCATAACGCAAAACTTGTAATCTAGCCGATTACCACTAAATAAAGTATTAACCCCTAAACCGCCATTCCCCAACACCACCGATACTAACTAAACCTATTAACCCCTAAACCGCACCCCCACATCGCAACAACCTAAATTAAACTGTATTAACCCCTAACCGTAACCCTAACACCCCCTAACTTTAACATAATTAAAATAGAGCTAAATTGAAGTTACAATTACTAGCTAAATAATATCTATTTAAAACTAAATACAAACTGACCTGTGAAATAAAAATGAAACCTAAGCTAGCTACAACATAACTAATAGCTATATTGTAGCTAGCTTAGGTTTTACTTTTATTTCACAGGTAAGTTTGTGCTTATTTTAACTAGGTAGACTAGTTAGTAAATAGTTATTAAGAGCTTTTTAAATCCAATTGGCTGATTTGAACAGCCAATATGATTTAAGCAGCTCTAATTACTATTGGCTGATTTAAATGCAATGGTACCCCCAGTATAAAAGGGGTACCTTGCATTTGAATCCTCAGTGTGCGGCGGACGATCGCATGAAGAGGACCTCCACGTCGAATTGATGGACCTCCGCAGGAATGAAGAAGATGCCGGTCCCTTGATTGATGAAGATAGAGCCGCATGGATGAAGATGGAGTCGCTGGGATGAAGATCGTTCAAGCCGGACTTCAGCAACTGTGAGTACCTAAAGAGGGGTTAGTGTTAGGTTCTTTTAAGGTGTTTTTTTTTTTAGATTAGGGCTAACGGGCAATCTTAGAAGAGCTGAATGCCCTTTAAAGGGCAGTAAAAGAGCTGAATGCCCTTTTAAGGGCAATGCCCATACACATGCCCTTTTCAGGGCAATGTGAAGATTAGGTTTAACAACTTTATTTTTATTTTGTGGGTTTGGGGGTGGGGGTTTGTATAATGTTAGGGGGTGTTTGATTTTTTTTTTTAGCAAAAGAGCTGTTAACTTTAGGGCAATGCCCTACAAAAGGCCCTTTTAAGGGCCATTGGTAGTTTATTATAGATTAGTTTCTTCATTTTAGTGTTTTTTTTTAAACAGGGTATTAGAATAGGAATAATTTTTATTGTTTGGATAATTTCATTAGTTCTTTTTTGTAATGGTATTTTTTTTTTTTTTTGTAATTTTAGTGTTTTTTATTTTTTGTAATGGTAGGTTTTTTATTTTTGTAATGTTAGTTTTTTTTAATGTTAGGTTTTAGTGTAAGACAGCTTATGTTTTACTTTTATTTCACAGGTAAGTTTGTATTTATTTTAACTAGGTATTTAGTATATAGTTAATAACTATTTACTAACTAGTCTACCTAGTTGAAATAAAAGTAAAACCTAAGCTAGCTTAGGTTTGTTTTATTTTGCAGGTAAGTTTGTATTTAGTTTTAAATAATATTTAGTTAATAATTGCAACTTTAATTTAGCTCTATTTTAATGATGCTAAAGTTAGGGGGTGTTAGGTTTAAGGGTTAATATAGTTTAATTTAGGTTGTTGCAATGTGGGGGCCGGTGGTTTAGGGGTTAATAGGTTTAGTTCATTTTGAAGATGTTTGGGAACGGCGTTTTAGGGGTTAATAGGTTTAGTTAGTGTCGGCGATGTCAGGGAGATGCGGTTTAGGGGTTAACAGGTTTAGTTAATGTTGGCGATGTGTGTGGGGGTGCAGTTTAGGAGTTAATAGGTTTAGTTAGTGTCGGCGAGGAACTGAGGTTTGGGGGTTAATAGGTTTTAGTTTGTGTGGGTGATGTTTGTGAAAGGCGGTTTAGGGGGTAATATGTTTAGTTCGTGTCAGCGATGTTTCAGAATGGCGGTTTAGGGGTTAATAGATTTAGTTTGTGTCGACAATGTCAGGGAACGGCGGTTTAGGGGTTAATAGCTTTATTTAGTGATTTAGATAGTATCGGCGATGTTGGGGATGTGCGGTTTAGGGGTTAATAGATTTAGTTAGTGTTGGCGCTGTGGGGGGTTCCGGTTTAGGGGTTAATAGGTTTAGATAGAGTCGGCGATGTCGGGGAACGGCGGTTTAGGGTTTAATAGCTTTATTTAATTATTTAGACTTAGTGTCGGCGATGTGCGGTTTACATTAGGAACAATGAAAAATTCTAAATTTATTAATTTTTTTGAATTTTTCGGGATGTGTTAAATCGGAAATTCGGATGCATCTGAATCTCCAAATTTGGCAAAATTCGTCCGAAAAACAAATTCGGCTGAAACGAAATGCACATTTCTAATACATATATATTTATAGGTTTATATGTGTATACTGTATATGTCTGTAAATTCATATATACACATACAAATACATTAATATATATGTACACAAATATAGACATATATATATATATATATACGCACATTTTAAGACCTGTATATGTATGAATCTCAATGTTAAAGTCCTTCGGCTGCTTTTTATTTCTAACACCTGATATCTTTGAGCCCTTATAACTCTTGTGTGCAATATTTTTTAAATATTTTTTATTACACAGTGTTAATATAAGTGTAGCTGTACTTTGTCATGATTTTTTTACGTGCTTTCTGCAACTTTTTATTTTCGGAAATCAGTTAACCACAGCTCTGAGATCACGGTAAACATTCTCAAATAAATCAAGATTGCACTAGCGATTATGCACAAGTTGTAATATCAGCGCAATGGAAAGGGGGCGCAAACGATTGCAATAACGCTAGCGCAATAGTTTGCAAGTCAATTGTAATCTAGCCCATAATCTGAAGTGTAAAGTAAACTAAAATACAAAGCACAAAAGTGTAAATGCAGCAGAACTGTCATGTTATGCAGTTCTATATTGCACTGGGCTTCTCTCTTCTTTACATACAGAAATGCAGGGAATGCCCCTCAGAGAAGTATAGAAAAAAATCTGCCTTTTTAAAATTTTGTGAGGGATCTCGCAGTGCTGGAGGATCATTTTAGAACATCTAACTTGAGTGGATAGCTTTAGATAATTTAAGTACTATATGCAGTTAAATGAATTAGTAATAAATAATTTCATATGTAATGTTTAATTAAAATTTGATTATATTCTACTTTAATTTTGAGGCCAAATCTTTAGCATAATTGTGAATAAAATGTAATGTGGCCATGTGCCAATACGGCAATTAATGAATCATTGTTCAACCCTCCATATAAAAATACATACTATGCGGCCGATCGGGCAGATTGCTATCCGCCGCCTCAGAGGAGGCATATGAGTTAAGGAGCAGCGGTCTTAAGACCACTGCTTCTTAACTCCTGTTTCAAACTCCATCCATTATGTTTCATTTAATGGAATCCATATTAATACCTGGAAATTGTGCTAGTGTTTCAGACACTGCACTAATTACATAGTATAACCTAAGCTTTGGACAACTTCTAGTCATGTGACAGCAGACGGCGTCCTTAATTGTGTCAGCACTTGGATGAAAGCCAAAGTATTGGGTAATGACTGAGCACTAGAATGAGAATCTTGTTTGGTTCACTGTATATTTATGTTGGACGATAGTGTAAGTTTCTAAGATACAGAGTTTAATGTCCTTATAAAGTATATGCAATACAACCCAATGATATTAAAACATTTTTTTACGTGTACCTTTCCAAATGGCATTATAAATTGTTCGATAAATGGTCCCTTAACCTTCTGCGGTGTTTCACTGTCATCGGCAATTATAATGGTGATGGTGGGGTAAAACTTCCTGATGCTGTCTATCAAGTTCTGCAGCTTGTCATAACGAAGGAATGTCTTAGTTGCTATGGTGACAAGAGTGCTGATGTTGTACTTGGCTAAAAGAATATAAACAAGCACAATATATTAATGTAATATGATACTGTATACATTTGCAAAGTCGTTTTGTACACTGTGTATCATGCAATTAACAGTATACCCAAACAAAGGCCCAGAATATAATATCTGGTGCAAAAAGGATTTTTTAATGAGTCTCACTGGCATTTAGTAATAGTGTCTTAATGAAAATATTATAATATTTGTAGAAACATATTGATAGATGTGCTGTAGTTGATAGATGTGCTGTTGTTAGTATAGTGGCTTCTTGTGACAGCATGAAAAATTGTGCAGCTATTGTTAAAGGACATTAAACTGTAAAAATGTCCATCAAGCATATGAAAGAGAACTATTTAATCATGTTAAAATATTTTTTGCATGAAAAAAAAGTTAAAGCTTTTTTTATGACCCTGAAACTAACAGAAAGTGCATGTTAGTGCACAAACTGGTTTGTGCTATCAAAGCTTATTGACAGTTTTTTAAATTTAAAAAAAAAAAAAAAAAACATTAAAGGCAATACGACCAAGCAGAAGTTTGTATAATAGTGAGAGTTATGGCTTCTGATTTGTTTAACCACCCAACAGCAAAAAACTAAAAACAATTAATGATGCAGGGTGGACAGGAGCTCATCGTTACAACTCAATCCTTGGGGTCAAATGGTTAAAAACATAATTTATTCTTACCTGATAAATTTATTTCTCTTGTGGTGTATCCAGTCCACGGATCATCCATTACTTGTGGGATATTCTCCTTCCCAACAGGAAGTTGCAAGAGGATCACCCACAGCAGAGCTGCTATATAGCTCCTCCCCTAACTGTCATATCCAGTCATTCGACCGAAAACAAGCAGAGAAAGGAGAAACCCTAGGGTGCAGTGGTGACTGTAGTTTAAAATTAAAAAATACCTGCCTTAAAATGACAGGGCGGGCCGTGGACTGGATACACCACAAGAGAAATAAATTTATCAGGTAAGCATAAATTATGTTTTCTCTTGTAAGGTGTATCCAGTCCACGGATCAGCCATTACTTGTGGGATACCAATACCAAAGCTAAAGTACACTGATGAAGGGAGGGACAAGGCAGGTACTTAAACGGAAGGTACCACTGCCTGTAAAACCTTTCTCCCAAAAATAGCCTCCGAAGAAGCAAAAGTATCAAATTTTGAAAAAGTATTAAGCGAAGACCAAGTCGCAGCCTTGCAAATCTGTTCAACAGAAGCCTCATTTTTAAAGGCCCATGTGGAAGCCACAGCTCTAGTAGAATGAGCTGTAATCTTTTCAGGAGGCTGCTGGCCAGCAGTCTCATAGGCTAAGCGGATTATGCTTCTTAGCCAAAAAGAAAAAGAGGTTGCCGAAGACTTTTGACCTCTCCTCTGTCCAGAGTAGACAACAAACAAAGCAGATGTTTGACGAAAATCTTTAGTAGCTTGTAAGTAAAACTTTAAAGCACGAACCACGTCCAGATTGTGTAATAGACTTCCTTCTTTGAAGAAGGATTAGGACACAAAGACGGAACAACAATCTTTGATTGATATTCTTATTAAATACCACCTTAGGTAAAAAACAGAATTTATGCTTACCTGATAAATTACTTTCTGTTGCGGTGTATCCAGTCCACGGATTCATCCTTACTTGTGGGATATTCTCATTCCCTACAGGAAGTGGCAAAGAGAGCACACAGCAGAGCTGTCCATATAGCTCCCCCTCAGGCTTCGCCCCCCCCCAGTCATTCGACCGACGGTTAGGAGAAAAAGGAGAAACCATAGCGTGCAGTGGTGACTGTAGTTTAAACAAAAAATTTTAACCTGACTTATTTGCCAGGGCGGGCCGTGGACTGGATACACCGCAAGAGAAAGTAATTTATCAGATAAGCATAAATTCTGTTTTCTCTTGCAAGGTGTATCCAGTCCACGGATTCATCCTTACTTGTGGGATACCAATACCAAAGCTTTAGGACACGGATGAAGGGAGGGAACAAGACAGGTAACCTAAACGGAAGGCACCACTGCTTGCAAAACCTTTCTCCCAAAAATAGCCTCCGAAGAAGCAAAAGTATCGAATTTGTAAAATTTGGCAAAAGTATGCAGTGAAGACCAAGTCGCTGCATTACAAATCTGCTCAACAGAAGCCTCATTCTTGAAAGCCCATGTGGAAGCCACAGCTCTGGTAGAATGAGCGCAAATTCGTTCAGGAGGCTGCTGTCCAGCAGTCTCATAAGCCAATCGGATGATGCTTTTCAGCCAAAAGGAAAGAGAGGTAGCAGTCGCTTTCTGACCTCTCCTCTTACCAGAATAAACAACAAACAAGGATGATGTTTGTCTGAAATCTTTAGTTGCTTGTAAATAGAATTTTAAAGCACAAACCACATCAAGATTGTGTAACAGTAGTTCCTTCTTTGAAGATGGATTAGGACACAGAGAAGGAACAATGATTTCCTGGTTAATATTCTTATTAGAAACCACTTTAGGAAGAAAACCAGGTTTGGTACGCAAAACTACCTATCTGCATGGAACACCAGATAGGGTGAATTACACTGCAAAGCAGACAATTCTGAAACTCTTCGAGCAGAAGATACAGCTACCAAAAACAAAACTTTCCAAGATAATAACTTAATATCTATGGAATGTAAAGGTTCAAACGGAACCCCTTGAAGAACTGAAAGAACTAAATTTAGACTCCATGGAGGAGCCACAGGTTTATAGACAGGCTTGATTCTTACTAAAGCCTGTGCAAACGCTTGAATGTCTGGTACTTCTGCCAGACGCTTGTGTAACAGGATAGACAGAGCAGATATCTGTCCCTTTAAGGAACTAGCTGACAAGCCTTTCTCCAATCCTTCTTGGAGAAAAGACAATATCCTTGGAATCCTAATCTTACTCCACGAGTAACCCTTGGATTCACACCAACAAAGATATTTTTGCTATATCTTATGGTAAATTTTCCTGGTGACAGGCTTTCTAGCCTGGATCAGAGTATCTTTTACTGATTCAGAGAACCCACGCTTAGATAGAATTAAGCGTTCAATCTCCAAGCAGTCAGTTGCAGAGAAACTTGATTTGGATGCTAGAATGGACCCTGTTTTAGAAGATCCTGCCTCGATGGAGGAACAGATGACATGTCCACTAGGTCTGCATACCAAGTCCTGCGTGGCCACGCAGGCGCTATCAGAATTACCAAAGCCTTCTGTTTGATTCTGGCTACCAGCCGAGGGAGAAGGGGAAACGGTGGAAAGACATAAGCCAGATTGAAGGACCAAGGCGCTACTAGAGCATCTATCAATGCCGCCTTGGGGTCCCTGGACCTGGATCCGTAAAGAGGAAGTTTGGTGTTCTGACGGGACGCCATCAGATCCAATTCTGGAATGCCCCATAGCTGGGTCAGCTGAGCAAAAACCTCCGGGTGGAGTTCCCACTCCCCCGGTTGAAAATCCGCCTCCCAGTTGTCTACTCCTGGGATGTGAATTGCAGATAGATGGCAGGAGTGATCCTCCGCCCACCTGATAATTTTGGTTACTTCCTTCATCGCTAGGGAACTCTTTGTTCCTCCCTGATGATTGATGTACGCTACAGTCGTGATGTTGTCCGACTGAAATCTGATGAATTTGGCCGCCGCTAGTTGAGGCCATGCCTGGAGCGTGTTGAATATCGCTCTCAGTTCCAAAATGTTTATCGGGAGAAGAGACTCTTCCCGAGACCATAGGCCCTGAGCTTTCAGGGAGTCCCAGACTGGCGTCGGTCGTTACAATGATCCACTCCGGTCTGCGGAAGCACATTCCCTGAGACAGGTGATCCTGAGACAACCACCAGAGAAGAGAATCTCTAGTTTTCTGGTCCAGTTGTATTTGAGGAGACAAATCTGCATAATCCCCATTCCACTGTTTGAGCATGCACAGTTGCAGTGGACTGAGATGTATTCGGGCAAAAGGGACTACGTCCATTGCCGCAACCATTAATCCAATTACCTCCATGCACTGAGCTACAGATGGCCGAGGAATGGAATGAGGAACTCGGCAAGTAGTTAAAAGCTTTAGCTTCCTGACCTCCGTCAGAAATATTTTCATTTCTACCGAGTCTATTAGTGTTCCCAGGAAGGGAACCCTTGTGAGCGGGGACAGAGAACTTTTTCGACGTTCACCTTCCACCCGTGAGACCTTAGAAAGGCCAGAACAATTTCCGTATGAGCCTTGGCTCTGTGAAAAGACGACGCCTGTATTAAGATGTCGTCTAGATAAGGTGCTACTGCAATGCCCCGCGGTCTTAGTACCGCTAGAAGGGACCCTAACACCTTTGTGAAAATTCTGGGAGCGGTGGCCAACCCGAAGGGAAGGGCCACGAACTGGTAATGCTTGTCCAGAAAGGCGAACCTTAGGAACTGATGGTGATCTTTGTGGATAGGAATATGAAGGTACGCATCCTTTAAATCCACAGTAGTCATATACTGACCTTCCTGGATCATCGGTAAGATTGTCCGAATGGTCTCCATTTTGAATGATGGAACTCTGAGGAATTTGTTTCGAAATTTTAGATCCAGGATTGGCCAGAAAGTTCCTTCCTTTTTGGGAACCACAAACAGGTTTGAGTAAAAACCCAGTCCTTGTTCTGCAATTGGAACTGGAGATATCACTCCCATCTTGAGTAGATCTTCTACACAGCGTAAGAACGCCTGATTCTTTGTCTGGTCTGAAGACAGACGAGAAATGTGGAACCTTCCCCTTGGAGGGGAGTCCTTGAATTCTAGAAGATATCCCTGAGCAACGATCTCTAATGCCCAGGGATCTGGAACATCTCTTGCCCAAGCCTGAGCAAAGAGAGAGAGTCTGCCCCTACTAGATCCGGTCCCGGATCGGGGGCTACCCCTTCATGCTGTCTTAGTAGCAGCCGCAGGCTTTTTGGCCTGTTTTCCCTTGTTCCAGCCCTGCAAAGGTTTCCAGGTTGCTTTGGGCTGTGAAGCGTTACCCTCTTGCTTTGCGGTTGCAGAGGTTGAAGCAGGGCCGCTCCTGAAGTTGCGAAAGGAGCGAAAATTAGCCTTGTTTTTAGCCTTAAAAGGTTTATCCTGCGGGAGGGCATGGCCCTTACCCCCAGTGATATCCGAAATAATCTCTTTCAACTCAGGACCGAAAAGGGTCTTTCCCTTGAAAGGGATATTTAATAATTTTGTTTTGGACGACACGTCGGCCGACCATGATTTGAGCCAAAGCGCTCTGCGCGCCATTATGGCAAAACCAGAATTTTTCGCCGCTAACTTAGCTAATTGCAAAGCGGCATCTGTGATAAAAGAATTAGCCAGTTTTAGGGCATGAATTCTATCCATGACTTCGTCATATGAAGTCTCCCTCTGGAGCGACTCCTCCAGCGCCTCAAACCAAAAAGCCGCTGCAGTAGTTACAGGAATAATGCAGGCAATAGGTTGGAGAAGGAAACCTTGTTGAACAAATATTTTCTTTTATCCATAGGATCTTTGAAAGCACAACTGTCTTCTATTGGTATGGTTGTGCGTTTGGCTAGTGTTGAAACTGCCCCCTCCACCTTAGGGACCGTCACTTCAGAGTGTTGTGAGGGTACAACAGATAAATCATCCAAAGCTTCTGATTGCTCATACTCTGTTCTTAAGACCGAGCTATCACGCTTTTTAGGAAAAACTGGCAGTTTGGATAGGAATGCCGCAAGGGAATTATCCCTGACTGCTGCTAATTGTTGTAATGTAATAGGGGCCAATGCGCTAGAGGTACTAGGCATCGCTTGCGCGGGCGTAACTGGTGTTGACACATGGGGAGAGGAAGGTAGGCTATCCTCGTTACCTCTGTCAAAGAATCATCTTGGGCTACATCTTTAAGTGACACAACATGATCTTTAAACTGCATAGACACATTAGCGCACTTAAAACACAAATGAAGAGGGGGTTCCACCATGGCTACTAAACACATAGAGCAACGTCTATCTTTAGGCTCAGACATGTTAAACAGACAAGTAAATAGACTTGAACAGCACTCAAATACTGAAAAATACAATTTGAGAAAAAACGGTACTGTGCCTTTAAATAATAAAAAGCACACACTTTTTTTTACTAAATCTTCAAAAATGATCCCCAGTTTTTGATCCCTGTTAATTAAGCCTTCCTTCTATACTGAGTCTCAGAATATGGCTTACCTTCCCCACATGGGGATTCTTGTCAGTCTTCTAGCATTACTAAGTCTTGACTAGAAAAAAATGACTGAACATACCTTATAGCAGTTAAGCCTGTAAACTGTTCCCCCCAACTGAAGTTTTCTGGTACTCCTCAGTCCTGTGTGGGAACAGCAGTGGATTTTAGTTACAACATGCTAAAATCGTTTCCCTCTCAGCAGAATTCTTCATCACTTTCTGCCAGAGAGTAAATAGTACAAACCGGCACTATTTAAAAATAACAAACTTTTGATTGAAGATATAAAAACTACAAATCTAACACCACATTCACTTTACCCTCCAGTGGAGATGCTACTTGTTAGAGCGGCAAGGAGAATGACTGGGGGGCGGAGCCTGAGGGGGAGTTATATGGACAGCTCTGCTGTGTGTTCTCTTTGCCACTTCCTGTAGGGAATGAGAATATCCCACAAGTAAGGATGAATCCGTGGACTGGATACACCTTGCAAGAGAAACCCAGGTTTGGTATGCAGAACTACCTTATCTGCATGGAACAGATAAGGAGAATCACATTGAAAGGCAGATAACTCGGAAACTCAACGAGCCGAGGAAAAAGCTACCAAAATAAAGAACTTTCCAAGATAAAAGTTTGATATCTATGGAATGAAGAGGTTCAAACGGAACTCCTTGAAGAACCTTAAGAACCAGATTTAAGCTCCATGGTGGAGCAACATGTTTAAACACAGGCTTGATTCTAACTAAAGCCTGACAAAATGCCTGAACGTCTGGAACATCTGCCAGACGCTTGTGCAAAAGAATAGACAGGGCAGAAATCTGTCCCTTAAAGGAACTAGCTGACAATCCTTTTTTCCTAACCTTCTTGGAAAAAGGATAATATCCTGGGAATCCTGACCTTACTCTATGAGTAACCCTTGTATTCACACCAATAAAGATATTTACGCCATATCTTATGGTAAATTTTCCTGGTGACAGGCTTTCGTGCCTGTATTAAGGTATCAATGACTGACTCGGAGAAGCCATGCTTTGATAACATCAAACGTTTAATCTCCAGGCAGTCAGTCTCAGAGAAATTAGATTTGGATGATTGAAAGGACCTTGTAGTAGAAGGTCTAGTCTTAACGGCAGAGTCTAAGGTGGAAAGGATGACATGTCCACTAGATCTGCATACCAGGTCCTGCGTGGCTCACCGATGCTCTCTCCTGCTTGATCTTGGCAATCAGACGAGGGAGCAGAGGAAACGGTGGAAACATATAAGCAAACACCTCCGGATGGAGCTCCAACTCCCCCGGATGAAAAGTCTGTCGACTTAGAAAATCCGTCTCCCAGTTCTATACACCTGGGATATGGATAGCTGATAGGTGGCAGGAGTGAATCTCTGCCCAGCGAATTATCTTTGAGACTTCTAACATCGCTAGGGAACTCCTTGTTTCCCTTTGATGGTTGATGTAAGTCACAGTCGTGATGTTGTCCGTCTGAAATCTGATGAACCTCAGAGTTGCTTACTGAGGCCAAGACTGAAGAGCATTGAATATCGCTCTCAGTTCCAGAATATTTATTGGAAGGAGTGACTCCTCCTGAGTCCACGATCCCTGAGCCTTCAGGGATTTCCAGACTGCACCCCAACCTAGAAGGCTGGCATCTGTCGTTACAATTGTCCAATCTGGCCTGTGAAAGGTCATACCCTTGGACAGATGGACCCGAGATAGCCACCAGAGAAGAGAATCCCTGGTCTCTTGATCCAGATTTAGTAGAGGGGACAAATCTGTGTAATCCCCATTCCACTGACTGAGCATGCAGAGTTGCAGCGGTCTGAGATGTAGGCGTGCAAACGGCACTATGTCCATTGCCGCTACCATTAAGCCAATTACTTCCATGCACTGAGCCACCAAAGGGCGAGGAATGGAATAAAGAACACGGCAGGAATTTAGACGTTTTGATAACCTGGATCCGTCAGGTAAATTTTCATTTCTACAGAATCTATCAGAGTCCCTAGGAAGGAAACTCTTGTGAAGGGGATAAAGAACTCTTTTCCTCGTTCACCTTCCACCCATGCGACCTCAGAAATGCCAACACTATGTCCATATGAGACTTGGCAATTTGGAAGTTTTGACGCCTGAATCAGGATGTCGTCTGAATAAGGGGCCACTGCTATGCCCCGCGGCCTTAGAACCGCCCGAAGCGACCCCAGAACTTTTGTAAAAATTCTTGGGGCTGTAGCTAACCCAAAGGGAAGAGCTACAAACTGGTAGTGCCTGTCTAGGAAGGCAAACCTGAGAAACCGATGATAATCTTTGTGTATCGGAAAGTGAAGAAAAGCATCCTTTAAATCCACTGTAGTCATGTATTGACCCTCCTGGATCATAGGTAGGATGGTATGAATAGTCTCCATCTTGAATGATGGAACTCTAAGGAATTTGTTTAAGATCTTTAGATCCAAAATTGGTCTGAAGGTTCCCTCTTTTTTGGGAACCACAAACAGATTTGAGTAAAATCCCTGTCCCTGTTACTCCTTTGGAACTGGATGGATCACTCCCATAATTAGGAAGTCTTGTACACAGTGTAAAAATGCCTCTCTCTTTATCTGGTTTGCAGATAATTGTGAAAGATGAAATCTCCCTTTTGGGGGGGAAACCTTGAAGTCCAGAAGATATCCCTGGGATATAATTTCCAACGCCCAGGGATCCTGGACATCTCTTGCCCACGCCTGGGCGGAGAGCGAAAGTCTGTCCCCTACTAGATCCGTTACCGGATAGGGGGCCGTTCCTCATGCTGTCTTAGAGGCAGTAGCAGGCTTTTTGGCCTGCTTACCTTTGTTCCAGGTCTGGTTAGGCCTCCAGACCGTCTTGGACTGAGCAAAAGTTTCCTTTTGTTTTGCATTAGAGGAAGTTGATGCCACACTTGCCTTGAAGTTTCGAAAGGCATGAAAATCAGACTGTTTGGCCCTTGATTTGGACCTATCCTAACACAAGGAAACAAAAGTCGAGCGAAAAACTACATACATCGATTAGCTATATCTCACACATACTGTAACACAAGATGGTCCTAGCACTGCAAACAAAAAACAAGAAGATAAAGCTAAGTACCATATACTTATTTTTATTTGGAAAGTATATAAACTACAAATAAATACAGTCACTCTATATTGTGATAAATATAGGTTTTTGGTTGATAGATTTATCTATACAAATGTAAGTGTTCCTTAGTTTTATAGGATGATCTGTTACATTGTACTAAGAATTTAACCAATGTTGAATAACATACGAAGTTATCTTTATCAGATCTCTGTAGTAAATATATAAAACATGTTGTATATGCCATTTAAGGAATGTTAGGTGGAGTCAGCAGAGTTGCTATGGTAATAGTAGCAAGAGCTAATTAAAAGGGTGTGCAAAGGGTGTAACCGACATCCCAATTAGTTTTTTTGGGTTTAAATAGGAGACTTCAGTCATATTTCAGTAGAACTTGCCTGAGGAAACAGAGTGGTGAGCTCTGAGAAACGCGTAGCGTGTTTTACTGATTGTTTTTATGTTCATTTATTTATATTTATAAAACTCATTTTTGATATACTTCTGGAGTCTCCTATCTTTTATTTGCTACATTGATCCACTGCTTGCCAGAGTGTTATGTGCGCTGGGCCACCATAATATACCCAGCTTGCCTCATTAGCACTATAGTGTGCTCCATAATATGTGAGTATCTCTCTAAAGGGATCATTTGGGGCTTACAACTGTATCAACTGATTTGCACTAGGAGTCGCCCTCTGTATATTTTTCCATTTTTCCAGATCTTTTCCATTCAAGAGGAGCAGCCCTTCTCATGGTGCACAGTCAACTGGGACACTGATAAGTTTCCAGACCATCTACCTAGGCATTATCGTTGCCTTCACTACATGTGAGTACAAAATCTGCGAATATATATTATCTACTTACAAAAATTGGCTACACTAGGAGGCGCCCTTTCTTTTTTTGTTTCAATGAAAATCAGACTGTTTGGCCCTTGATTTGGACCTATCCTGAGGAAGAGCATGACCTTCAAATCTCCTTCAAACCAGGCCCGATTAGGGTCTGCCCCTTGAAGGGAATATTAAGCAGCTTAGACTTTGAAGTAACGTCAGCTGACCATGATTTAAGCCATAGCGCTCTGCGCGCCTGGATAGCAAAACCAGAATTCTTAGCCGTTAGTTTAGTCAAATGAACAATGGCATCAGAAACAAAAGAATTGGCTAGCTTAAGTGCTCTAAGCTTGTCAAGTATGTCATCCAATGGAGTCGCTACCTGTAAAGCCTCTTCCAGAGACTCAAACCAGAACGCCGCAGCAGCAGTGACAGGAGCAATGCATGCAAGGGGCTGTAGGATAAAACCTTGTTGAATAAACATTTTCTTAAGGTAACCTTCTAACTTTTTATCCATTGGATCTAAGAAAGCACAACTGTCCTCGACAGGGATAGTAGTACGCTTTGCTAAAGTAGAAACTGCACCCTCCACCTTAGGAACTGTCTGCCATAAGTCCCGTGTGGTGGCGTCTATAGGAAGCATTTTTCTAAAAATAGGAGGGGGAGAGAACGGCACACCTGGTCTATTTCAATCCTTAGTAATAATTTCTGTAAACCCTTTAGGTATTGGAAAAACATCAGTGCACACCGGCACTGCATAGTATTTATCCAGTCTACACAATTTCTCTGGCACTGCAATTGTATCACAGTCATTCAGAGCAGCTAAAACCTCCCTGAGTAACATGCGGAGTTGTTCAAGCTTAAATTTAAATGTAGAAATATCAGAATCAGGTTGCATCATCTTCCCTGAGTCAGAAACATTACTCACAGAAAGAAGCTCTCCTCTTCAGCTTCTGCATATTGTGAGGCAGTATCAGACATAGCTCTTAAAGCGTCAGTATGCTCTGTATTTCGTCTAACTCCAGAACTATCTCGCTTTCCTTTAAATTCAGGTAGTCTGGCTAATACCGCTGACAGTGTATTATCCATGACTGCCGCCATGTCTTGTAAAGTAAACGCTATGGGTGCCCTAGATGTACTTGGCGCCATTTGAGCGTGAGTCCCTTGAGCGGGAGTCAAAGGATCTGACACGTGGGGAGAGTTAGTCGGCATAACTTCCCCCTCGTCAGATTCCTCTGGTGATAAATTTTTTAAAGACATAATATGATTTTTATTGCTTAAAGTGAAATCAGTACATTTGGTACACATTCTAAAAGGGGGTTCCACCATGGCTTTTAAACATAATGAACAAGGAGTTTCCTCTATGTCAGACATGTTTGTACAGACTATCAATGAGACCAGCAAGCTTGGAAAACACTTTAAATCAAGTTAACAAGCAAAAAATAAAAACGGTACTGTGCCTTTAAGAGAAACAAATTTTGTCAGAATTTGAAAAACAGTGAAAAAAGGCAGTAAATCAAACAAAATGTTTACAGTGTGTATAATAAGCTAACAGAGCATTGCACCCATTTGCAAATGGATGATTAACCCCTTAGTTAAAAAAACGGATCAAAAAAATGATATAGACGTTTTTTAATAGTCACACCAACTGCCACAGCCTTGCTGTGGGCCTACCTTACCCAACAAACGATTTTGGAAAGCCTCCGAGCCCTTTAGAGATGTCCTATAGCATTCATGGGACTCCTGGAGGAAGCTGGATGTCTCAGTCTGTAATTTTTACTGCGCAAAAAAGCACTAAAGTAGGCCCCTCCCACTCATAGTAACACAGTGGAAAGCCTCAGGAAACTGTTTCTAGGCAAATTTAAGCCAGCCATGTGGAAAAAACTAGGCCCCAATAAAGTTTTATCACCAAAGTATATATAAAAACGTTTAAACATGCCAGCAAACGTTTTATATTGTAAATATAAAAGAGTATTACCTCAGAAAGTAAGCATGATACCAGTCGCTATTAAATCACTGTATTCAGGCTAACCTTACATAAATTTGGTATCAGCAGAATTTTTCTAGCATTCACATCTTCTAGAAAATAATTTTAACTGCACATACCTCATAGCAGGATAACCTGCACGCCATTCCCCCACTGAAGTTATCTCTCTCTTCAGTCATGTGTGAGAACAGCAATGGATCTTAGTTACAACCTGCTAAGATCATAGAAATCACAGGCAGATTCTTCTAATTTTCTGCCTGGGACAAAATAGTACAACTCCGGTACCATTTAAAAATAACAAACTTTTGATTGAAGCAAGATAACAGCTACATTTCACCACTTTCCTCTTACTACCTCCATGCTTGTTGAGAGTTGCAAGAGAATGACTGGATATGGAAGTTAGGGGAGGAGCTATATAGCAGCTCTGCTGTGGGTGGTCCTCTTGCAACTTCCTGTTGGGAAGGAGAATATCCCACAAGTAATGGATGATCCGTGGACTGGATACACCTTACAAGAGAAATAATCATATGTCGGAAATAGGATGGAGTTGCCATTTATAGATTAAATGACTGCTGGAAATCCACTAGGTAAGATTATTAAAAGGACATTAAAGGGATATGAAAGTCAATATTAAACTTGCAGAATTCAGATAGAGCATGCAATTTTAAGACACTTTTAAATTTACTTCTATTTTCAAATGTGCTTTGTTTTGTTGGTATCCCTTGTTTAAAAAGAATATGCACATATCCTACACTAGTGGAAGTTAGCTGCTGATTGGTGCCTGCACACATTTTTCTCTTGTGATTGGCTAACTAGATATGCTCAGCTAGCTGCCAGTAGTGTAAAGCTGCTCCTTCAGCAAAGGATAACAAGATAATGAAGCAACTTTGATAATTAAAGTAAATTGTAAAGTTCCTTAAAATTGTATGTTCTATCCAAATCATAAAAGAAAATGTTGGGGTTTCCTGTCCCTTTAAACACCTATTTATCTTGTGTAAAACTTGTGCTTTGTCCCACACTCCCTGGAGAGGCCAAAAAGTAAAATTGGTTCATAAAATGCTCCACATTTTCTAAACCAGCTATTCGATTTGCAGGTTACAGAATTTGATTTTTGGCCTCTCTATGAAGTCTGGGAAAAGCACAATTTTACACAAAAACAAGAGACGTTTTAAAATCTCCTTTCTTTCATGTAATTGGCAAGACTCCATGAGCTAGTGACGTATGGGATATACAATCCTACCAGGAGGGGCAAAGTTTCCCAAACCTCAAAAAATGCCTATCACACCCCTCACCACAACCACAATTCAGGTTTACAAACTTTGCCTCCTATGGAGGTGGTGAAGTAAGTTTGTGCTTAGATTCTACGTTGATATGTGCTTCTCAGCATTTTGAAGCCCGATTCCTCTCAGAGTAAAGTGAATGTCAGAGGGATGTGAAGGGAGTATCACCTATTGAATGTAATGGTTTTCCTTGCGGGAGATCGATTTCATAGGTTCTCTGTTATCGGTCGTAGAGATTCATCTCCTACCTCCCTTATTCAGATTGACGATATACTCTCATATTCCATTATCTCTACTGATAACTGTTTCAGTACTGGTTTGGCTATCTGCTAAATGTGGATGGGTGTTTTTCGGTAAGTATGTTTTCAATACTTAAAGGGACAATGAACCCAATTTTTTTCTTTCGTGGTTCAGATAGAGCATGACATTTTAAGCAACTTTCTAATTTACTCCTATTATCAAATTTTCTTCATTCTCTTGGTATCTTTTTTTGAAATGCAAGAATGTAAGTTTAGATGCCGGCCCATTTTTAGTGAACACACTGTGTTGTTCATGCTGATTGGTGGATACATTCACCCACCAATAGTGCTATTCATGGTCCTGAACCAAAAAAATAGCTTGCATGCCTTCTTTTTCAAATAAAGAAAGCAAGAGAACGAAGAATAATTAATAATAGAAGTAAATTAGAAAGTTGCTTAAATTTGCATGCTCTATCTGAATCATGAAAGAAAAAAAAAAGACACTCTAAGCTATGGTTTGGCACTTTATGCAATAATATAAAGTTCTAAATATATGTATTGTACTTATATTTGCCATGAGTCAGGTTTATGCATATTTCCTTTTGCAGTTTCATATTTGGGAAAAAAACATGTTTAGGAAAAAAAAATTTTTTTACCTGGGGTATAGTCTTTTCTCAATTGACTGCTTTTTCATTAAATTTTGCGGGCAAAATTAGGCTTGCGAGGGCGCAAAATAACAAAGTTTATTGCGTAATTTTTGGTGCAAGAATTTTTTTGGCAGATAGGTACGTCCGATGATGCAAATTCGTCATTTCCGGCATCTTAGTTGACGCTGAGTTCCTTGCACAAGGTTGCGTCTCCAATTACGCGAGTGTGTCATTTCCAGATGTTGTTTACGGCAAAAAAAATTCAGTTTGCGTTGTGCGTCATACATACATTTCATTATTTAAAACCCCATTCCTAGATGCCTCTTGCCTTTTTTCTATGTCAGAGGGCTATGATGTTTGCATTTTCCTCATTCCTGAAACTGTCATATAAGGAATTGATAATTTTGCTTTATATGTTGTTCTTTCTCTTACATTTGCAAGATGTCTTAATCTGATCCTGTCTCAGAAACCACTGTTGGAACCTTGCAGCCTGATAACAGTTCTACCAAAGCTCAGTGCATTTGTTGTAAATTTGTGGAGGCCTATTTATCATAGGTCTTGCGGACTTGACAGTGCGGATCAGGTCCGCAAGACCTCGCTGAATGCAGAGAGCAATACGCTCTCCGTATTCAGAATTGCACCAGCAGCTCACAAGATCTGCTGGTGCAACGCCGCCCCCTGCAGACTCGCGTCCAATCGGCCGCCAGCAGGGGGTGTCAATCAACCCGATCGTACTCGATCGGGTTGAACTCCGGCGATTCCTGTCCGCCTCATCAGAGCAGGTGCACAAGGTTATGGAGCAGCAGTCTTTGTGACCGCTGCTTCATAACTGCTGTTTCTGGTGAGTCTGAAGACTCGCCAGAAACACGGCACTTCAAGCTCCATTCGGAGCTTGATAAATGGGCCTCTAGATCTCCAGCTGTGGTACGTAATAGTTGTCATGATAAGCTTTTGCATGCAGAGAATGTGTCCATCAGTAATACTACAATGCCTGTTGTTCCTTCAACATCTAATGTACATGATATACCTGTGAATATAAAAGATTTTATTGCTGATGCGATTCAGAAGGCTTTGTCTGCCATCCTGCCTTCTAAAAAACGTAAAAGGTCTTTTAAAACTTCTCATAATGTTGATGAAATTTCAAATGACCGACAACATACTGAATTATCCTCCTCTGATGAGGATCTATCTGATTACGAAGATCCTTCCTCAGATATTGACACTTACAAATCTACTTATTTATTTAAAATGGAGTATATTCGTTCCTTGTTAAAAGAGGCGTAAATTACATTGGATATTGAGGAAACTAGTCCTCTTGATATTAAAACTAGTAAACGTTTAAATTCTGTTTATAAACCTCCTGTGGTTACTCCAGAGGTTTTTCCAGTTCCTGATGCTATTTCTGATATGATTTCTAAGGAATGGAATAGGCCTGGTACTTCTTTTATTCCTTCTTCAAGGTTTAAAAAATCGTATCCTTTGCCAGCAGTTAGATTGGTGTTTTGGGAAAAGATGGGGCTATTTCCACTCTTGCTAAATGTACTACTATTCCTATGGAAGATAGTACTTCTTTTAAAGATCCTTTAGATAGGAAACTTGAATCTTATCTAAGGAAAGCTTATTTATATTTTGGCTATCTTCTCAGGCCTGCCATTTCTATGGCTGATGTTGCAGCTGCATCAACTTTTTGGTTGGAAAGCTTAGCGCAACAGGAAAAGGTTCTTGATTTGTCTAGCATTGTTCGCTTGCTTAAATATGCTAATCATTTTATCTGCGATGCCATTTTTGATAACATTAAAATTGATGTTAAAATCTATGTCTTTTGCTATTTTAGCTAGAAGAGCTTTGTGGCTCAAATATTGGAATGCTAACATGGTATCTAAGTCTAGATTACTATCTCTTTCTTTCCAAGGTAATACGTTATTTGGTTCTCAGTTGGATTTGATTATTTCAACTGTTACTGGGGGGAAGGGAGTTTTTTTGTCTCAGGATAAAAGACCTAAGGGTAAATCTAAAGCTTCTAACCGTTTTTGTTCCTAGGAACATAAACCTAATCCTTCCCCCAAAGAATCTGGTTCCAATTGGAAACCTTCTTCAAGTTGGAGTAAATCCAAACCATTTAAGAAATCAAAGTCAGCACCCAAGTCCGCATGAAAGTGCGGCCCTCATTCCAGCTCAGCTGGTAGGGGGCAGATTAAGATTCTTCCAAAACATTTGGGCAGATTCTGTCCAAAATCAATGGATTCAGAGTATTGTCTCTCAAGGGTACCGAATAAGATTCAGAGTAAGACCTCCTGTGAGAAGATTTTTTCTCTCACGCATCCCAGCAGATCCAGTAAAGGCTCAGGCTTTTCTGAAGTGTGTTTAAGACCTGGAGCTTTCAGGGGTAATCATACCAGTTCCGTTTCAGGAACAGCGTCTGGGGTTTTATTCAAATCTATTCATTGTCCCAAATAAAGAAAAATCATTCAGGCCAGTCCTGGGTCTGAAAATTTTGAATCATTATGTAAGAGTGCCAACTTTCAAAATGGTGACTATAAGGACTATTCTGCCTTTTGTTCAGCAAGGGCATTATATGTCAACAATAGACTTACAGGATGCATATCTTCATATTCCGATTCATCCAGATCACTATCAGCTTCTGAGATTCTCTTTCCTAGACAAGCATTACCAATTTGTCGCTCTTCCATTTGGCCTAGCGAGAGCTCCAAGAATCTTTTCAAAGGTTCTCGTGCCCTACTCTCTGTAATCAGAGAACGGGGTATTGCGGTGTTTCCTTATTTGGACGATATCTTGGTACTAGCTCAGTCTTTACATTCTGCAGAATCTCACACGAATCAAATAGTATTGTTTCTTCAAAGACATGGTTGGAGGATCAATTTACCAAAAAGTTCTTTGATTCCTCAGACAAGGGTCACCTTTTTAGGTTTCCAGATAGATTCAATGTCCATGGCTCTGTCTCTAACAGACAAGAGACGATTAAAATTGGTTTCAGCTTGTCGGAACCTTCAGTCTCAATCATTCTCTTCAGTAGCTATGTGCATGGAAGTTTTAGGTCTCATGAGTGCAGCATCGGACGCAATCCCCTTTGCTCGTTTTCATATGAGACCTCTCCAGCTTTGTATGCTGAACCAATGGTGCAGGGATTATACAAAGATATCACAACTAATATCCTTAAATCCCAATGTTCGACTCTCTATGACTTGGTGGTTAGATCACCCTCGTATAGTTCAAGGGGCCTCTTTTGTTCGTCCAATCTGGACCGTGATCACAACAGATGCAAGTTTTTCAGGTTGGGGAGCTGTCTGGGGATCTCTGACAGCACAAGGGGTTTGGAAACCTCAAGAGGCAAGGTTATCAATCAATATTTTAGAACTCCGTGCTATTTTCAGGGCTCTTTAGGTTTGGCCTCTGTTGAAGAGAGAACCGTTCATTTGTTTTCTGTCAGGGTTGAGCACTGTTTCTTTAAGAGACTCTGAAGTTTCTCCTAATTGATTGCTCCTCCTATAAAACAACACAGCACATTGCAATCAGTGCTTGGTATTGTGTTCCAGTATCCACTGAGTACTCCTTGTATTATGCTCTGGATTACAAGTTGTCTAAGCCTCTCTGCCTTATTTTCTAACAGGTTGAAATATCTGCTGGATTTCCTAATACCGGATCCTACTCTCACTTACTTCCTCATTTGATGCCTCTGCAAGATTCCTCAGTGGGGTAAAGGAAGATTTATTACCTTCTCTCAGTGTCTCTCTGCTTCAGCAGCAGCCGCTGCTACATTCCAGGCTGTCAGCTCTGCCAGTGACTTCACACGCTGCCTGCCTGCTCCACATCAGACTTCTCAGCTCCTGCAGCATTTCAGGTACACTCTCTGCAAATACTACTACTGACTGCTTAGCTTGCTACCACTTACAAATATTGCCGTATTTGATTATACATATTTAGGTAGTATTACGCTCTCCATCCTGAAATTATTGAGTGTGAATCCAGGATCTGTGTACTTTTCTGCACGCTGAGCCAGAGTGTGTTCTGAATAACTTTACCTTACTTCTACCATAGCCCAGTCTTGCTTGCTTCATTTAACAACCTGTGAATCAGAGTTGTTATTAACAACCTGTTTTTACCATAAGGTGGTCTTATATTTTCCTGTCCAATACTTTAATTATTCTGTCAAAAGGTATACAGTGTGTGTTTATAAGATAAAGATATAGACTGTGTATATTTTGAAATAATAAAATACTTTATTTTTCAGAATCTGCTTGTCAGTAGTTGATTCAATAAATAAAGTGTAACAACCAAATTTTTACTACTGTTGTGTTCCATATAACAAACATTAATTGAGAGTAACATTATATAATACCAAGCCCCAAAAAAAAAAAAAAAAAAAAAATAAAATAAAAAAAAAATATGGAACCAGTAGATCTTCCACAGGTTGTTTTTAATCTCACGCAAAGGGTTGATCAGTTAGCCCAGGGCTTACACGATTTACAAGTTGAAAATGTTGCACTAAGAAATATTATAAAAGAATCTATTGCACTGAAATCTAGTCAATTTGAGACTATGCTTGAACCACAGGTTTCCTTACCAGAGCATTTCTCAGGCAATAGAAAAATGTACAGGCAGTTTAAAAATGCCTGACACTTACGCTTTTCCATGAAACACAGGACTTACCCCACTGAGAGAGTGAAGGTTCTGACCACCATATCATTCCTCAGAGGGGAACCAAGAAACTGGGCTGACAAATTCTTTGAGACAGAGGATCCAATTTTAGGATCACTAGAAGCTTTCTTTGCATCCATGGATGCATTATTTCAAGATACAGATATCCAGCTCACAGCTGAATCCTCCATGAGAAGCCTCAAACAAGGCAAAAGACCCGTGGAGGAGTATATCACGGACTTTAAACAGTTTTCTGCTGATTCTCTTTGGAATCCCATAGCCTTGCGGAACCAATTCCGTATTGGTCTCTCTGAGGCTTTGAAAGACGAATTTGCTAGGATTGAACAACCAAAAACTTTAGATGCCTTTATGAGAATGGCTACTCAAATTGACCGCCGCCTCCGTGAGAGAAAAGCAGAAAAATCTGCAACAGATTTAAAACCTAAAATTTCATACTCTGCTACTACCAGTCCTTACTACGCCTCCGCTAAACCTCAGCCTGAGGCAATGGAGATAGGAATCCTCAGAGGACCACTCAGTCCTGAAGAGAAATTACGCCGTAGGATGAAGAATCTTTGTTTATACTGTGCCAGTCCTACTCACAATGTTCAAGACTGCACAGTCTTGTTAAAGTCTAAGAAATGTAAGTTTAAACTTATTAATTCATCTGTACATTCTCAGTTAAAGACATCTTATTGCACGCTGTCTCTTTCTCTACAGCTGGAACAAAGTCTACTGAAAATTGATGACGCTATCATTGATTCAGGGGCTACTGGTAACTACTTAGATCTTCACTATTGTCTTCAGAATCGTATCCCCTTGATCTGCAAGAAGACACCAGTCCCCATCAAAGTAATCAATGGATCACCCATGGTTTCTGGTCCCATAACCCATGAGACCATTCCTGTTTTTGTGAATATCTGTGGACATACAGAATTGATGTCCTTAGATGTCTTCTCCTCTCCTCATTTCACTTTGGTTCTTGGGATGAAGTGGTTGCAACTTCATAACCCAACTATTGTTTGGTCCCCTTTTGAAATAAAGTTTAATTCAGATTATTGCAGAAATACTTGTCTCACTGGTCATTTATTAATGCAAACTCATACAACAATAGATAACCTACCCAATGAATATTCTGATTTTAAAGATGTGTTTAGTAAGACAGAGGCAGAGAACTTGCCACCTCATAGGATATATGACTGTCTGATAGACCTTCAACCTGTTGCCAAGATCCCTTACGGTCATCTCTATCCTCTCAGCCCCCATGAATTGGAGCATTTGAAAGAATATTTAGAGGAGAACTTAAGGAAAGGATTTATTAGAGCTTCCACTTCTCCAGCTGGAGCTGGGATATTCTTCGTGCGAAATAAAGATTCCAGTCTAAGACCCATTATTGATTACTGCGAACTCAATAAATGTACAATTAAGAATCGTTATCCATTACCCTTAATTCCAGAAATGATCGAAAGACTTTCTGATGCCACCATCTTCACCAAGTTGGATTTAAGAGGGGCATATAATTTAATAAGGATAAAGGAGGGCCATGAGTGGCTGACGGCATTCAGGACCAGGTATGGTCTTTTCGAATACCTGGTAATGCCTTTCGGCCTGTGTAATGCCCCCGCTACGTTCCAGCACTTTATCAACAAAGTGTTCAGAGATCTGTTGGACGTATGTCTTGTAATATATTTGGATGACATTCTCATTTATTCTAGAACCAGAGAAGAACATGTAAAACATGTTCGTCAAGTTCTTTCCCGGCTTAGAGTGCATAGACTATATGCAAAGCCTGAAAAATGCATGTTCCACACAAATCAAGTATCCTTCTTGGGCTATAACATCTCCCCCTTAGGTATTCAAATGCAGACTGAAAAGGTAAACGCAGTTCTCAATTGGCCTCAACCTAAATCAAGGAAGGATGTACAGCGGTTTTGGGGGTTTTCGAACTACTATAGAAAATTCATCAAAAACTTCTCTTCTATAGTCAAGCCTTTAACACTTTTAACTGGCAGTACAACACCTTTCATCTGGAATGCTCAGGCAGAGAAAGCTTTCCAAATTTTAAAAAGAAAATTCACATCAGCTCCCATTTTGCATTTTCCCAAACCTCAGTACCAGTACACGTTAGAAGTCGATTCTTCGGATTATGCAATTGGAGCCGTTCTCTCTCAGCAAAGTTCTTTAAGTCAACCTCTACATCCAATCTCCTTTTACTCCAAATTAATGTCACCTGCTGAGAGAAACTACGCTATCGGAGACAAAGAACTCTTAGCAATCCGCCGATCCCTCGAACATTGGAGACATCTGCTCGAAGGAACTACCATACCTATTAACATCTTTACTGATCATAAAAATTTGCAGTACTTCCAAAGAAACAAAACTCTCTCAGCCCGACAGGTTCGTTGGAGCCTCTATTTTGATCGCTTTAACTTTTCCATCATTTACAGACCAGCAGATAAAAACGGAAAGGCCGATGCCTTATCCCGTTCACTCATAAAATCTGAAGAGCTCCCATTCAGATCCAGCATCATACCTCCTGATTATTTTGTTGGACTGATAACTCCAATCATCTCTGAACTCAAAACTTACTGCAAAGATGTTCCAATACCTCCTAAACCAGAACTCCATAAGTCCGCCGGATTATATTACCACAGGAGTAAATTGTATCTTACTCCTCATTTGCAGTTACAGATGATAAAAGCCTCTCATGATACCCCTCTTTCCGGACACCCTGGCATTCGTAGGACTATGGAACGCCTCTCACGAACCTTTTGGTGGCCAAAGATGAGGGAGACTATTCAAGAGTACATAAAGACCTGCAAGGTTTGTACCACCTCCAAACCAGATCGCAAAGCTCCTTATGGATTACTCATGCCTCTTCCTGTTCCCGAAAGACCCTGGTACCATGTCTCCATGGATTTCATCGTTGATTTGCCTCTTTCAAACAAACAAACTACAATATTTGTAGTCATTGACTTATTCACAAAGATGGCTCATTTCATCCCCTATCACAAACTCCCCACTTCCTCTGAAACAGCTCTACTGTTTATTGATAATATAGTCAAGTTACATGGCATACCTCCTATATTAACTAGTGACAGAGGAACACAATTTACCTCAAAATTTTGGACCAAACTATGTGAAGTAACCCAGATCGATCACCGCTTTACTACAGCTTATCACCCCCAAACAAACGGGCAGGCAGAAAGACTGAATCAGTGGCTAGAACATTACTTAAGATGTTATTGTTCTTATCACCAATCAGATTGGATGAAATTCCTATCAATGGCTGAATATGCATACAATAATTCCTTGAACGCCTCCACAAAGATGACGCCCTTCTATGCAAATTATGCCTATCACCCTGACTTCACTTTTACTTCACACAACCCCTCTGATTCCCCATTGGTTGATGATATTGTCAATACAATACAAGAAAACTTTAAATTCATTCAAGACAATATTCTTTCAGCACAGTAGACACAGAAACACTACTACGACCTCAGAAGGAGACCATCTCCTGACTATGTTGTGGGTGATTTGGTCTGGTTATCCACAAAAAACTTAAAACTTAAAAATTGGCAAGCTTGTTCATAGGTCCATTCCCAATAGAATGCATCATCAATAAGAATGCCATCCGATTACAACTTCCCAACAACATTAAGATTCATCCAACAGTTCACGTTTCCCTTCTAAAACCTTATGCCCGCACAAGGGATCAGCTAATTCTTCTACCACCTGTTGCTACCACCCTCGGTCAGGATGAATATGAAGTTGAATCCATTTTGGATTCCAGATTTTATAACGGGGTATTACAATATCTGGTTAGGTGGAAAAATTATTCACCTGACGAGGACACCTGGGAACCCATCACCAACTTGAATGCTCCTCGCCTTACGTCTCAATTTCATCGCAGGCATCCTGATCGACCCTGTCCTACCGCTGTGGAACAGCTTCCTTGAGCGGGGGGTCATGTCAGGGTTGAGCACTGTTTCTTTAAGAGACTCTGAAGTTTCTCCTAATTGATTGCTCCTCCTATAAAACAACACAGCACATTGAAATCAGTGCTTGGTATTGTGTTCCAGTATCCACTGAGTACTCCTTGTATTATGCTCTGGATTACAAGTTGTCTAAGCCTCTCTGCCTTATTTTCTAACAGGTTGAAATATCTGCTGGATTTCCTAATACCGGATCCTACTCTCACTTACTTCCTCATTTGATGCCTCTGCAAGATTCCTCAGTGGGGTAAAGGAAGATTTATTACCTTCTCTCAGTGTCTCTCTGCTTCAGCAGCAGCCGCTGCTACATTCCAGGCTGTCAGCTCTGCCAGTGACTTCACACGCTGCCTGCCTGCTCCACATCAGACTTCTCAGCTCCTGCAGCATTTCAGGTACACTCTCTGCAAATACTACTACTGACTGCTTAGCTTGCTACCACTTACAAATATTGCAGTATTTGATTATACATATTTAGGTAGTATTACGCTCTCCATCCTGAAATTATTGAGTGTGAATCCAGGATCTGTGTACTTTTCTGCACGCTGAGCCAGAGTGTGTTCTGAATAACTTTACCTTACTTCTACCATAGCCCAGTCTTGCTTGCTTCATTTAACAACCTGTGAATCAGAGTTGTTATTAACAACCTGTTTTTACCATAAGGTGGTCTTATATTTTCCTGTCCAATACTTTAATTATTCTGTCAAAAGGTATACAGTGTGTGTTTATAAGATAAAGATATAGACTGTGTATATTTTGAAATAATAAAACACTTTATTTTTCAGAATCTTCTTGTCAGTAGTTGATTCAATAAATAAAGTGTAACAACCAAATTTTTACTACTGTTGTGTTCCATATAACAAACATTAATTGAGAGTAACATTATATTTTCAGACAGACAATATCACAACTGTGGCATATGTCGATCATCAGGGTGGGACTCACAGTCCTGAAGCTATGAAAGAAGTATCTCGGATACTTGCTTGGGCGGAATCCAACTCCTGTCTAGTTTCTGCGGTTCATATCCCAGGTATAGACAATTGGGAACGGATTATCTCAGCCGTCAGACTTTACATCCGGGCGAGTGGTCGCTCCATCCAGATATGTTTTCTCAGATTTTTCAGATGTGGGGTCTTTCAGAAATAGATCTGATAGCTTCCCATCTAAACAAGAAACTACCCAGGTACCTGTCCAGGTCCAGGGATCCTCAGACGGAAGCGGTGGATGCGTTAACAGTTCCTTGGTGTTACCAACCTGCTTATATTTTCCCGCCTCTAGTTCTTCTTCCAAGAGTGATCTCCAAAATCATCATGGAACAATCGTTTGTGTTGCTGGTAGCTCCAGCATGGCCTCACAGGTTTTGGTATGTGGATCTTGTTCGGATGTTCAGTTGCCAACCTTGGCTACTTCCATTAAGGACAGACCTTCCGTCTCAAAGTCCGTTTTTTCCATCAGGATCTCAAATCATTAAATTTGAAGGTATTGGAATTGAACACCTAGTGCTTAGTCATAGAGATTTCTCTGACTCAGTGATTAATACTATGTTACAGGCTAATAAATCTGTTTCTAGGAAGATTTATTATCGAGTTTGGAAGATTTATATTTCATGGTGTTCTTCTCATAAATTATCCTGGCATTCTTTTAGAATTCCTAAAATTTTACAGTTTCTTCAGGATGGTTTGGATAACGGTTTGTCTGCAAGTTCCTTGAATGGACAAATCTCTGCTCTTTCTGTTTTATTTCACAGGAAGATTGCTAAGCTTCCTGATATTCACTGTTTTGTACAGGCTTTGGTCCGTATCAAGCCTGTCATTAAATCAATCTCTACTCCTTGGAGTCTTAATTTGGTTTTGAAGGCTTTACAGACTCCTCTGTTTGAGCCTATGCATTCTTTGGACATTAAACTACTTTCTTGGAAAGTGTTGTTCCTTTTGGCCATCTCTTCTGCTAGAAGAGTTTCAGAATTATCTGCTCTTTCTTGTGAATCTCCTTTTCTGATTTTCCATCAGGATTAGGCAGTTTTGTGGACTTCATTTAAATTTCTACCTAAGGTTCTGAATTCTAACAACATTAATAGAGAAATTGTTGTCCCTTCTTTGTGTCCTAATCCTAAGAATTATTTGGAGAGATCCTTACATTGTTTAGAATGTGCCGGACAGATAGCTCATCATACTAAGGCACTGTAGCTGAGCTCTGTAGCAACCCAAGGGTTGCAGGTTCGATCCCCGGCAAGGTCCACTCAGCCTTTCAACCTTCCGAGGTCGATAAAATGAGCAGTATTTACAAGTACCCAATACATACATACATTAGATGTGGTAAGAGCTTTGAAATATTATGTTGACGCTACTAAAGATTTCAGGAAGTCTTCTAGTCTATTTGTTATCTTTTCTGGTTCTAGGAAAGGTCAGAAGGCTTCTGCCATTTCCTTGGCATCTTGGTTAAAGCTTGTGATTCATCAGGCTTATTTGGAGTTGGGTTAGGCCCAGCCTCAGAGAATTACAGCTCAATCTACTAGATCAGTCTTCACTTCGTGGGCTTTTAAGAATGAAGCTTCAGTTGATCAGATTTGCAAAGCAGCAACTTGGTCTTCTTTGGTAGTTTATGGGTGTTAGTGTACTTCTTTGCATACATTTACTAAATTCTACCGTTTTGATGTATTTGTAGAAAAGTTCTTCAGGCAGCTGTCTCAGTTTGATTCCTCTGCTTATGTTTAAGTTTTTTCTTTTTATTTATGAGAATAAACTTATATTTTGGATTGTGGATTATTTTTTTCAGCTGAAAATGGCTGTTATTATTTTTTTCCCTCCCTCTCTAGTGACTCTGTGGAGTTCCATATCTTGGGTATTACTATCCCATACATCACTAGCTCATGGACTCTTGCCAATTACATGAAAGAAAACATAATTTATGTAAGAACTTACCTGATAAATTCATTTCTTTCATATTGTCTTGAGTCCATGAGACCCACCCTTTTTATGGTGGTTATGATTTTTTGTATAAAGCACAATTATTTCCAAATTCCTTTGTTTATGCTTTTTACTCCTTTCTTTATCATCCCACTACTTGGCTATTCTTTAAACTGAATTGTGGGTGTGGTGAGGGGTGTATTTATAGGCATTTTGAGGTTTGGGAAACTTTGCCCCTCCTGGTAGTATTGTATATCCCATACATCACTAGCTCATGAACTCTTGCCAATATGAAAGAAATTAATTTATCAGGTAAGTTCTTACATAAATTATGTTTTTGCGTTTCCAGTTTTTTGTCTCTTTGACAGAAACATATAACTTTAAACAACATAATTAACAGTTTTACAATATTACTTACAGTCTCCATATCTTGAGTTGTACAATTTAGGAACTGTAGGATGACGGACTTTAATGCTAAAGGTTGCTGCATGCTCATCTGTCTGAAATTGCACTAAAAATAGAAATATAAAGAAAAAAAAATTCTGTGAAAGTGAAATAAAGTTATTACATTACCCATTTCTAAATAATTAAAGGGTAAATGTGAAAGTTTTACTGACTAGTTTTACAAGGCAAGATGTGAAAAATTATGAAAACAAAACTGCAGTTATAAAAAATTATTAAAAGGGACATGTAACGGAGCAATTTACTTCTGTGATCCAGATAGAACATACACTTTTAAACAACTTTCAAATTTACTTCTATTATAAAATTTGCTTAATTCTTTTTGGAATCCATTGCTAGAGGAGCAGCAGCAATTCACTACCGGGAGCTAGACGAACATATTGGGTGAGCCAATGACAAGGGTTATACATGCTGTTTCTGATCCTGCCTATGCTTTTCAACAAAGGAAACCAAGGCCCCTATTTAACAAAGGTCTGTCGGACCTGATCCGACATTGCGGATCAGGTCCGCCAGACCTTGCTGAATGCGGAGAGCAATACACTCTCCGTATTCAGCATTGCACCAGCAGTTCTTGTGAGCTGCTGGTGCAAAGCTGCCCCCTGCAGATTTGCGGCCGCCAGCAGGGGGTGTCAATCAACCCGATCGTACTCGATTGGGTTGAATTGCGGCGATGTCTGTCCGCCTACTCAGAGCAGGCGTACAGGTTATGGGGCAGCGGTCTTTAGACCTCTGCTTCATAACTGGTGTTTCTGGCAAGCCCTCAAGCTTGATATATGGGCCCCCGGAGCTTGATAAATGGGCCCCTAAGAATGAAGCAAATTATATAATAGAAGTACATTGGAAAGTTGTCTAGAATATGTTCTATCTGAATATTGAAAGAAAAAAATGGGTTTCATGATGTCCTGTTAACCCTTGTGTAATTTTAAGACATTTATTTAAATAATTTCTATAGTACTATAGAGTTGTATGTTTTTGACCCAAGGAGAATTTGTTTTTTTTGTTTGTTGAAGTTCCAAGTTCTTTTTTATATGTCTCTGTGCCTCAGCATTATAAGCAGACATTAACTAATCTGAAGTGTATGCACGACCGACCTGTTGTTTAGAACATGAGTACATGTGGTGGCCAGTCCCTTATTCCTTTCTTACTGGAAATGTGCATGTGTAATCTAGTGCGTGAAGCTGAGCCATTAATTCTATGCAACTTCATGGTTCAGCTTGTAGCTATGGAAACAGATAAACATTTGCCATGCTAATAACCAGAAAAATAATAACTCTAAGTAATATTTTAATTAAAAAGTATTTTGTTGTTTCTAACACTTCAATTTACAAGTTGCTTAAGTTGGAAAATCACACAAGCTTCCTATACCCAACTATGGAGTTGATCATAGACTGAGGACTTTTCAGCACTTTTTCTGTCCAAAATTGTCACATTTCATCAACGTGAGCACCATGGCTATTGTGTTTTTGGGTCACATGAAAAAAGGGGGATGAAAAGTTTTGGCGATAACAATCCGTTTTCAAGAGCTTTTTCAAGACACCTTAAGGAACTCGAGTTAGCCCCAAAATGGGGGCTATAAAATTCACTAAACTCGTGGTCAAGAATTGCAATAATTAACTATCGGCTAGATTACGAGTTTTGCGTTATAGTGAAAAAGCAGCGTTATCAGGTAATAATGCTGCTTTTTCACTACCGCTGGTATTACGAGTCTTGCAGATTTAGGTCACCGCACACTTTTTTGGCCTTACCGCAAATCAACTTACGCAATTTGCGTATAGTCTATTTTCAATGGGACTTCCATAGCGCCGGTATTACGAGCTTGTCCTGGGAGGCCAAAAAGTGAGCGGTACTCCCTATCCCGTCAAGATTCGTACCGCATTTTAAAGTCAGTAGTTATGAGTTTTACACTACAAAGATGTAGCATAAAACTCATAACTAAAGTGCTAAAAAGTACACTAACACCCATAAACTACCTATTAACCCCTAAACAGAGGCCCTCCCGCATAGCAAACACTATAATAAAAATATTAACCCCTAAACCGCTGCACTCCTGCCTCGCAAACATTAGTTAAATATTATTAACCCCTAATCTGCCGTCCCTAACATCGCCGCCACCTACCTACATTTATTAACCCCTAAGCTGCCGCCCCCAATCCCGCCGCCACTATATTAAATTTATTAACCCCTAAATCTAAGTCTAACCCTAACACCCCCTAACACTTAAATATAATTAAAATAAATCTAAATAAAACCTACTATCATTAACTAAATAATTCCTAATTAAAAATAAATACTTACCTGTAAAATTAACCTGAATCTAGCTACAATATAACTAATAGTTACATTGTAGCTAGCTTAGGTTTTATTTTTATTTTACAGGCAAGTTTGTATTTATTTTAACTAGGTAGAATAGTTACTAAATAGTTATAAACTATTTACTAACTACCTAGCTAAAATAAATACAAATTGACCTGTAAAATAAAACCTTACCTGTCTTACACTAACACCTAACCAAACCCTACAATTAAATAAATTCCCTAAATTAAATACAATTAACTAAATTCAATACAAATAGCTAAATTACAAACCCCCCACTAAATTACAGAAAAACAAAAACAAATTACAAGATCTTTAAACTAATTACACCTAATCTAATAGCCCTATCAAAATAAAAAAAGCCCACCCAAAATAATAAAACCCTCTAGCCTAAACTAAACTACCAATAGCCCTTAAAAGGGCCTTTTGCGGGGCATTGCCCCAAAGAAATCAGCTCTTTAACTGACTGGAACAGCCAATAGAATGCAAGCTCAATCCTATTGGCTGATTGGATCAGCCAATAGGATTGAAGTTCAATCCTATTGGCTGATTGCATCAGCCAATAGGATTTTTTCAACCTTAATTCTGATTGGCTGATAGAATTCTATCAGCCAATCGGAATCTAAAGGACGCCATCTTGGATGACGTCACTTAAAGGTACCTTCATTCGTCGGGTAGTGGTCGTTGGAAGAGGATGCTCCGCACCAAATGTCTTGAAGATGGAGCCGCTCCGCGCCAGATGGATGAAGATAGAAGATGCCGTCTGGATGAAGACTTCTGCCCGCCTGGAGGACCACTTCTCCCGTCTTCGTTGAGGACTTCTTGCTGCTTCAATGAGGACTTCTCCCGGCTTCGTTGAGGATGTATGTTGGATCTTCAAAACTGTAAGTGGATCTTCAGGGGGTTAGTGTTAGGTATTTTTAAGGGTTTATTGGGTGGGTTTTATTTTTAGGTTAGGGATTTGGGCAGCAATAGAGCTAAATGCCCTTTTAAGGGCAATGCCCATCCAAATGCCATTTTCAGGGCAATGGGGAGCATAGGTTTTTTTAAGTTAGGGTTTGATTGGGGGGTTGGTTGTGTAGGTGGTGGGTTTTACTGTTGTTTACAGGTAAAGAGCTGATTTCTTTGGGGCAATGCCCTGCAAAAGGCCCTTTTAAGGGCTATTGGTAGTTTAGTTTAGGCTAGGGGTTTTTATTATTTTGGGTGGGCTTTTTTATTTGATAGGGCTATTAGATTAGGTGTAATTAGTTTAAAGATCTTGCAATTTGTTTTTTATTTTCTGTAATTTAGCGTTTTTGTTGTTGTAATTTAGCTAATTTTATTTAATTTAGTTAATTGTATTTAATTTAGGGAATTTATTTAATTGTAGGGTTAGGTTAGGTGTTAGTGTAACTTAGGTTAGGATTTATTTTACAGGTAAATTTGTATTATTTTAGCTAGGTAGTTAGTAAATAGTAATAACTATTTAGTAACTATTCCACATAGTTAAAATAAATACAAACTTGCCTGTAAAATAAAAATAAACCCTAAGCTAGATACAATGTAACTATTAGTGATATTGTAGCTAGCTTCGGGTTTATTTTACAGGTAAGTATTTTGTTTTAAATAGGAATAATTTAGGTAGTAATTGTAGGTTTTATTTATATTTATTTTAATTATATGTAAGTTAGGGGGTGTTAGGGTTAGACTTAGGTTTAGGGGTTAATAAATATAATATAGTGGCAGCGATGTTGGGGGCGGCAGATTAGGGTTTAATAAATGTAGGTAGGTGGCGGCGATGTTAGGGGTGGCAGATTAGGGGTTAATAATATTTAACTAGGTTTTGCGATGTTGGAGTATGGCGGTTTAGGGGTTAATGTTTATTATAGTGGCGGCAACGTTAGGGGCAGTAGATTAGGGGTTAATAACATTATGTAGGTGCCGGCGATGTTGGGGGCAGCAGATTAGGGGTTCATAAGTATAATGTTTGTGGCGGCGATGTCCGGAGCGGCAGATTAGGGGTTAATAAGTATAATGTCAGTGTCGGCGATGTCGGGGACGGCAGATTAGGGGTTAATAAGTGTAAGATTAGGGGTGTTTAGACTCGGGGTTCATGTTAGGGTGTTAGGTGTAAACATACTGAGCTTTTTGCTGCTTTATTGCAGGTGTTAGACTTTTTCTCAGCCGGCTCTCCCCATTGATGTCTATAGGAAATCGTGCACGAGCACGTACCACCAGCTCACCGCTGACTTAAGCAGCGCTGGTATTGGAGTGCGGTATGGAGCACAATTTCGCTCTACGCTCACTTCTTGCCTGTTAACGCTGGGTTTGTAAAAACCTGTAATACCAGCGCTGTAGGAAAGTGAGCGGTGAGAATAACGTGCAAGTTAGCACCGCACCCCTCATAACGCAAAACTCGTAATCTGGCCGTTTGAAAGTTGAGATTTAGCCATCTCTGTAATGCTCATGGGATAGTTCTATCAGACTAATCCTGGCCAGTAGTATACTTATCCCAGCATCCAGTGGCAAGATAAGGACCCAGAACACAATAAAAGTGTTAAATGAGTATACAATGCAATACTCACAATGGAGATTAGAGAAAAAGGGGAAATGGTCCCAGGCAGGGCAGTCCAGTCCTTCACAGTACCAAAGGGGTTAAGCAAAGAGTGGTCAGAGACAGGCAGGATTCAATAGCAGGCAGACAGTTCAATCCTTCACAGTACCAAAGGGGTAAAGCAGGAGGGTAGTCAAAGGCAAGCAGAGTTCAGCAACAAGTAAGTAATACAAAGGTATCACAGCAGTAATAGTATAGCACCCAGGGAAGCACAAAACTTAACTTATACTTGGGAGATGTAAGTAAGAAAAGGAAGTACTTACATAGCCCCAGGTTCGCGCCAAGGAAAACGTCTAGGAGGCTCTAAGCGGTGGTGTTGTCACGGCTAGTGCGCCTAGAGCACCGCCACGTCCATGGCAACAGGAGATAGCTGACAACGTCTGTGGCAACAAAAGAAATGGAGCGGCGTGACAGAGCCCCCTTCTCAAAGGGTACCTCCGGGTCCCTATATAGGCTTGGTGGAATGAGCAGTATGAAACCTGGAGATCAGAGGAGCATGCACATGACGGGCAGGAACCCAGGAATGATGTGCCACAGAGTAACCCTTCCAGTTCACGAGGTATTGAAGTTGCCTGCCTCTGTACCTGGAGTCTAGGATCCTGGCAATCTCATACTCCGGCTCCCCATGAACCAAGAGTGGTGGAGGAGGAGGTCTGAGTCGGGTAAATCTGTTTGTGATGTAGGGCTTGAACAGAGAGATGTGGAAGACTAGATGAATGTGCAAGGCTCTGGGTAAGGCCACTTTGTAGGCAAAAGGAGCAATTCTTTTGAGGACCTTGTAGGGACGATGTAGCGGGACCCAATTTGTGACAGGGCTGACGTAAGTAAACGTTTTGAGTAGAGACCCAGACTCGCTCACCAACTGCAAAGGCATGAATAGAAGCTCGATGATGGTCGGAGATGGCTGAACGTAACTCAAATCGTATACGCTGCCAATGAATAGTAAGGTCAGTGAAACGACGGTCAGCAGCAGGAACCCCCGTAGACTGAGCTAAAAGAGGGAAAAGACGGGCTTGATAACCTGCTGTGGTTTGAAATGGAGAGCATTGTAAAGATGAGTGCCAATCTTAGCCAGTTCAGCTAGGGGCAAGAGTCCATACTAATTGGTATGCTAATAATTGGCATAGTCTCTGAGATAGGCTTCGAGATCTTGATTTGATCCCTCTGTCAGACCATTGGTCTGAGGATGGTAGCCAGAAGACAAGAAAACAGTGGTCCCAATCCTTTTGCAAAAAGCTCTCCAGAAGGTGGAAACGAATCGAGGTCCTCTGTCAGAGACAATATTAACGGGTATACCATGAAGACATACCGCATGAAGAAGAAACAGACTTGACAACTCGTAGGTAGTTTGACCAAGGGCACAACATGAGCAAGCCTGGAAAATCGATAAGCCTGGACAACCCATATAACCGTATGGTGGTCAGAGGGAGGTCCACAATAAAATCCATGGCTGTGTGTCCAAGGTTGTTTGGGTATGGTCAATGGTTGAAGTAAGCCATAAGGTAAGGATTGGGGAGTTTTATTGACGGCACAAGTCTGACAAGCCTTGACATACTCTTCAGAGTCGGAACTTTATCGTAGGCCACCGAACATGCCGAGAAAGAAGTTTAAAGGTTCTTGTCAAACCAGGATGAACAAACAGTTTGCTATCATGAGCCCAGGATAGGACAGGAGTGCGTAGGTTCGGGAGTACAAAAAGGATGTCTGGAGTCGTAGGGGCTTCGGGAAGTTTTCTTGACTGAGCACGTTGTAATCTCTTCAGTAGAGAGGTATTAAGTTGAGCAATCACACAGGACGAAGGAATGATGTGTTCGATAGGGGCTTCAGAAGAGTCATTAGAGTGGGGAAACTGACAGGAAAGAGTGTCAGCCTTTTTATTCTTGGTCCCAGGAAGATAAGAGACTATAAAATTAAAGTGAGAAAAGAATAAGGCCCACCTGGCCTGTCGAGGATAGAGTATGTCAGGTTCTTATGATCAGTAAGAATCTGAATGGTGTTGGCAGTGCCCTCCATCCAATGTCGCCACTCAGTAAGGGACATTTTAATGGCTAGGAGCTCACGATTCCCCACATTGTAGTTCCTCTCTGCAGGGGTAAAACGTTTAGAGAAAAAGTCTACAGGATGCGATTTGGAGGTAGAAAGGTCCCTTTGAGTTAAGACAGCACCAGCTCCTATTTCAGAGGCATCAACCTCTAAGGTGAACTGCAGATCAGGGTCAGTATGGCGTAGCACAGGAGCAGTACAAAAGGCCTTTTTCAGTTGAGAAAAGGTGCCCACAGCTTCTGGAGGCCAATTTTTGCAGTCTCTGTTTTGTTTAGTCAGCTCAGTGAGTGAAGCAACAATTCTGGATAAGTTCTTTAAAAACTTGCGATAATAGTTGGAAAACCCCAAGAATCTCTATAGTTCTTTCAATGTGGTGGGCTGAGGCCATTCCAGAACTGCAGTAAGCTTTGTAGGATCCATGCCAAAACCTTCTTTTGAGATAACATTTCCAAGGAATCATCCAAATAGATGATGAGAGTATGATTAAGGAGGTCACGGAAGATGTCATTGACGAAAGCTTTAAAGACAACAGGGGCATTGCACAGCCCAAAAGGCATTACTAGATATTCATAATGCCTTGATCTCGTGTTGAAGGCAGTTTTCCATTCATATCCTGGGAAGATATGAATGAGATTGTATGCCCCACGAAGATCTAGTTTTGTAAAGTAACAAGCATTTTGGAGCAAATTATATAATTCAGTGATCAAGGGAATAGGATAACGGTTCTTAATAATGATGTTGTTTAGGGCTATGTAGTTGATGCAAGGTCTGAAACCATCATCCTTTTTACTGACAAAAAAGAAACCATCCCCAGCAGGAGAGGAGGAAGGGTGAATAAAGCCTTTAGCTAAGTTCTCTTGGATATATTCCTCCATGGCCTTGGTTTCAGCCTTAAACAGTGGTTAAGTCCTTTCTTTAGGAAGTGGGGCTCCAGTAAACAGGTCAATTTTGCATTCGTAGGGGCAGTGAGGTGGTAGCACAGCATCTGCTTTCTTTTCAAACACATCCATAAATTCTGCATATACTTATGGAAGATTAGAAGGGGTCAGAAGGCTGGCTATAGGGGTGAGAAGTAACAGAGTAAACTTGGCAAGGCAGGAGTAATAGTGATGTTGTTTAGGGCTATGTAGTCGATGCAGGGTCTCAAACCACCATCCTTTTTACTGACAAAAAAGAAACCAGCCCAGCAGGAAAGGAGGAAGGGTGAATAAAGCCTTTAGCTAAGTTCTCTTGGATATATTCCTCCATGGCCTTGATTTCAGCCTTAAACAGCGGATAAGTCCTTTCTTTAGGAAGTAGGGCTCCAGTAAACAGGTCAATTTTGCATTTGTAGGGGCAGTGAGGTGGTAGCACGGCATCTGCTTTCTTTTCAAACACATCCATAAATTCTGCATATACTTAGGGAAGATTAGAAGGGGTCAGAAGGCTGGCTATAGGGGTGAGAAGTAACGGAGTAAACTTGGCCAGGCAGGAGTAATAGTGATGTTGTTTAGGGCTATGTAGTCGATGCAGGGTCTCAAACCACCATCCTTTTTACTGACAAAAAAGAAACCAGCCCAGTAGGAAAGGAGGAAGGGTGAATAAAGCCTTTAGCTAAGTTCTCTTGGATATATTACTCCATGGCCTTGGTTTCAGCCTTAAACAGCAGATAAGTCCTTTCTTTAGGAAGTGGGGCTCTAGTAAACAGGTCAACTTTGCATTCGTAGGGGCAGTGAGGTGGTAGCAAAGCATCTGCTTTCTTTTCAAACACATCCATAAATTCTGCATATACTTAGGGAAGATTAGAAGGGGTCAGAAGGCTGGCTATAGGGGAGAGAAGTAACGGAGTAAACTTGGTCAGGCAGGAGTGAAAACAGGATTTAACCCAGGAGGCAACTGTCCCTCAGTCCAGTCGAATTGAGGATTGTGTTTGCGTAACCAAGGAAGACCAAGGACAACTGGTGCAGGAGAATGAATGACATCAAATTGCAATTGTTCAGAATGTAAGACTCCCACAGTCTTGGTTAGAGGTTCTGATTTGAAATGGATTAAGCCTGATCCAAGGGGTGTTCCATCCAGAGTGGTTATTTTGAGACATTTCTTTTTTGAAGAAGAAGCAAACCTGTGTGAATCATAAAAACGGTGATCCGTAAAATTACCAGCTGCCCCTGAATCAACAAAGGCCTGTGTAAGAACAGACTTCTGGAGAAAGGTAAGAGTAATAAGTACCAGGATCCGAGAAGAGTGAGGGGAATTAGTAGTATATCACAATTCTTAAGTTGATGTGAATTCGAACCACAATAGAAGCATAATCTTAACCTCCTTCTTCTCTGTCTTTCAGATTCAGAGGACTTGAGGGAAGAGAGATCCATGGGCTCCTCCTCAGAGGCAACTGGAGGTGCAGGAGGGGTAGAGGACAGTCTAGTGGCTAGACGGGTAGGAGGACGAGAGGGAAGGATTCTGCGAGTTCTCTCTCTCTTGGCTTGTCGCTCCTGAAAGCGAGAATCCAGACTGATGCAAAGTGCTATTAATTAATCCAGGGAGAATGGAACATCACGATAAGTGAGCTCATCCTTGATGCGTTCATGCAGGCCTCTCAGGAAGGTCGCCTTGAGAGCACTGCAATCCCAGCTGGTCTCATGTGCCAAGGTGAGAAATTTGATGGCGTACTGTGCCACAGATCTATTGCTTTGGCGGAGATCCAAGACAGAGTATTCTGCAGCAGAAGTGCGACCAGAGGTCCCAAATACGGAAGACAGTGTAGAAATGAAGGTATCAGCATCGTTCAGGAGCTGGGCACTCTGCTCCAAAAGGGGAGAAAGATATATAATGGACCTGCGCCAGACAACCCCCTATAAGCCTAAGGGTGGTGGCACCTAGTAGCCACCGAGATGATGTATACTAAGATAAAAAGGTGGTCCCTCAGGCGCCTCTAGACGGAGGCAAGGGGTATAGGAATAGTAATTAGGACAATTCAGTCAGAAAGTTACTTAACACTCAGGATAAAGTTACTTCATATACTACTATTTTAAAACTTGTGGTGAAAGTTACTTCATATACTATTTTAAAACTATTTTAAACTTGTTAAGCACGGTTAACCTGCATTACCTGAATTTGTTTATTTGTGTACTTCCACTTATTGTAGATTTGTGATCATTTGTTCTCAATTTTATCTCATTGTTCATTAAAATCTTTTAACCGTGCTTAACAAGTTTAAAATAGTTTTAAAATAGTATATGAAGTAACTTTCACCACAAGTTTTAAAATAGTAGTATATGAAGTAACTTTATCTTGAGTGTTAAGTAACTTTCTCACTGAATTGTCCTAATTACTATTCCTATACCCCTTGCCTCCGTCTAGAGGCGCCTGAGGGACCACCTTTTTATCTTACCAAAAGGGGAGAAACCCAGGCTAGGGCCTTGTCTTTCAATAAAGAAATAATAAAGTTAACTTTTGACTGATGTGACTGAAAGGTATGAGGGTCATTGCGGAAATGCAAACAAGAAAACATGGTAAGTGCTCCGGATCCTTGCCTTCCGCCCAGTGCTTTGGGAAACTGACAATCTCGCCCTTCTCCATCTGCTATACGCGCTGACCCAAGATCACAGGCAGCGGTCCTTGCAGGAACAGCAGGTAATCCTCACGCTGTTTTGGTCTCACCTCCTCGGGGTCCCACAAGGAACAAAAAGCACACAGAAAGGTTCCTCTTTAGCGGCAGGAGTCCTCACTGGCTCCCAAATACCTGCAATGCAAATCAGAATACCATAGTAATACCATAGTAAAGAGCGCTCAATCCTCTCTGGGTGTAAACATAGAAAAAGGCGAGATGTCTTAAAAAATAGACATATTTTATTTGATACCTTGAAGTTAAAAGATACAAATAACAGGTCAAACACATTTCGTATGATTACACTTTCTCAATGACCCATGTTACACTTTGATACAAGCCGCTACTTAAAGGGGAAAGTACAGGAGTGTGCCCTAACATAATAAGAGTGAACACATATGTTAACAATATGGATTAACGTGCAACAAATTACAAAGTCCCAGTATAATTTTTGCATAATTGTATGTATCACTATTCAATGCAGTCTGCACTGGTTGAGAAAACCCCTATAGTCGATAGTGCCGTCAAACTTATCAGGCAACGGTATCCGGGGTATGCTACCAATAGCAGGGGAGGAGGTTGTGGAAGTAGCAGCAGGACTAGGCTGTGTATTAACAGGAACAGTGTTTTTCTCTGCAACAAGTGAGGAAAGCATAGCGGTAATAGTCTCCAATTTGGAATCCAGACTTTATAATATACCCAAACTGAGTAAAATATAGGGGCGCTATCATAAAGAGTATGCAGTATATATAACTCAAAGTGTGTCACCAGATGGTAGTGTATAATTAATATATATATATATACAATATAATTCTTTAGGTATTGAATTTGTGTTTTAGTCTATATAAACACACGTACAGACAATCCCAGTCTAATTAAGGTTAATCCTCTTTAACAACAATTTAAGGTCACATATTGAGATATCTTTAGCTTCTTCTAGCGCCCTCTAAATACTAAATTCAATTTGTTCTCGAAATATACTTCTCAACCAGAGGGAAAGAGAAGTAGTAGTAGCCTCTGAACTTTACGTGAACTTTGTGTGAAAAACCTTAGTCGCCTCAAAGTAGAATTTTAGCGCACACACAACAACCAAGTTGTGCAACAGACCTTCCTTCTGATAAGGATAGGACAAAGAAAAGGAACAACAATGCCTGATTAAAAATTCTATCCGAAACCACTTCAGGAAGAAATCTCAAACTAGAACCTCCTTATCGGCATGAAAGATAAGCTAAGGCAAATCACACTGCAAGCCGAGAGTTCCGAGACTCTCCGAGAAGAAAATGCAATAAGAACAAAACCTTCCCAGATAATACTTAAAATCAATGGAATGCAATGGCTCAAACGGATTATGCAGAAATCTGACCCCTCAGAGAAACTGACTCACAAACGCTTCTCCAGACCAACCTGGATAAAAGATAAAATCCTAGGAATCCTGGCCCTACTTTCAAGAGTAGCCCTCGGATCCACACCAATAAGGAATTTAAGCCATACCACATGGTAAAAGTTACCAGTAACAGGCTTACAATCTTGAAGCATGGTCTCAATGACCGATGCAGAAAAACCACGCTTATACAGAACTAAGCGTTCAATCTCCAAGCAGAAAGCTTCAGAGAAACGAAATTGGATGAAGGAATGGACCCTGAATTAGAAGGTCCTTCCACAGGAACAACTTTCAAGTGGAAAATATGACATCCACAAGATCTACATACCAGATCCTGAGAGAACATGCAGGAACTATAAATTACGGATGCTCTCTCTCATTTGATACGAGCAATGACTCGCGGAAGGAGAGCCAAACTGAGAAAACAGGTATGTTAGACTGAATTCAAAGGAACCGCCAGAGTATCTATCGGGCAACCTGCTGATTCCTTGACCTAAAAAGCACCTTCGGAAGCTTAGCGTGCTACCATCTGATCCAACTCAGCACCTCACCATTTGAGGGTTAACCTGGAGAACACCTCCGGGAAGAGCGTCCACTCCCCGGGATGAAACGTCTGACTGCACAAGCAGTCCATTCCCAGTATCCACTCCTGTAATGTGGATAACAGATAGACAGCAAATACAAATGTCCGCTCACTGAATCTGAGAAACCGGAGTAAAGACAACTGAGGCCAAGCCATCAGAGCATTGTAGATCGCTCTCAACTCCAAGATGGATATGGGGAGAATAGACCACTTCCGAGTCCATAGTTCCCCAGCCCAACAGGCTGGCATCCGTGGTCACTATTATCCAGGAAGGTCTCCGGAAGCATGTGCCTTGAGACAGAAACTCCTGAAAAAAACACCACAGGAGAAAATCCCATGTAGACAGATCCACATGATCTCCGTTCCACTATCTGAGCATGCCAAATAGCAGAATTCTCAGAAGGAATCGAGCAAAGAGAATCAAGTTTAATGAAGCAACCATCAAACCAATTACCTCCAAACTTGAAGCCATTGAAGCCAAACAGAAGACTACAGAGGAGAGGCAAAGAGGAAAGAATCTTTGATTTTCTGTCCCTTGACAGAATATTTTCAGAAATAGGGAAAACTATTATGGTTCCTAAGAAAAACTGCCCCTGAAACTGGGAACCACAAGATCACTGTATGAGAGTTTTTTTAGTTGAAAAGATGGCACCTGAACTCTATTCGTCCAGGAACAGCGCCAGAGCAATTCCCCGAAACCTGATCAGTGCAAGATAGCCCCCACAGGAAGCAGTGGCAAGGCCAAAGGGGAAAAAAAAAATTAAGATTGACAGACAAGCAAAGCTCAGGAACTTGAAGATACGCGTCCCCCAGGTCTATGGTCATCTTGAACTGACCCTCTTAGACCAAAGGAAGAATGGAACAAAGGTTTTCATGTCGAAGGACGGTACTGAGAAAACTTGTTGAGACCCCTTAGGTCTAGAAAAAAGACAAAAATTCCCTCTGTTTTGGGAACCACGAAACAGGAACAATAGAATCCTAGACCCTGTTCCCTTACAGGAACTGGAACCATCACTCCCTTTGTAAAAGGTCCAAAACGCAATTCAAAAATCTGTTATCTGGTCTGCAGATAAAATAGAGAGGTGGAAACTGCCTCTGGGAGGAAAGTAAGAATTCTATTTAGGTACCCTGAAATACTATGTCCCTCAGTCTATCTGGGACATCTCGTATCCATGTTTGAAGAAAAAACAGAGAAATTCAGCACCCCACTTGAGCATAAACCCAGATCGGGGGCAACCATTTATGCCAATATAGACTCAGCTGCAGGGTTCTACTCTGACGTCTATTCTTCTAGTCTTGTAGTAGAAAAGATTAAGCCTACTGCCACCTGGTGTTCACAGGCAGTTTCCTATCCATGTACTGACCAGGCCTGGCCCTGCTTAACATCGGAGATCAGATGGGATCGGGTGCTCAGAATATTCCTGTCAAATCAGGACCCAACAAGGTCTTACCCTTGTAAGGAATCGCCGGAAAGCTTGGCCCTCAGAGGAAACAAAACAAAACCCACTGACCAATAAAATAGCCACAACGCCCCGTGGGCTAGCACAGTGAAGCCAGATATCACGGCTCATGGCTGAATGATTTGCATGGAATCATCAGAAATAAAAGAATAGGGTAGCTTAAGAGCTGAAATTATGCTCTGGATCTCCTCC